>NC_062545.1:27541424-27844454 GCF_016906955.1 Phacochoerus africanus
GGAAGTTGGGTTGGGTAAATTAGAGGGAATGAAATTAGAGAAGTTCAGAGACTGTTTCAGATGTGAATGAGTGTCTAGAAGGAGTAAGAACAATAGGAATTAAACAATGAATTGACAAGATGAGGGAAATCTGATTTGGGCAGTGATGACAAAGAAGAGGAAAGGTTAGATGCTGAGTCTATGTGAGTAAGAGAAGAATCCAAAAATAGGCAAGTTTGAAATTGGATTGTGATGATCATTGTACAACTACAGGTATGATAAATTCATTGAGTAATAAAAAAATAGGCAAGTTTGAAGAGGGAGCTGGTTTGGGACATGCTGAATTAATGGCAGGGCATCAGGCTAGAATGTGTGGAGACCCTTGAGAATGCACTGGTGAAAGTCAGGACTGAGGTCAAGGGTATAGATTCTGGATTTAGGAGTCACTTGGATGGAGATAATAGTAAGTGAGAGCTGTGCCAAACGGTAGTGATAGAAAGGTTCCTCGTTTTAGGAGGAGGAATGTTTCAGGTTGAGTTGAGAAGGAGAAGGAATTTAAATCAGCAAAAAAAAAAAGATGAGAATTGACCACAGAGAAATGAGAAAAACCAGGCCAGTTGTGTAAACCAAGAGGCAGATGATCAGGGGTAAGGGCTGCAGAAATTCTAGGAGAATGCTGGGTTTAAAAAAAAAAAAAATGATAATAACAGGTCATTTGATTTTGTGACCTGGAAAGTTCTTAAAAACAGGTGAGAAAGACCATAGCTGGCTAAACAAAGATGATAAGATGAAGATGGCACCAGACAAAGTCCACATATTTATTACCTTTGGTGAGCAACAGGTATGACAATTGATTTGTGAGGGAGTCAAAGGAAGAAATTTTCAGAATCAAAGACAAGACAGAGCCCTTTGAATGAAGACACGTAGGGAGAAAGGAGGGATGAAGTTACAAAGGAGACAGGAGGGGCGTGGGTGGCATTAAGAAGTTCAACTCCTCCCCTGGAAAGGGGATGGTGATGTTTTGGAGAGCTTTTGAGATGGCTGTGGGAGCTCAGGACAGATGGCTTCTGTGTTCTAAGCAAAGTACAACATGAAGTACAACGTGGTGGTGTGTGACATTTAGCAGATGTCACCCATTCCCGCAATCCCGCACTCCCGCAACAGGCCACCCTGTTCCAGACACCGCGTGAGGTTTGGAATGCAAAGTCTGTATGGGACCTTTGTGCAGAATTTCATTATGTTTCCTACTCATTTATTTTTGTATAACTTTTGACAAGCTGATACATAAGTTATCAAAAGAATGGGAGAGGGATAAATGTACACAAAACCAAAAACCACACAGACACAAATGCAAACACCGATAACTCTGTCTTCACTTTTTGATGGAGGTGATGGGGATGTCAAAGAAAGAACTCACTGGTTTAAGAAGATGGTATACCAGAAGGCTGAAAACAAATTGCTTCCTTTTCCCTAGGTTCTTCCAGAGAACTCTATGCTCTAAATTCAGCCAAGAGTCTTTCTGATGATCCCAGGAAAGTGTCTTAAACTCTCATGGCTTAAGTAGTAAAAAAATATCTTCGCTTGAGCCCAAGCTGAGGTCTAAAACTACTTCTACCCACGTGGTGCTTTATTTGTATTGATTAGAAGTGTGATAAGAGTGATCTGAATGCAATTTAGGAAGACCATGTGCTAAATGATCAGTTTACCTAATCCGTTGTAGAAAAGGAACTAAGGGAAAATCTGTAACTACAAACATAACTACAGCAGAAGTGTCCTTAATCAAAGCCTCTACCTAGTTAGCCAGTGACCCAGTTACCCAAATAAAGCCAGGCCACTCCCGGGCTCAGAGTGGCAGGATTTGTAGGCACGGATGTGAGAACTGTCACCCTAGCAAGAAATCCAACACAGTTCTCAGACATGCTTGGGTGTCCATTAGATTCTGCTAAAGTCCTTGAGAGGCTTTTAAACTGTTGGGAGCTTGCTGGTTGTGTTCAGCCAACCGAGGCCGTGGGAGTGCAGTTCTGTGTGACCAGGCAGAACTGATCGCTGCTTGATTTTGTTCCTTTATGTTTCCATTTATACAGGCTACTTTTTCCCCCCTCAGCATTTTGTTGCTTAACATTTATTTGCTTGTTAGAGCAGAAACTGGTTTCTCTGCAGCGAAAAATCTGTTTCTCTACAAAATGAAAAGGTTGCTGCCCTTTTTGCTTTTTTCCTGGTCTTCCGGAGCAAGTCTGAAGTCACAAGGTAATTGCTAATCGACAAGCAAGAATAAGAAAAGCAACTTCACTAGGCACGAGTTTCACTAAATTGTACGCTCTGTGGCTCCAGAATCAGAAGCCTCGGGAAGATACAGGTCATCATCAGTAGTGTCCTAAAACGCAGATCAAGCCTGGATCCCAGAGTAGAATCCGGCCTGTGTACTTCGGCTTTCCACGTGGCATCATACTCTGGCAGTTGGGACCATGAACCCCGGCCCTGGCGAAACTAACACTGACCTGGCCACTTCAGAGCTCAGAGCGGAACAGAGCGTCTGAATGTTCTCGCCTCGCTTCGACTGATCCTCAGACCGTCCCAGTCCCTAGTGCCACCGACCCCCCTACTGACCTCCAGGAGCCGGCAGCGGGAACCAGAAGCTCACAGCCCAGGCGCCTAACTGCCAGCTGCTCTCTGGGCAAACCCAGGAGCGTCGGTCAGAGCGGCTGCCTCGCCGCACCTGCCCACCAGGGGGCACGCACGAGCGCCGGGCCCAGGCGACAGCAGGCTCGCGGGCGCTCGCTCCCTCCTCCCTCCGCCCTCCCCTGACGGCGCTCACCTGTCTGGTCCGCGGGCCCCGGGGGCGGGGGACCGGCGGGAGCCAAGCCGAGGAAGAGGGCGGAGCGGCTTTCCAGGCGCGTCATCGGAGCACCATGGCGGACCTGGGAGCTGGCGGCGACAGCCACAGGGGCGGCGACGGCGCTGCGCACTGCGAAACAGGTGACTGCGCCGCGGGGGCAGGCGGGGGTCTGGCGGGCGCGGGCGGGGGAGCGGTAAGCGGGGCCGGGGGGCTAGCGCGGGGCCCCGGCGCTCCCCTCCCCCGCCCGGCCGCGGCCGGGAACGGCCGCCGGGGCACGCCGCGCACCGGGCTCGGAGCGCGCCTGCCCCCCGCCGTCCGCAGCCGCGCGTCGGCCGCTCGGCCCGGGCGTCCAAGTCCGCCGGCGTCCGGCCCCAGTTCCGGCAGCCCCTCCTGCGCTCCGCTTCGACTTCCCAACAGGTGCAAACGCTCCAAGGAGCGCAGGAGGGAGGAGGAAATGGAGAAACGCTGGCCTCTCACCTCCCACTTGCCGGGTTGGGTCTAATTCAGTTGAATGGGAAAATCGTATCCCCGAACCAAACCACCGGCCGGAAAAATCCTAGGCCAGGTGCTCCCCTCAGGACTATCCGTTTCCGCGCAAACCCTCCCGCCTTAACCTGCACACTACGTGCTGGGGTCGCCCGATGCCAGTGGCGCAACCTAGCGATCGGTCGGGTGCGATGGTCCCGCGTGAGCAGCGCCCGCTCGCTGCCCGGGAGTCCGCAGTTAACCACCTGCTGAGATCGGGGGGTCGGGAGGCTGGGGGCTGATGGTCGGAAGCTGGGGAACTGCGGGTGCTGCTGGGCGCTCAGAGATTGGCTGACTTGGAAGAGCCCTCTGCGTTCATGTTTTTAGTCCGTTTACCAACCCAATCTGATCAGGGCGCTGCAGTGTTGAAGACCCCCCTCTCCTCGCAGCCTCCACCCCGCGGTCAGGGGCAGGAGCTCAAATCTCCAAGAGCATTAAGTCCTCCCCTCCCCCATCTTATTATACGTAGACGTTTTTCCCCCTCGAGATACGGTTTTGTTTTTGTTAGGTTGGTTTTTTTTTTTTTTTTTTCTTCCTTGAGACCGTCTTGCAGATCTACCCCTCTCTCCCAGTCCTCTCTTCTATTCTTGGCCAGTAAACTGTTTCTGATACCTTCCTACACTTGGAATGGGGGCGGTGAGGCTGTTTCTTATTTTAAAAAGAAATTCAAATTGCAGCCTCTCCAGTGGTATTGTATTTTTCTGCTCACATGTAATCGGGAACAATTGTTTCCTAGATGTAAAATTCCTCCCACCCTCAAAAACACAGTGTTAATTTAAATGGTACGCTTATTTTAACGTGAAAGGTCCAGACAAGCTATAACAGTATTTGCAAATGATGCATCTGTTCTGCTAAGTTGTTTGGGCACCTAAAGTCTAACGACTTAATCCCTCCAGCCAAAATACCTGAGGTTAAGACAAGGCATCTTGAACTTGTTTACTTGAAGTCACCCCACTTCCTGTAGGGTGGTTTATTTCGTCTTAATGTGCTGGAAAGATTGGCAGGTCATTATTTTGGTTTGGGGTGGGGAAGGGGTAATCAGGAGGACATGCCTTTGTAATTGCTTTGGGGAACTTGATAAACTGGGCGCTGAGGGTTAGGCTCCCCAAGTGAGGAGAGCAGAAGGGCAGCACCCACACTGAAAATATAAATTGGTTTGGTGCCTAATCCCCACAAAGAAGAAGAAAAAAAAACTACTTCTGAAACAAAATTGTTCAGGTGAGTTAATACGCAGCGATTTATGCGCCAAAACAAATAAACACTTGCTAGAAGCTGCACGTGAACAAGTTGTTCAGATGTAAATGAACTACATCTAGCTTATTCAGTGCCTGAGCATATTAACGAACAAATTGGTCATGCTTCTAACAACCTAGAAATCAATCAAGTGGCCATCAGTGAAATATTTCCTTTATGAAGAAGGGAATTTAATTTAATTGGCTACCATCTCCATCATCGTAAGCAATTCTTCCACATCTCTGCCTGGAAACTTCTGTTTCCAAGGGGCAAATTTTATATACGGTTTTTTGAATAATTGTACTTTATAATTTAACTAAGACAGTTCTGACTCATGTCTTTTTCCTATGTTTCTTGTTTTTTTTGGAGCCCTGGATTATGCAATATTTTTGGTGCTCAGAGCACCTATGTGAGCAGGTGCTGAAGAAAGAAGAAAGATGAATATATATATATTTAAGTCTAGCAATATTTTGAATGAACAAATTAGGATTTCTTGAATTATAACAACTTCAACTTATGAGGTTTTCCATTATTTAGAACAGGTGGCCTATACCTGAATTATCAGACTTCATTGTGGTACTTTATTCTTATGGACATATTTCACATTGTAACATCCAAATGCTGCAAGTCATTATTTTTTTAAACAACCACAGGATTGTATTGAGGTGGGTTTTTTTTGGGGGGGTTACTGTCTGTTATCATCAAGCGGTGAAAATTGCCACTTCAAATGGCAACATTTGTTGAGGAATTCATTTTATTCCCTTTTTTAGAACTGGTTATTTAAGGTAGGGCCTTTTCTTAAACGTCTCTCAGTTTTTCTGTCCCTGTGCAAAGATTTTGGTATAATTTTAGGGCAATTTCGATTAGAATCTCAAGTGACTATAAAAATAACACCTGTAATGTGATCATAATTATATATATATGTACGTGTGTGTATCAAAGACGGTTGAAAATTGGTGGTAATACTACCTGTAAAATGAGAACTTGTTAGAATATTTAAAGGTACTATATAAAAATCATGTTTCCTTGAACATATAAAAACTATTTCTGTCAGCATATATTTATCTTCTACCCAAAGGCAGTCAAATCACCTTCCTTGGGGTGACATTTTTTGTCTTGAGGATAAACAGTTCTTTCAATATATTTTTCAATAACCAAAAGTAAGCAAGAACTAAGAAAAATAATTGACTTTAAAACAAGTTTTCAATTTCACCACTAGAGGAGGTCAAGTTCTTTGCACATTATTGTTTTGAGTAATAGATTGGAATTCACAAGATTGCCTCTGCCAGAGCTTTGTGTATTTAATTTTACACTGGTGCTGAAGAGCTTTGAAAGTGAGTGTGCAGAGCTAATTTCTCACTTTAATAACTTCCTTTTAAAAAGCCTACTGAATTAAGACCAAATTTAAAGCAGCTTTTGATTAATTCATGAGACCACACTTTCATGCACAGGAGATAAGTTCATACCTGTAATCTGTGAATCCTGTTGATCTTCCTTTGGAAGAAATGACTTAGAACCTGGAATTGCGCTTTTTCTCTCCTTAGCAGGTAGTGTGGTGGAAGAACACAGACTTTTTTGTGATCTTGGTCTTAGCACTTCACTGCATTTTTTCCAAATTAAAAAGTGATCTTTAAAGCCTTAGATTTGAGAGTTGAGAGATATCTGCAAATATTATTTGTTGATAGGGTCTCAGATTAGAAGTTGATACTAAACTCATCCGTTTTGAAATTCACATCCTAAACCTGGAAACACTTCATTTGGGTGAATAGACAACTTTTTCCCAGTTATATTGTGCCTGACTCTTGCCTTTACATCTTGCTAAATGGGAGGGAAGGATTAGTACTAGACAAGGCATTTGTGCTCAGGAGCATGCATTTATTTGGAGCATGCATTTATTTGGTATCATTAGTTAGGCACATGTGTGAAACACTAATTTACATGGGCATATTCTCTTAAAAAAAATCTGGAGTTCCCGTCATGGCTCAGTGGTTAATGAATCCAACTAGGAACCATGAGGTTGCAGGTTCGATCCCTGGCCTTGCTCAATGGGTTAACGATCCGGTGTTGCCATGAGCTGTGGTGTAGGTTGAAAGGTCGAAGATGTGGCTCGGATCTGGCGTTGCTGTGGCTCTGGCGTAGGCCAGTGGCTGCAGCTCCGATTAGACCCCTAGCCTGGGAACCTCCACATGCCGCAAGCGCGGCCCTAGAAAAGACAGAAAGATTAAAAAAAAACAAAACAAAAAATTAACATTTGTGCCTCCTGGGGCATGAAAAAGAATCACATGAAAAGGGTTATTTTTTAAAACTCAGTTCTCATTATATTGACTGAAAGTATTACAGCTTAAGGTAATTTGTCCAAGACCTCTGTACCTTTTATAAAACATTTTGGTGGCTGAAAGCTTGATAAAGACTTGATCCTTGGCTTTGGAAAGGAAAACAAAACCCACAATCAAGTAATTGCAGGTGATGAGGGGTTCAGTGAGGAAAGAATTGCTTTTAGCTGCCGCCTTTCATCAGGGAGGGCATACGGGGTGTAGTAATTAATTTAAACTTTTAAAATGGGTAAATGACCTTTAAAACTGGATGGAGGACAGGAAGAAAAATGAAGGTGCAGATGTGGCAAAGAAGAACATTTTGGTCCTGTTGAGTTGCGTGAGATTCAACACGAAAGAGCCCCAGAAATGAAGGCACGTTGAGGCCGTGTTGCAGAGCGATCCCGCCAGGAGGTCAGCACATGATTCCACAGACCGGGGGAACTCCAGATGATTCCAGAAAATGCCATATCTGGAATGAAGCGTGATATAAACTAGGTAATTCTGTACTCCTGGATCTTGAAAGTTTGACTGCAAAGTCTAGCTGAAGAGCTCAGCCTTGCCTTTTAGGAATGCATAGTCCCTTCTTCTCGAAAAGTCATTCTCTTAATTGACTTTGGCTGCCTTGGGAAGGGTACCACGGGCGGGAGGTGGGGCTGTGTATGAGGAGCATCTGTGGTCAGCTCAGCTAGGTCTCTGGAGATCAGCTGGGGGCGGGGATCAGTATTCTATCAGGTGGTCCTCATTTTGAAGCAGCAGGAAGGATTTAAGAAGGATGCATTCAGTGACGTACAGACCACCTTTGAGGTTCCTGCAGAAACCTAGGCCAGCGTTGAACCGGCACCGTGGCGTGGCAGTGGAACTGGGTTGACGGAGGTGTGTGTTCAAGGATGCAGGTAAAAAGTTGACATGAAAGATTCTATTCCAGGTTTGAGAATGACTCATTGGTTTAAGAGTGGCATGAAAACAGTCGTGAGGAGGATCGGGTTTGGGTGGGAAAGCTAGAAAAATCTCTGCTCTAAACGTGGATGCTTGAGATGCCGTGGAGACACACCCCTTCCATGGAAGTAGAAACATCGAATGGACAAGTGGAAGGATGGGAACAAGGAGACATAGAGGTCAGGACTCTGGGATTTAATCCATAAGGGGAACGTGACTGAAGCCATGAGAATGAGGAGAGTAGCGAAAGGAAAATGGAACAGGGGGTGAGACAACACTTCAAGTATAAGAGGAAGAAAGAGCCAGCCGAGGAGTTGAGCAAAAAAGCCAGAAAGTTAGGAAAAGCATCATTGAGCAGTCCCGCTCCTGCCAAGGGAGAGAGACGGGGAGGGCAAGGATTTGGAGGCTGAAGAGAAAGAAAAGCCACTGGTGTGGTTGCCAGGTAGTCATTGACCACCTCCAGAAGGGGCGTTTCGGCATCGGGGGAGGGGTGTCGCAGATGATGCCAGCAGCAGACTAGCAGTAGGAAAGGAAAGAGTCAATTTAAAAGACCCTCTATGTCAAGTCCACGGGTGAAAGGAAAAAAATGTGTTTTATCTTTTAATGTGCATACAATTTACGGCTTTTCATGGGGGGTGCTGTACAGTTCATTGACAGTTCATTTGTCGGATGTGTAGTCGTGTAACCATCGTGGTGATAATGATCCAGAAGAATCCTCTTGCCCCAGAGAATTCCCTCACGCCACCCTTCTGACCAGGTTCTCCTGTCCTGGCAACCACTGATCCGTTCGCCATCCTAGTTTTGCCTCTTCCGGAAAGTCATAAACAGATTTTGGAGCCTGAAGTTTTTTCACTCCGCATAACGCAGTTGAGATTCAACCATGTTGTCTGTGTCCGTATTTATTGATGGGTAGTTTGCCATGTGAGAAGTCCCACAGATTAGTCCATCCACCCTCCTGTTAAGGAATCTTGGGTTATTTTTAGGCTTTGATGATGTAAATAAGGCTGCTGTAAACAAGTATGTACACATTTTTGTTTATCTAAGGGAAATACCTAGGAGTGGCATTGCTGACTCCTCTGTAAGTGTATGTTTATAAGAAACTGCTAAACTGTTTTCTGGAAGGAATGATCTTGCATTCCTACAGGCAATGGATGCGAGTCATCCTTGCTCTGCATTCTTGCCAACACTTGATGTTGTTTAATTTTGTTTTTGAACCATTTCGACAAGTCATTTGAGTAAAGCAGTGTAATCACCTCAAAACAGTGCCCTTAGGGAGGCTAACGGATGCGCGCTTGAACTAGAAAAAACTGTGGAGGTAGAGGTGCTCCCAGTGCCCAGGTGTGATGTGTGGAGTTTCGATTTGGCTCTAATATCATTAGCTTCTTTAGTTTCTGTAGAGTCTGCGTTCTGAAGTTAATTAGGACCAGAAGTGCCATCATACAGCATATCCCATGCCAGTCCAAGTTCTCTTCTCCCCCTTGATAGCTATCTTCGTATTGCTTGAGATAGGCTTTCTAGAATTGGGAAATAAAATGGTTTTTTTTGGGGGGGTGGGGAGCAGTTAGCTGGAAATACTGTGCTATAACTTGTGTTATGGTCCTGGCTTTTCTCCCTTCGTTAACTACTATTCTTCTTAGCATCTTTATTTGAGAAATGACCAGTTGAGAAAAAACTCTTTAAGATTTCTCAGGTGCCCCTTCGAATTTTGATTTGAACGGTAATATATTTTCGACAGCAAGGATTCACTGCCCTCAGCAGTTCCTCACCCTTGAAAGCTCGCCCAGAAGCATTTGTCGGAGAGAATTGTGAGAAAGTGGAGATGACTGACACACCTGAGCAAAGAGTGCAGCTGAGAGTGAGGAAGCAAAACCGAGGAGGAAGGAAGCCGAGTGACCTGCACTTGGCGTCCGTGAACTGGGCTTCGCCATCGCTGTTACTAGAATTGTGTGTACTGACGTTTAGAGTATTGAGATTTGCCATCTCAGTATTTAGGAATATCTGTAAAATTTCTTTTGTGACCTTTTTAATGCTCTGAAAGCCTCCCTTTTGGAGGCAGCTTTTCGGTAAACAGAAGCATCCTTTTCTATGGCATAACCTGTCATTATAAAACTTGTATTCCTGACACCATTGAAAATAGAAAAGAAGTTCTATTCTTGGAAAAGATTAAATTCTAAGGAGAAATGCTAGAAAGAAACCTCCCTCCCCCCCCTTAGCGTCTCACAACCCAAGTCCTGCTTTGGTGGCAGTATCGTGCGTAGTAACTGGCTGTAGTAAAAACACCTTGCTGCTTTTCACGCCTTTAATCCAGGCCTCTGTTTGCCAGAAGCTCCTGACCCGACTCTTGAGGGTAGAGGACACATCAAACAGGGCCTGGCTGTCTGCTTCCTGCATTCTTGCTGGATTGGTGCCTGTTCACAGTAGATGCTCTAAATTAGCTCATGTAAATATAGCTCAGTCCTTGGACATAAGGTTCTGTCGTTGACCGATTATTGAGGTCATGCTGGGGCCTCATTGATACAGATCACTGGTTCTCAATCTTGGCAGTGAGTGAAAATCACTTGGGGACCTTTTAACATCTCAGTGCCCAGGCCTCACCCTAGGTAATTATCCGAGAATCCCTAGGGGTGGGAGCCAGGTGGCAGTGTTTTTTCAAAATTCCCCAGGTGGTTCCAACATGCAGTCAAGGTTGAGAACTACTTTATTTTTTACTAAAGTATAGTTGATTTACAATGTTTCATCAAGTTCTGTTGCACAACAAAGTGACCCAATCACATTTCTCTATGCTGTACAGTAGGATCCCGCTGCCCATCCATATATATATAATAGATATAATAGTTTGCACCCCCAAAATGCCCATCCCTCCCACTCCTTCCCCCCACCCCCAGGAGCCCCCAGTCTGCTCTTCTTGGCTATGATCTGTTCTGTTTTTTGTTTGTTATTTTTATATAGGATCATCTGTTCCATGTTATAGATTCCACGAATAAGTGATAGTTACCTCACTTAGTATGAGAGTCTCCAGCTACATCCAGTAGTTTGTCTTCTTTTTATGGCTGAGTAACATTCCATTGCATATATGTACCACATCTTAAGCCATTCATCTGTCAATGAACATTTAGGTTGTTTCCGTGTCTTGGCTATTGTGAACAGTGCTGCAATGAACATAAGGGTGCATGTATCTTTTCCAATGAGAGTTTTGTCTGGGTATATGCCCAGCAGTGGAATTGCTGGATCATACCGTAGTGCCTACGTTTAGTTTTCTAAGGTGCCTCTATACTGTTCTCCATAATGGTTGTACCAGTTTACATCCCCACCAACAGTGGAGGAGAGTTCCCTTTTTCTCCACACCCTCTCCAGCATTGATTATTGTCTTGTTAATGATGGCCATTCTGACTGGTGTGAGGTGGTACCTTGTTGTTTTGATTTGCATTTCTCTAATAATTAGTGATGTTGAGCATTTTTTCATATGCTTGTTGACTATCCATATGTCGTCTTTGGAGAAATGTCTGTTTAGGTCTTCTGCCCATTTTTCGATTGGGTTTATTTTGTTGTTGTTGATTTGCATGAGTTTGCATATTTTGGAAATTAGGCCCTTGTCTTTTCTCCCATTCTGTGAGTTGTCTTTTTTTTTTTTTTAATGGTTTCTTTTGCTGTGCAAAAGCTTTTGAGTTTGATTAGGTCCCATTGGTTTATTTGTGTCTTTATTGTCATTATTCTTAGGAGGTAGATCAAACAAGGTGTTGCTGTGATTTATGTCAAAGAGCATTCTGCCTATGTTTTCCTCTAGAAGTTTTATAGTGTCTGGCTGTACATTTAGGTTTTTAATCCATTTTGATTTTATTTTTTGTATATGGTATTCTATAGTGTTTTACTTTCATTCTTTTACATGTAGCTTTCCAGTTTTCCCAGCGCCATTTATTGAAAAGGCTTTCTTCCACTGTATGTTCTGTCTTCCTTTGTCATAGATTAATTGCCCATAGATACTTGGGTTTATATCTGGGCTTTCTATCCTGTTCCATTGGTATGTATTTCTGTTTTTGTCCCAGTACCACATTGTTTTGATGTGTAGCTTTGTAGTGTTGTCCAAGTCAGGAAGCTTGATTCCTCCATTTTCGTTTTTCTTTTTCAATATTGCTTTGGCTATTCAGGGTCTCTTGTGTTTCCATACAAATTTTAAAATATTCTTTTCTAGTTCTGTGAAGAATGTCTTTGGTAATTTGATAGGGATTGCATTGCATCTGTAGATTGCCTTGGGTAGTGTAGTCATTTTGACAACATTGAGTCTTCCAATCAAAGAACATCGTATATCTTTCTGTTTGTGTAGTCTTTGATTTCTTTCATCAACGTTTTATAGTTTTCAGACTATAGTTTTTTTGTCTCTTTAGATAGGTTTATTCCTGGGTATTTTATTTGTTTTGATGCAATTATAAATGGATGCAATTATAAATGGATGTCTCTGATGTCTCTTTCTGATTTTTCATTATTAGTATATAGAAATTCAATTGGTTTCTGTGTGTTAATTTTGTAGCCTGCAACTTTGCGAAATTCATTGAAGAGTTCTAACAGTTTTCTGGTGCTGTCTTTAGGGTTTTCTAAGTATAGTATCATATCATCTGCAAACAGTGATAGTTTTATTTCTTCTTTCCCAATTTGAATTCCTTTTATTTCTTCTTTGATTGCTGTGGCTAGAACTTCCACAACTATGTTGAAGAATGGTGAAAGTGGACATCCTTGTCTTGTTCCTGATCTTAGTGGGAATGTTTCCAATTTTTCACCATTAAGAATGACGTTAGTTGTGGGTTTTTCATATGTTGTTTTATTATTTTGAAGTAGATTCCCTCTATCCCCACTCTCTGGAGAGTTCTTATCAGAAACAGATGTTGAATTTTGTTAAAAGCCTTTTCTGCATCTATTGAGGTGATCATATAGTTTTTATTCTTTAGTTTGTTGATGTTGTTTATCACATTGATAGATTTGCAGACACTGAAGAATCCTTGCATCCCTGGGATAAATCCTACTTGATCATGGTATGGTATATGATCCTTTTAATATATATTTGGATTCAGTTTGCTAATATTTTGTTGAGCATTTTTGCATCTATGTTCATCAGTGATACTGGGCTGTAATTTTCTTTTTTTGTGGTATCTTTGTCTGGTTTTGGTATCAGGGTGATGGTGGCCTCATAGAATGAGCTTGGGAGTGTTCCTTCCACTGTGATTTTTTTTGAAAGAGTTTCAGAAGAATAGGTGTTAACTCTTCTCTGAATGTTTGATAGAATTCACCTGTATAGCCATCTGGTCCTAGACTTATTTTTTGGAAGGTTTTTAATGACTATTCAGTTTTGTTACTTGTGATTGGTCTGTTCATAATTTCAATTTCTTCCTGGTTCAGTCTTGGTAGGTTGTATCTTTGTAAGAATCTGTGCATTTCTTTTAGGTTGTCCATTTTATTGGCATAAACTTGCTTATAGTATTCTCTTATCCTTTGTATATATGTGGGAGTTAGTCGTGATTTCTCCTTTTTCATTTCTAATTTTATTGATTTGTGCCTTTTTTTTTTTTTTTTAAATGAGTCCAGCTAAAGGTTTTTCAATTTTGTGGATCTTTTCCAGGAACCAGCTTTTGATTTCATTGGTCTTCTCTGTTGTTTTGTCTTTATTTCATTTATTTTGTGCTCTGATCTTTAGGATTTCTTTCCTTCTAATTTCAGGCTTTGTCTCTTTTCCTTCTCTAATTGTTTTGGGTGCAAGGTTAGGTTGTTTGAGCTGCTTCTTTCTTTCTTGAGGTAAGATTGTATTACTATTAACTTCCCTCTCAGAACTGCTTGTGTTTCCTTGATTCTCTGTCTGGATGATCTGTCTCTTAATGTAAGTAGGATGTTAAACTCCCCCACTATTATTGTGTTGCTGTCAGCAATTGCCTTATATATTGAGGTACTCCTAAATCGGGTGCATATATATTTACAGTTGTTATTTCTTCTTCTTGGGTTGATCCTTTAGTTATTAGGTAGTGCCCTTCTTTGTCTCTTGTGATTTTCTTTAAAGTCTGTTTTGTCTGAAATGAGTATTGCTACTCCTGCTTTCCTTTGATTTTCATTTGCATGTAATAATCTTCTTCCATCCCCTCACTTTCACTCTGTGTGTGTCCTTCAGTCTGAAGTGAGTCTCTTACACACAGCATATACATGGGTCTTGTTTTTGTGGGTTTTTTTGTTTTTGTCTTTTTGCCTTTTCTAGGGGCACATCCACAGCATATGGAGGTTCCCAGGCTAGCGGTCCAATCAGATGTAGCTGCCCCAGAGCCACGGCAATGCCAGATCCAGGCCGAGTCTGCGACCTACACCACAACTCATGGCAATGCTGGATCCTTAACCCACTGGGCAAGGCCAGGGATCGAACCCGCAACCTCATGGTTCCTAGTCAGATTCGTTAACCACTGAGCCACGACGGGAACTCCATGGGTCTTGTTTTTGTATCTATTCAGCCAGTCCGTGTCTTTTGGTTGGAGCATTTAATCCATTTACACTCAGTGTAATTATGGATAAGTATGTATGTATTGCCATTTTGTTAATTGCTTTGAATCAGTGCTTCGGGTCTTTGTTTTTTTCTCCTCTTGTCTTCTCTTATGAATCACTATCTTTAGTGTCATGTTTGGATTGCTTTCCTTATGTGTGTTTCTATTGTACTTGTTTTGGTTTGCAGTTCTCTTATTTTTGAATGCATTTTTGATGTTCTGCATTTGTCTTCTCATGTCTGCTAGTTTTGATACAATTTTTGCTGTTGGGTGATTTTTCTATCTTTATCTTTGTCTTTACCACTGATTTTTCTCTTTTGAAATTTTCTTGTTTCTAGTTGTGGCTCTTTCCTTTCGGCTTGGAGAAGTTCCTTTAGAGTTGCTGTAGAGCTGGTTTGGAGTTGCTGAATTCTTTTAGCTTTTGTTTGTCTCAAAAGCTTTTGATCTCTCCTTCAAATCTGAGAGCCTTGCTGGGTATAATATTTTTGGTTCTAGGTTCCTCCCTGAGAACTACTTTAGATCCATTTCCTATTTAGTGCTCTTCCATTTGACCTTAGGTTTAATTTGCAGGTGTTGAATGTATCTTACTTATGAAAACCATTTGGATTATGACAGCTCCTCTTTGGCATCTAGTGCATTTACTCGCCTTATCTCTTATTTAACCCCAGTAGTTGTTTTTGAAGAAAAGGTGGAAGTGAATATGGGTATGAGTCCACTGAGTAGCTAAATGTATGTTCACATGTACTCAGGGACATATTGATGCACTCTTATGTATGAATATGTGCAGTTAGACAAGATGTTAGGTGATTAGCTTTCCTTTTGTCTACTTTTCTTAACTGCTACACTGTCTTTCTCCTCTTCCTCCCCCTCCTCCTCAAAACAAGGAAAGGTCAATTTTGGGTAGATAATTAAAGGGTTCTTTTTGTAGAAAATTATATACTTTTCTCAGATTTTTGTGGTGACCCATGAACTCTAATCACGAGATGCCTGGCTCTATAGACCAGCTCTTGTTTCTTCTGTCTATAAATACTTGGCACAAGGATGACCTTAAGCCTTGATGCTCTCCTCGTCTGTCTTATTCCTGACCTGACGCTAATACCCTTTGGGCTAATCTTCCTTCATTTGTCTTCTTTCTTGTTGGATGATACTCGACTGAAGGCTTAGTCTGGTGACCTCTGCTCTTGTCACTTTGCGTTTTTTTTCTCAACAATACTGGCATTTATGGCTTTGACCGTCACCTCATGTGAATACCTCTGGCTCTTTGTGTCAGAACTTCTAGATGTACTTCTGAGCTGCATTTGTGAGGATATGAGGTGCCAGCAATTGTGACTTGACACTTTTTTAGGGAGGGCTGACTTTTGGCAGACTGGTTTCCTCTTTGTTTCTTTTCTCATCCCTGCTGCTGGCATTTGCCTAGCTGTAAAATCCAGGACCAGAATGAAAAGGGCAACTGGGGATATGGAATGGGACTGGTCTCTTAACTTTTTTTTTTTTTTTTTCCCATCTTTGATTTCCCCCTTCCTACCAGCCTCAGGATTGTTCTGAAACTGAGCATGTGTGAAGCCATATGATCTTGCTCTCAAAGTGGACCACCCAATTATAATTATTTGCTTTTTAGGACTGCACCCACAGCATATGAGAGTTCCAGGGTGGGGGTCAAATCAGAACTGCAGGTGCCAGCCTACACCACCACTCGCTGCATGCAATGCCAGATCCCTGACCCACTGAGGAGGCCATGGATTGAACTTGAGTCCTCATGAATATTAGTTGGATTCATTTTCACTGTGCCACAACAGGAACTCCCTGACCACCCAATTATTTAGGTAGGAAATAATACTAACCTCTTACTTTGTGGTAGGACTCTGGGGGTCTGGCTGCCTGGGTTGCAGTCCCAACTCCACCCCCGACTCCCTAAGGGATATTGGGCAAGTCATTTCACTATTCTCTTCCTTAGTTTCTTCCTTTTTAAAACAGAGATAGTGATAGCAGCTTCCTGGGTTGAGAATTAAATGAATTCATACATGTAGAGTATGTAGAACAGTGCCTGACTGACATAAGAGGGAATGTGTTAATACTGTGGTCATGATATGAAGGATTGCTAATGCGTCATTGTGAAGCTGCACACCGACCCTGGCATGCTGAATTTCTCCCTTGAGCAAAGTTTTATTTTTTGATTGGAAAGTCTCCATAATCAGAGAATCTGAATGTAATGATCACAGGGCCACCGGCTTGGCGCAGGTATGGGAAGTATCAAAGCACATTGGATGGTACTTTTCACCTGTTGCACAATATCTTCCAGTAGAAGATTGCTACACACCGACCTGTTAAATTTCATAAGAGATTTTCTTAAATTGCAGAGGCTTATTTACAAGGCCTGTCCTGGTTGTGTTGGACACCCATGTTAGCCCTTCTTGGTGTAGTTTGTTTTTTTTGTTTGTTTGTTTGTTTTATTTTTGTAGTTTTAAGTGTTTACTATATTATAGTTCTAAATTTGAAGTTCTCAAAATACGATTGCTATAGAATTATTGCACTTTATTTATTTATTTATTTTTTGTCTTTTTGCTATTTCTTGGGCTGCTCCCGCGGCATATGGAGGTTCCCAGGCTAGGGGTCAAATCGGAGCTGTAGCCACCGGCCTACGCCAGAGCCACAGCAACGCAGGATCCAAGCCGCGTCTGCGACCTACACCACAGCTCACAGCAACGCCGGATCCCTAACCCACTGAGCAAGGGCAGGGACCGAACCCGCAACCTCATGGTTCCTAGTTGGATTCGTTAACCACTGCGCCACGACGGGAAGTCCGAATTATTGCACTTTAAATGAAAGGCAGACTTCCATTCTTTTGAAACCACAAAGATGGACTTCTCAGGTCTATTATTTCTATAACTAGTCACCATCACTTCATTGAATGTTTCTCTATGAGAAAAATAGAGGAAGCGTATACAGCTTGCCTTCCACAAGCTTTCATGAGAAAGTTTGGGTTTCTTCAAAGTACTTGCATGAAATAGAAAATATCAGTAAGCTGTCTTTCTTATTTGTCATAGTTTCTTTCCTATTTGTTAAATTTCATACGAGATTTTTTTACATTGCAGAGGCTCATTTACAAGGTCTGTCCTGTATTTAGGGTGTGTGTGTGTGTGAAAGAGATGCAGACAGATGGACATTTCTTCCTGAGAAAATGCTGTCTTTTTCACCTTGTCATTCAGATTTTTATATCTTAAAATTTTGATAACTTATTAAATCTTAAAATGGCATTTCCATAAGTGGGTCCTGGGTTTAAATGCCTTCAGATTGTCTTTATACAGAAGACACTGGGAGTTCCCGTCGTGGCACAGTGGTTAACGAATCCGACTAGGAACCATGAGGTTGCAGGTTCGATCCCTGGCCTTGCTCAGTGGGTTAAGGATCTGGTGTTGCTGTAAGCTGTGGTGTGGGTCACAGACACGGCTCGGATCCCGCATTGCTGTGGCTCTGGTATAGACCGGTGGCTACAGCTCCAATTCGACCCCTAGCCTGGGAACCTCCATATGCTGTGGGAGCGGCTCAAGAAAAGGCAAAAAGGCAAAAAGACAAAAAAAAAAAGACACTGTGGTCACTGAACAAATATGCTTTATGCCACCCTTAAAATATTAAAATTGTATCATTCTCCAGTGAAAATAAATTAATATTGAAAATAGCATTATTTTATAATCACCCAACACTGGAATAAACCCAGAAATTTTGCAACGGTGGCTTCCTACCTCCTACCATCTCAACAAAGGTGCCCTTGTTGTGTATTTAAAGATACAGCCACATGCTTTGTAGAGTGGCTTTGACTAAGTCCCAGGCAGAGAGTATTGGGATGTAAAATACAAGTAGGTGAAAAGAAAGTGTTAAAATGAATAGAGCTGTTTTTACTTCAGGAGACCTTCAGGAGGGCAAATGCCTTTGAATAGAAAAGCCCCATAATCTTATAATCCAATGAAACATCATAGGAAAGAACACTAGTTTGGCATTTCTGATTGAATTCTCGGTGGTCCAGCTGTACCTAAAATAGCTTTGAGAATGTTATCCCATGTATTTACGAACCAATCAGGTTCAACATTGGCCTGCTATTCGCTGAGCATAGAGGGAAAAATTGGTCCCAATCATCCACCAGCTTGTGCAACACAAACCTAAACTGTATATGTGATTAGAACCACGTGTCATTGTGAAGGGGGTCGGGGACTCATTTGAGAAGATTCCGGGCGAGAGGAAGGGCACAGAATATCAGAAGGAAGGAATAAAAGGCTGTTGTAAATCTAGCAACTGCTTCAGAAATAGAAGCTGGTATATGGCATTTAGACACCTGTGGAGTCGTATTCCAAACTAGCTGGGAGCTGTGTAGTGACTTTTGCTGTATGGAGCACGGTGTTTTCTGTTTCTGATGTATCTATCTGGAAATGTCTTCCTGGAACAATTTGCATTATTGCGATTATTTTTAAAACAAACAGCTTTGGTTATGTGGTTTGCCCTCTTTTTGTTTGTAAACAGAAAGGAAGAACAAGGTGTTTTTCCAGCAAGCTGTACACAGCCTGGCTTTAGGCTCTAAGGGAACATGGGTACTTCTTATTTTAGTAGTTTCAGGGCAAATTTCTTCCTCCGTGCCTGTGGGGAAACCAGGTATTACTATGTCCAGCAAAAATTTTGAGACACGAGATTTTTATTATAACTTTGATTCCTTTATTGCAATATTGCAGGAACAGCCTTTTTTTTTAACACAAAGATTTAATACCTTTAACGATGGAAATGTAGCTATTTGCTTTATGATAAAAGGCAAAATGGTCCATTTGTGGTGTTTTAGGAAGTTTGCCAAGCCTCTTTCAGCATTGTAATTCTTCCTCAGTTGGCTGTATGGAATTTACATGAGTTTTAAAGCAAGGGCTTAGAACACAGATAAGAAAGGTGAAAGGTTTTAGAGATGAGGTTTGGGGTGACCTAAGTATACTTATCCACAAGTTCATCTTTCTATGATGTTATTCTTTTAGTATGAGAGCCCCCTAGAATCTTGATACCCCTAGGTCAGGCAAGACTAAAGGAAGCTGTATTTATGAAAACACATACTGGTTGTTAAGTGTCTACTTGGAAACTAATACTTCATATCTCTTTTAAAGCGATTATTGTTGCATGAGAAACGTTTTTGCATAGCAGTTGCAAATTTTAAAAGCTTGTGGGCTTGCTATTGACATCAAGTGTATTCTTACCTGTATAATTTGAAATTAAGGTTTTTGGTGTTCTGGTTGATTGCTGACACTTGGAGTAGATGTACTAGTCCTTTTCAGTGTGGACATTTACTGAATGAAAATGACCAAACCTTAGACTGCTCACCATGATTATATAATTGGACATTTCTGGTAGTCACTGCCTTGCTCTACGTTGATTTCAGAACTGTGTGGGAAAATTGTATAACTTTTGTTAGAGTTGGCTCTAGTTAACAAATGGGACCAATGACTTTATAAAGTTTAGTACCTCAAGCCTTCATACACACTTTATCTTCTCCAGAAAAAGCTGTTGTATTCTACCACCACCCCATCCACATATCTACATATTGTAGTTTCTTCTAATTGAAATTGTGGGATGGATTTCTTTTTCCGTACTTTCTAAACCATTTAATGTTAAGACTTCCAGACTGCTTAGTTCTTATATTGATAAGAAGGATTTATTTGATGCTTTGAAGTTGACCTGTATTGGATTCTCAGTGACAGATCATTAGTAGAAATAGAGGGAGATTTAACAAGTCTGTTATCAGATGTCTTGACCCCAGTTCATGAATATTATCTTTCTTTTTCTTTTCTTTTTATGGCTGCACCTGTGGCATATGGAAGTTCCTGCACCGGAGGTCGAATCAGAGTGGCAGCTGTTGGCCTATGCCACAGCCACAGCAACATGGGATCCAAGCTGCAACAGTGACCCGCCTCAGCTTATGGCAATGCTGGATCCTTAACCCACTGCACAAGGCCAGGGATTGAACCTGCATCCTCATGGACACTATGTTGGGGTCTTAACCCGCTGGGCCACAGGAGAAACTCCGATGAATGTTATCTTAATAGAACCTTGCAATATTGGGTTTGAGTAAATGGTATTTAGCCTCATCGGTGGAGGTAATGATCACTGACACATAGTAGAGCTTTGACTGGCATGCTTTCATTTGAGCAGGTGGATTTCGGTGCGGGAATGGAGTGTCTTCATCTCTCTGGGGCCCCTGACCAAGGTGGTTAACTTTCTGTGTCAACCTGAGTGGGCTGCAGTGCCCAGCTTTGGGTCAAATGCTAGATTAGATGTTGCTCTGAAAAGAGTTTGCCGGTGACTCTAAATGATTAGCATTTACACTCCGTTGACTTTAAAGGAGATGACCCTTGACTTCATCCAAAACTGAAGGCCTTCAGAGCAAAAACTGAGGATTCCCAAAGAGGGATTTAGCCTCAAGCTATGACATAGAAATCATGCCTGAGTTTTCAGCCTGCTGGTCTGCCCTTCAGTTTTGGACTTACCAGCCTGTGTGTTCACAGCAGCTATTTTTCCAAAAATAGATCTTTTTTGTACCTAGAATTTATATATATTTTCTCCAGGGACATTGGACCAAAAATGCTATTGGTTGTGTGTCTCTGAAGAACCCTGACTTGATACATTGACCCTCAGAAAGAAGATCCAGGGTTTCCCTCCCAAATTACGTGAAAACATTTAAATTACTTTAGAGATAAAATTTTAATTTATTAAGGCAAAAGAAGGATGGGAAACCGTCCCAAATTTAAAAATAAATCTTAATTGATGGTCTTTTTGTTTTTTTTGAGGGCCACACCCATGGTGTATGGAAGTTCCCGGGCTAGGGGTGGAATTGGAGCTGCAGCTGCTGGCCTACACCACAGCCACAGCAACACTGAATCCAGGCCGCCTCTGTGACCTACACTGCAGCTTGTGGCAATGTTGGATTCTTAACCCACTGAGCCACAACAGAAACTCTGATGTCAGTGGTAATTTTAGGGAGATTTAGGATAAAGAATTGGGCAAGAGCAGTAAAGCAGCAAGGATAGGATTGGGGGAAGTTCGGGAGAGTCTGAAACAGTGTTCTTGACCTGTCCAGTTCCTTACTGGCCCAAAGGCTTAGGACTGTTTCTCCTTAAAATGCCCATAAAGTAATAAACTGAATTGGCTTACTATTTTTTAAGTATTGCTTTTCTCTCACAAACCTCTAGATCTCATCTTTTAAGTCACATAGCCGAGGTGATCCATCCATAATAAATTGTGCTGTTAACGGAAAATCTGTGTCGTATTCACCTTCAACACCCCCCCCCCCCTTCCCCAGAGTGTTTTTTGGTGTTTTTGTTTGTTTGTTTTGCCATTTCTTCGGCTGCTCCCATGGCATACGGAGGTTCCCAGGCTAGGGGTGGAATCGGAGCTGCAGCCACCGGCCTACACCAGAGCCACAGCAACGCGGGATCCGGGCCGCGTCTGCGACCTACACCACAACTCATGGCAATGCCGGATCCTTAACCCACTGAGCAAGGCCAGGGATGGAACCCACAACCTCATGGTTCCTAGTCAGATTCGTTAACCACTGAGCCCCAATGGGAATCCACCAGAGTTTTTCCTGTAGTAGGTTTTCATTAGGCTGTGGGTGGGTGAGAGAAGAGGGCAGGCTGCAGGCTGCAGGTGTAGAAATCCTAGCTAGTGTGGTCCTTCTATCCGAACCTTCCCAAGTGAGGCTCCCATTGTTTTCATTATTTAGCGTTAAGCCTGAAGCCTCTGGGGGGCATCAGCTGAATGAGTAGAACAATACAACTGCAGAGCTGCCCACAGAGAAGCCCTGTGGCGGGTAAGGCAGGACTGCGATCCGCTGACTGCAGGGAAGAGGGCTGTCTGAATCTCTTTGGCTTTTTCTCTCTACCTGACTGTTTTCCTCTAGGGATGTAACTCCAGTTTCCTTTTGTGTCGGGTTGTGGAATCGCAGGATTAGAAGAGACTCTGGAGTCTAAAAATCCATCCTGTACAGAACGTGTTAATCCAGCGCGTCATCCCAGACAGCGTTCGTGCTCGCTGTCCTCGGGGGAAAGCGCGGCTCGTCACATTCCCGTAACTTCCGTCGCCAGACCTCGGTCTGTCTTCCCGAACTACACTAAAAGTTACCCTGTAATTCCCTCATTGTGTTCCTCCGGAGTCTTAATTCTCTCCAGAGAAAAATACTTTTCTTCCAAATGATCCTCCTGTGAGGGGTCCTAGTGGCCCTCCTATCCGAATGTCTTCTAACTCATCATCCCATTTGGAATAGCTGGCCCAGGCCATGTGATCTGAGGACCAGAAAATAAAAAAAGGCTTGTTCTCTGACTCAGCCTGCTGGCTGCTGCTGATCCCGCCCCTGATGCGGCCCGAATTTTTACCGCCTCACGACACTAAGCAAGGTGAGCTTACTGTCCACGGGCCTGCCTTCCCTGCGTCTGCTGAAGCTTGGGTAGGCCTTCATGTTGTACCCATGCAGTTGCGTTTCTTTAATAGAAGAGGAGTTCTCATTGCTACGAAATTCATCCTTTTTAACTGTAGTGCAATTCCATCTGTGGGGATAATTTCGATCCTGCTTCTAGCCGTGTCTCAGCTTTTATTTATCTATAGGTCTGTAGCCCTTGTTCTCATCTGAACTTTTAATAACATTAACCACCTTTCGGTCTCATTGTCCACCTCTCCAGCCTTCACCTGGACTTTCCTGGACCTCTCTATCCATGCTCACTCCCCTGAAATAGGTCTTCCATTGAACGTGAGGAAGGATGCCTGTTCCTTAAAAAAAAAAAAAAATTCTCTGCGTGTCTTTGTCTTCTGTCTCACCAGCCACTTGAGATCCCTTTTCTCTACCTGGACAGAGTTGTTACGTGACTCGTTTTTCTTTCTCAAGTCTCACTCCTCTTTTCCAGCTCATCCCACACCAGCTGCCAGACTGGCCTGTCTGGATCACACGTTTAGTCATCAGCACCCTCCCCCCACCGCCCCCAGTGGCTCCCTTTGTCTTTGTTTGATGGGAGAACATTGCAGGATTTGGGTGCTGCCCGCCCTCCACTGTCATCCGCCAAAGCACCTCATGCAGCATCCTTGACATTGGACCTCTCCTAAAGCAAGGCAAGGAACCAGTTTCTTAGCTTTCATACCTTCCTAATGGCGTGGCTCAGACGTGAAACTCAGAACTGCCCACAGACCAGTGAGAAACTGAGTAACTTTGAGAGCATTGCCCTGGGCATCCGCTGCTGTCTTCTGCTGAATCCGTCATTTCTTTGCCTCATTTTGAATCTGTGAAATTGGATGTCTAACCTAAGAAGGGTGTCACTCTTAGGGGAAAGACCTTCTGTGCACATTTTAACTTCTGTCAAGGAATTGAGAGGTCCGTGTAATGAAGTATTAACTGAGAATAAGGCACAGGAGGGCCTCAAGGCATTCTAACCTGTTTTACTGGGTTAAAGTTTAAAGTGGCCTTTTGTAATATTTGCAGCCTAGCTAGTGATACCCAATGTTTAAGAAAGAGTTTGAAAGAAAACTTAGTATCCATACCTTATGTTTCGATAAATGAACCCTCAGGGTTTTAAATTTGTTTATGGTAGGGCAGACCTGGGAAAGTGGAATCTGCTAGTGCCACAAACTGTTTACTGTGCAACAAGATTTATGGAAATGTTATAAAAGGCACGGCAGGGACCTGGTGCTTCTTGGTTGATGGCACGTCCCTACGAGGGTAATATTTACTGTTTTTCTTATATGCCTGTTAACAAAAGATCATACAGAAGATCAAAGCAAACCTGCTTCTTTGTCTTTCAAAGGGTCAGCCTTTGTGCAATATTTCTTTGTCCAACAGCCTATTAGAAGCTCTGCAAAATGCTTCAGGATGGCAGAGTGTTGAGCCTTTATTGCCACCGAAGCCGTGAGGAACTGGCATCACTCTAGGAAACTGTAAGGAGCCTTTTAACTTCAAGGATGGGACGGCAGAGAACCAACCGGGATCCTTTGTTCCCTAGGGATTGTTTGATTTCATATCAACTTATGCTGGCTTTGTCATTTTCAAACCATGTAAGGGTTTTTGTTGTTGTTGTTTAAAAATTACATTAAAATGTGGCTTTCTGAGGGGTTCCTGCTGTGGCATAGCAGGTTAAGGATCCAGTGTTGTCTCTACAGTGTCTTGAGTTGCTGCTGAGGCATGGGTTCGATCCCTGGCCCAGCACAGTGGGTTAAGGATCTGGTGTTGCTGCAGCTGTGGCTTGGATTTGATCCCTCTTCTAGAAACTCCCATATGCTGTGGGTGTTGCCAAAATTAATAATAGTAATAATAGTAATAGTAATTGTGGTTTTCTGAAACTCCTCCTGGAAATGAATTGCGGCTTACTTTGGGAGATGCACTAAGTATTTAAAAGATTGCCGAAGCCCAGTAGTTTTGAAGAGTTAATCATCTTCTCTGATACCAAAATGTGGAAAAGCATTTTGGTACGTCTGGGACCCCCCTGTAAAGTAACTAACTTATATGTATGCAGAACTGTAACTTACCAGTGAGTGGCCCTTCAATCCGGCAGTAATCATTTGCGGGCAACAGCAGTCCTTTCCCATTTCAGTAATGTTTTTGTAAAGCTCACTAAGCTTTTACAGAGGAAAATCTAGGTATACTTTCTCATGGCAGATTTCTCTTCGGAAGAGGATATTCTTAGATTCATCATGCTATTTTCCAATTTTAGGGTCATAGTGAAAGCTTGGGAAGCATACATGTGAACAGAAGCCTGAAGGCATGTGCATGTGTATGCATGTGCCTACATGTGTTTAGTCTTTTACATAACATTGTGACAGCTAGGGCCAAGTAATGAGCTGACTTCCCTGCAGATCAGCAAGTTTAATTCTGTTTCATGCTCGTGGGTTGGAGCTAGGTCAGAGGTGCCAGACAGCCAGGGTAGAAGGACAGACAGACATACCTTCACTGTGTCCTGAGGGGAGTGGGGTGGGAGGTATGAGCAGGGTGGGAACAGCAGCTGCTCAAGTGCCCTGTTGGCCTGTTTGGCTCATAGTGCTGATGGGTGGTACTGTTGTTGGATGGTGAGTATGTTTTGTGATGATTCTGCAAAATTTTTTTCTCTGTACAAAGCCCATCTGGTTGTAAAAACTACCCTTTTGCGCTAGGTAGTGTCTCATTTCTCTCGTTTGCGCAAAAGCTCCATTACAGCATTATCTATTATTTTTCACAATTTAAACAGAACAGTTGCACTGACTCTTAGACATCTACAGGCCCCAATTCCCGTGGGAACCAAACTGATTCGGCATCTGCAGGCGACATGCAAGGACAATCGTGCCACATTGAATTGAAAACACTTACTAGGGCCGAGGACCAGCTAAGGAGTTCAGAGTAGTAGTCCTTTCCTTTCTGGGGATATTTAAAGTCTCATTATCCCTTCTTTCCACATTTGCTTTTATTTGTGGTCAGAGTGTAAAAAGGAGGCGGCTGTAGCTCTGACTTCTGTCCCTGCAGGGGTCAAGCCACAGTATTCCATTAAAGGCTGCGTTTGAGCAGTTAGGACTCTAGTCTGAAATGTATGTATATGTCCTAAATGAGGGCAGAAAATGTGTACTTCATGAGTAGGAAAAAAAAATCCTTTATTATGATTATTTGATCTCGAGCTGTTTGCTTTCCCGTGACTGGTCACAGCTGTGACCGAGACGCAGCTGGCTGGCGTTGGGAGTCTGGATTTACAGGGAAGTAGGATGAAAGCATTTTGGCTTTAGAGGAAGTGGGCCTGGGTTTCATCCTGACCCAGTGATTTAACTAGCTGTGTGACGTAAACCTCTCTGAGCCTCAGTTTCCTGCCCTGTCCAGTGGTGAAACTCCTCTCTCCCTCAGGGCCATGGTAACTAACAAAGGTAGCGTCTCTAATGCACCTAGCACAGCGTCAGACCACAAGTTGAACATGTTCCTGGATGATGGGCTATTATTTTATTCCTTGACTTGAGCCTGCATGGCCACATGCCTTGATTGTGTACCTCCTTTGGTGAGTTCTCCTTACCCCTGTAAGTGGTTTTAAGTATATAATTTCTTTTCTTTTAAAAACAAAACAGAACAGCCATTTCGGTGCCTTTCACATTTTTGATACAAATCAACATCCTCTGGGAGACCCCTTAGAGCATGAAAAATGCCCTCTTCATGACCGAGGGGTATTCCACCAAAATGAACAGAAAAGGAAGACCACTGATCAGCTGGCCTGGGTGGCAGAGCAGGGCTCAGTTCTGGTCCTCTAAGTCTCCAGAGGCTGACCTGTGATCTCTTTTCCAGTACCTTCATTCTGCTGGGTGCCTGGAGTGAAGGCACAGACCCCAAGGAGGATGCCTTCCTGAAACCTGTAATCTTGTCTGGACCACTTAAACACTAGGCAGTATATGCTTGGCTGTTGCATTTCTCCCATAGAGGGATTGAGGCCATTCTTGAATGGAGCGGACTGGGCCTCATCTGCAGGGGTTATCTGAATTTGAGCACCCACTTTGCTTTTCAAAACCTACTCTTAGGAAGGTTTTTCGTTACCTTCCTACAATACCTCTTTAATATTGTCATTTCATTTTTTTTTTAAATTTTTATTTAGAAGGTAGAAGGAAAAAAAAAATCCCTTTTTCTTTAGCATTACCATTTTCAGCAGTGCTTTTATTAAACTCAGTGGAGATGATTGGAAGCTGTTAGCTTTATTTGGGTGAGGACTGTTCCTGAGTAAAATCTGTCATTTGCCCAAGACACTGATTTTTTATTTTCTCTGCTAAGAGGTAGTTTCAACTATACTCTGTGTGTGTGTGTGTGTGTGTCTTCCTTATAGATATGAGCCTGATACTCTCAAAATATAACAAAGAAACTAAAGTAGATTTGAAAATATTTTCACAAATATGTTAATGATATTGGCTTATATTTTTTGGTCATCTGATTAAAGAAAAATACACAGGAAATAAAAAATGTATTAGCTCAGAAAAAAGTTCCCCAGTTACAGAAAATCATGGAAGTACGTTAACCAATTTGTATCCCCGCTTTCTTTGAAGGCACAGGTCCTCCCTCCCTTTCCTTTCCTCTCCACATCTTGCCCTCCCTGTAGAAGCTGGAGAAAGAAGGATCAAGAATTCTAAATCATGTAGGCCAAGCATTTATCAAGAGAAGCACTGGAGTAGGAAGGAGGGGATCTAAATTTTTCTTTTCAACTTGCTACCAACTAACATGGGACAAGGAGCTTGGCCTCGTGGGCCTCAGCTTCCTCGCATGTAGAATGACACTGATTCAGATGCTTTCTCAGACCCATTCAGTGCTGTTTCTGTTGTTATTCCAAATGTCTTGTTACCAGTTAACATGATTTTTTTTTTTTTTTTTTAGGGCTACACCTGTGCCATACGGAGGTTCCCAGGCTAGGGGTCGAATCGGAGCTGTAGCCTCTGGCCTATGCCCCAGCCACAGCAATGCCAGATCTGAGCTGCATCTGTGACCTACACCACAGTTCACGACAACGCCAGATCCTTCACCCACTGAGTGAGGCCAGGGATCGAACCTGCATCCTCATGGACACTGGTCAGATTTGTTTCTGCTGAGCCACGACCGCAATTCCTAACATGATTTTAAATAAACTCCATATCTGGTACTTCCTGCATTTCTCTAAGCCGCAAACCTAAACACAGCAATTTAACTTCCTAGCTCTTGGAGGGAAAGATTGCTAGAGATTTTATCTATTTTTTTTTTTCCACCATGGACTTGGTAACCATTTAGTACATTTCCGGTACTAGGTGGGGCAATATAAGTAGATAACAAGCAGAAGTATTCCTTGATGGAGCTGACAGTTGAACTGGAAGCACCTTAAGTAGTTACAAAGCAAAAATGAACAAGATATGATCGTGTATTATAAAATATAATTAAAGCAGCTGATATTTATTAAGCCACTTAACTGCTAGCACCACACTCATTTAATCCTCGCCCCTAATCCTATAAGAGAACTGATGTCATCATCCCAGTTTTACTGGGAGAAAACTGAGGCACCGAGAGGATGGTTAGGTGTCTGAAATTACTCTCCCACACAGAGGATTTAGAGAGGATGTTTTCCTTGCTGTAGAGTCCCTGGGTCGCCTCTTGGATAAGTAGGTTTAAGGATGGAGAAAAAGTAAGAGAGTGGTCTGGGAGTGGAAAGATTGCTTTGGACTTTCTAAGCAGACTTGAGTTTGATTAAAAGGCAAAAGCAGAACAAAGATTATTTTCTTAATTTGGAGGTGGGCGCTTTTTAGTGTCCTTTTATCATATATATATATATATATTTTTTTTTTTTTTTTTTTCGCGCAGCCTGAATTTTAGGCAGCCTAGAAATGGAGACTCTTAAAGAGAGCTTATTTCAGGAGAAAACAATAATCACATGATTGTGTGCTTTGGAGAAAACAGTCCAAAAAAGAACTAAAATGAGGTCAAGTGCTGAGAATTGCTCAGCCCTGCTGGTAGTGACTTGCCCTTTTTTCCCATTGGAGGGCTGATCAAAGTGTCTCATTTGCGTCCTTTCAGCTGGACTTGAAGAAGGGGTACCCCAAATTGTGGTCTATGACAACAGGTGCAGGTCTCCCCTGTCTGTCCTCACTGAAGGGTCTCGGGTGCATGGCCAGGCTGGTCCCCGTGATAGATGCCCAAGCCCGAGTTTATACAGTCCGAGTTGATGCAGCACGCAGCTCTGGGGTACCAGCCAGGCCTTCATTCATCCAGGGTCTCGCCAACATTGTTACGATGAAACACCTGGCTCCCCAAAGAAGGAAAAAGCCCTCTTGCTCTGAGCCCCTTTCTCCCAGCTGGGGAGCCAGCCCGTGTGAGAGCAAAATTCTGTTTCTCCTCCCATCCTGCTGCTTCTGCCGCTGAGGGGAAGAGGGAGCTGCCCGCGTCTGTGCCGCCTGGCCTCGCACTGTAACCCTCTGCTGGCCACTTCCCAGGACCTGCATCCCGGCTGGCTGGCTGCTGTGGCTGCAGCGCGGAGATGGAGCCGCTCCCAGCACTCCTTGATTAGGAATGTCAGGGTTGTCAGGGCGACTGGTAACGGCAGCAGCACATCCTATTTCCCCCTTGTGCTGAATATTTTACCGAGCGGTGTTGGGAAGAAGATTGGAAAAAGGTGGCCGGAGCAGGAGGGAGAAGCTGGGATCTGAGCAGGTTAGGCAGAGGAGGGACGCATCTGACACTGCATGCCTTTCCTAGGGCTTTTCTGGAAGGAGTGGGCGGGAGCGTGAGAGTGTGTGCGTGTATGTGTGTGTGCGTGAAAAAGAGCTTGAGCCGCACATGTGCCTGTGGGGAGTAAGTGGGAGGGGGCTGGCCGGGGAGGGGGTGCTGCTAGGTGAGGGGAACTGTAGGGCCTCAGTTGCCAAGAGGCTGGTAGTATCTGTCAGCTGTTTGCACACTGTTTACCCATAGGGGATCTATTACAAGTGCTCAAATGAACCAGCAGCTTAGAAACTAGCAGCTTCCTGGGAGCTGCAATTACATAAGCATATACTTTTGATATAATCATAATTAAAAAACAAGTAGCAGCAGTATGCCTGGATCAGCCACAGCTCTCCGACAAGAGAGACTGAAGAAGACCAATGCGAGGCCGGTCCCCCTGGGTTTATTCACCATTAATGAGGAAGATGAACAGCAAAAGAATGGAAATTCCAGAAGACCGAAAGGTATGCATTAGCCCTACCCTTTGGTCAGAGCCGGATCCAGCACCAGCCCCCGTTTCCCACGCTGCCAATAGTGCATTTTACCTACGCCCCTCGGGTGCACACTGTGGAATGCTTGTGACCTCCTAGGGCCTTTTGCTGGTGCTATTTACACACCCTGTAGGGGATGTGTATGCATGAAATGGGGAACGGATTTTGCAGATTTGGTAGGTTTCAGATCAGCTGCCTTTTTGACCCAAGCTGCTCTTGGCCTAGAGAGCTTGAATTTTCACAAGTTCTCTTAAGCGGTTACCAATGACTGTCCTCAGAGGAGGAGGGAATATGCATTATTAAGGCTTAAAGGAATAAACCCCCCCCCCCATCTTCCATAGGTGCAGTGTGTGATCTCTGTTCTCTGGGGTGAATTTCTCCTTGAAAGGGATGAGTTGGATAAAGTGACCCGAGGGTGCAGCCTTTCCAGGGGCAAAGAGTCAGAATATGCCTTCCTTTTCTATTCTGAAATGCTGAGAGAGGAGGAAGAGAAACACTTGACTATAGGAGGACTGTAGGGGGCAAATCTCCGGAGTGGGGAGGGGACCGTGAGGTGTTAAATCTTCTGATGACAACTCCACTGCATCTGAATAGAGGTTGAAATGCACCAGGTACAGAAAGGATGAAATGGAGCACAGCTTGCCTGGCTCTTCCGGCCGCCCCCCACCATGCACAGCATCATCTCGTGGCCCCCCTCTCAGAGCTGCTATTATCAGTCAGACAGCAGCATTAAGCCTTTCTGAAGAAGGGCATAGGCTTGCATTTTAAGTTTTGCAGTATCCTAACTCTTACAGTCCCTCTTCCCAAATACATATGAGCTGTTCTTAAGCTGTTAGGTCATCAGTTTTGTCATTTCCAACTTGCTGATGACATTTTAGATTGCATTCGAATTCTTTTGTCACGGAGACATCAATTTCCTCAGTGTGGCACAGAGCGGTAGCATGGCAAAGTAGCGAGCAAATATTTGAGCAGTGATAGAATAAGTGTTTAAATAGAATCTGGTGTCTGAAGGCTACTGGCTCTCTTTCTCCTGGTTCTGGAATGAGTCTGTTTGCTTTTGTTAAGTATAATTGAAATTATTTTAAATCCGAAAGTCGATTTTTTAAATTTCATTTGTAAAAGATAGTATCCAGGGAAGTTCCAAGAAGTAGTCTTATTACTGTACCTCATTTTTATTTTACTATCAGATCTCACTTCTGAGGCCCAACTGACCTCAAAAGTCCGATGATACTGTGACTGGAAGGTGACTTAGGTGATTCTCTTTGTCAGTGCATTAGATATTGAACCAGGATGTTGTCTTGATGAAAACTCCGTACTTTAAATTGTTAGTAGCAAATAATCGGGCCTCCTAGGAGTTGGTAACTTTTAACATGTATTTTAAAAACTGTGGCCAATGTTTTGGAAATGTTCTTGAGTTGTGGCACTTTTTCCCTTGGGTGTCCCCAAACAGTCGCTTATGATAGCCATCCAGTTGTCCTTAGTAATTTTCTTGAATTCCCCCTTCTGTCTTTCTCCTGTTCTGTTTTGTTTTCAGTTGCCTCAAGTATTTTATTTGAAAGGAAAAGGGGTGGGGAAGTAGATGCTTCTAAAAATCTGTTTTTGGCAGTTTATGCAGCTCTTTGGATAAGAGAGACTTAGATCCCAGAGTTTCCGATCCCCTACTATTGTTTTTCTACCTTTTTCCACCCCAAGCATTGGGGTAGGGTAGGGGGAGAAAGAGTAGAGGGAAAAAAATCCTGTGCTGATAAGGATGTCCAGACTTTCTTTATATCCCCAAATATATCTAATTTATGGACACATTCAGTAAAATAAGCAGATAAACCACATTGGGATATGACTGTTGGCTTTGATTCTGAATTTCTCATCAGGCCTGTGGGAGCAACAGGAATGTTCCCGTTTGAGTCTAGCTTTGTCCATCAGTAGGGCAGTGATGGAAATATCCTGTCTGCACTGTCCAGTAGGATAATCACTATCCACATGTGGCTAGGAGCACTTGATATATGGCTATTACAACTGGCAAACTGATCTTTTAAAATTATTTTTAGTTAAATTTAAATGTAGTCACATGTGGCTACTGGCTTATTTATTGGACAACCAAGTAGTCCATAGAGCTGTGACTTTATGAATTTGTGTCCTCTCTGCTTTATCCATCCTTCATTGCTTTCTCGTATGAGATATGGTCAGGTCCTGAAATACTGTGGGTATTAAGAAAGATGTCATGGAGCAGACAGCCTGTTCTCTGCAAGGGAACACGTTAACCTGGCCTTACAATTTCATTTTTCCTTTTCCACTTAAATGTTATTGCCTGCTCTGTGCATTATATTTCTTACCAGTCACTTGTTGCCTGTACCATCTTTTGCAACTTGTAATGAACTCCTGTTTTCTAAATTATTTCCAAAGCATCACAGCAGGATGACATACAGGTTGTCTTTTATGTCTATTAAGATAAGCAATCAAAAACTTTTTCTTCTACTTACTCCATGGTCTAATCAGCCGACTGTGTCCCAACCTGGCTTTCGTGCTTAGTATCTTTTGTCCTGTCATTACCAGGAGTGAAGCTTGCTATCTAAATTGAATGAGCTAAAAGCTTCTATCCGGGCTTACTCTGGGTTAATGACAGTAGCATCATTCCAGGTGCTCTTCTGTTAGGTAACCATCGTAATGAACTCAGTGGGAATGGACATGTCAGTTACCATCTGGACTCCCAGTGGTGGCTTCACAATTACCTGATGGAGTCAGACAGTAGTTTGGTTAGCTGATCGACTACATTTGGTTATTGGGTAGACTACATCAACTCTTTTTTTTTTTTTCCCCCTCCCCTTTTTGCCTTTTCTTGAGCCCTCCCACGGCATATGGAGGTTCCTAGGCTAGGGGTCTAATCGGAGCTGTAGCCTCCAGCCTACACCAGAGCCACAGCAATGCAGGATCCGAGCCGTGTCTGTGACCTACACCACAGCTCATGGCAATGCCAGATCCTTAACCCACTGAGCGAAGTCAGGGATCGAACCCGCAACCTCATGGTTCCTAGTCGGATTCGTTAACCATTGCACCACGCCGGAAACTCCCTATCAACTCTTTTTTTAAGGAGTTCTTTCTCATGTTAGTCAATAACAATATGAATGTTTTACATACCTGTTTTTTTGTTTTGTTTTGTTTTTTAATGGATGCCCCCATGCATATGGAAGTTCTCAGGCCAGTGAGTGAATCTGCATACCTGGCTCTTGTTGATGTGTATAACACTTAGGTAGTAATTGGGAGTGAGCTGGGCTTATGCTGTTGCTCTTATACCTTAGAACCCAAGCCTCAGTATAATGCTGACTGTAGGACTTGCTTGGGAGAGACTGTTGAGGTATTGTAGTGACTGTATGCTCTTGAATAGGTGTCAAGGCCAACCGGAATTTTGCTGAGCACAGTGTGATTATGAACTATGACATTTTCTCCCTAAACCCGTATGTTAAATGCTCCCTCTGTGCAGGTTACTCTGCTGGGCATTGTGGAAATGATGCCAAGATAACTGACAGGGTCCCTGCTCTCAGAAGAGTTTAACCATCTATGGGAGGAAGACAGGTGTCTACAAATAATGTAAGCATATAAACTGAAATCGGAGGAAGGGCTGATAGTGTGAGGAGATTATCTAGGCTTGCGCCCACACCCTTCTCTAGACTGTAGACTACTTAAGGGCCAGGATTGTTACTCTTCACGGGTACTTTACAAAGTGCAGGGACAGCTATTGAATGCAGGTTAAACCTCACATTCACAAATACTTTTCCCTAGCTTTTAAAGGTCTTATCGATGTAGGAGTTCTCAGAAATGTCGACATTAGAGTTGTCCTTCCAAGGCAACTACTCTGTTTTTATTTTTATTTATTTATTTATTTTTGTCTTTTTGCCTTTTCTAGGGCCGCTCCCGCAGCATATGGAGGTTCTCAGGCTAGGGGTCTGATTGGAGCTGCAGCCGCCGGCCTTCGCCAGAGCCACAGCTACTCGGGATCCGAGCGTGGTCTGCACCCTACACCATAGCTCACAGCAACGCTGGATCCTTAACCCACTGAGTGAGGCCGGGGATCGAACCCGGAACCTCATGGTTCCTAGTGGGATTCGTTAACCACTGAGCCACCACAAGAACTCCCCAAGGTAACTACTCTGAAAGAGACAGGACTACCTTTGGATGTATCTGACCTAATCTGATCTGACCTGATCTAATCAGATTATTGGCTACTGCTTGCCTTTATCTAAGAGTGTATCAGGGATTCTGCTGTTTTGTTGTTTTCCATCATGCTAGTCATCATTTTCTTTGAGGAAAAAAAATGAAAGTATATGTTTACAAGGTTTTATCAGTTGACCACTGTGTTAATACCACAGTCAGTGCCTTCTGCCCCTTTTCTTAGCTAATTGTAGGTTCGATTATCAAGATATAAGAATTTCTCCTTGAAACCAGGACACAATTGTTCTGAGTGGTTCTCCCTCCCCTCCCCCCATTTTGTTAAAATGTGTATTTATGGAACCCAAGGTGACTTCTTTCTTCTGGCTTGTCCACTCTAAAGGTAGAATTTCTGACAGTTCAGTTTTCCAGATGAAATCCGATCTACCGTTTACCATGTATATCCCTACTGGAGAGGAAGTGCTCTAGCAACTGTGATGTCCTCTCCGTGTCATGCGGCTTTTTCTTCTCAAGGAGGAGCGTTAAGAAGCGCGAATGCCGCTTTGGAATCATTCTCACACATTTCCTCCTCTTCCTCTTTTGTTCTGCAAGACTTGGGCCCTTGTCTATTCCCAGTGTCCTTATTTGTGACATTTCAAGACCAAGCATAAGGTTTCAGCTATAGAATTTGATAGTGAGGCAAAAGTAGAGTTTGGAAGAACAATAAGATCTCTGAGGAGAAAGTCCTAAAGTCAAATTGATTGGCATAAATTGTATTTGTTAAAGTAACTTTAAACATAATGTTTTATTCAAGGCATTTATATTTTTAAAAGAGGATATTGGGAGTTCCCATTGTGGTTCAGCAGTAACGAACCTGATTAGTATCCATGAGCACGTGATTTTGATCCCTAGCGTTGCTCAGTGGGTTGAGGATCTGGTGTTGCCTGTGGTGTAGGTCGCAGCTTCGGCTCAGATCCTACGTTACTGTGGCAGCTGGCAGCTCCAACTCCAATTTGACCCCTAGCCTGGAAACCTCCATATGCTGTGGATGTGGTCCTTAAAAAGATAAACAAATCTCCAAAATCATTAAAAAAAAAAAAAAAAAAGGATATCAGGAACAAGGATCACAACATCTAATGTGTGGCTTTGCACTCATTGCATTCTCCATAAATGTCTGAACGTATGTGTCTTTCAGGCATTCTGTGTCACAATGTGGAAATGAGCATACCCTACGTACCACCGTGTACACGGGAACGTGGTTTAACCTATACCTAAGAACCACATTTTTGGTACAGTGAGGTACTATATGTAATAGAATTGGTTTGCTATATAAAATTAAACGGCTTAATAATTGAATGCCTGTTTCAAGAGCTGTGATTGAAGGGGCTAACATTGAGCTAATTGCTGCAACCCTAGGAACCCAAAAAGTATTTGGTGAGGATGTCCCAGCTGATAAATCTTAGACCTTGTTTATTAGAAGGTTGACTTGAGGATCCACTTCCACCAACATCAGCCTGTCTCAGGGAGCAACTTTAATTTTGTTGCTACCAGAGGTTTTCCAGGTGACTTGCAGGCACCTGGACCATATTTTTAGCAGAAATGAATACCCTCGCAGCAGCAAAGGTAATTTTGAGAGAGTCCATCTGAATTCTTCAGTTTTGTAGGCATCTGGAAAGAGACCTGTTTACGTCAGATCCCTTGTGTATTAGGTTTATGTTCTAGATTTGACACCTTCAAAAGGCAAATAATACTGCCTTATACCTCAGATCCAGATGCAAAGGCCCAAAGCGAATCACAGGTGGATGTAAGACTTTGTGTTTTGAAATGGTTCCCAGAGCACCACAGGATACTTCTGCTGACTGTATCCCCACCATTGATTTGTTCGTGAGAGAATTCTAATAGATTCTGTCCAGATTCCAAAGGCTTTGCTAGCCTAGGGACAATGTAGGATGTGAAATGAGAATGGAGCTTAGGAGTACAGACCAAGGAAAATTATTTTCACAGTTTTGATCGAGTGTGAAAATAGGCAAGTTAGTGTTGTTAACCTCATTATTTCGAAGCCTCAGGTTCTCAGCTGTAAAGTGAAATTAATAAAATGATACTGACAGGTGGTGGCGAGGATTAGAGAGGACATCAGTATTTAGCACGCTCTCTGGGGAATAATGGGGGCTCATTAAACGGCAGTTTTAAAAATGGTCATTTGTAATCAAATGCCCCACATTTTCTCTGAACATCTACCAACATGTTCTCCTGGGGGAGCAGCCTAGTGGCAGGACCATCATGCATGTCTCTTCAGACCCCTCATCAGTCTCTCTGTCAGAAGGAGATTTTCTCTAGTCTGATCTCCTACCTGTTACCTTAACCTGATTGTGGAAAATTTCCAGGAGGGCTTCCCCTTCTCTGAGTCCCTTCCCCCCAATAGGAACCTCTGACTGGATCCTCATCCTTTGTTTATTCACGTGGGTCAGATGCACTTCAGGTAGATGACTCATCGTGATACCCTGTAATTCTGTCATGTTAAGGAAATAAATTACCATTATGTCAGATCGCCTCACTCACAGATTATTTCAGATACAATGAAGGGAGTGTACCTTTTCTTTTGCAGGATTATGGAAAGCCTCTGTTCTGTCTTATCCAGGGAACAGTAGCAGCACTCCTCTACCGTTTTGGAAACCAATCAAAAGGAAATTTTTTTCCTTAAAATTTGCAATTTTATTTTTTTTCTTCCTGGGGTGTGTGTGTATGTGTGTTGTTTGATGGAAATGTCCTAGATTTGTGGGCAGGCAGGTTTCTAGCAGTGATTTAGGTTATGGGTGCTCACATTGGGGGCTGCCAACTTTACACAGGCCTTTTTTCTTTTCCTTGTGCTAAATTTCAGCACCAGGACTTGTTCTAAGCTTCTTTTATTTCAGTACTTGTATTTCTCGGTAGTCTTGTTTCTTCCTCTGGTCATTGGGCAGTAAGTGTGGTGAACGTTGGGTCCAAGCCTGGTGTTGGATGCTGGGATGCTGATGTCAGTGCATTTGCTGGTGGATCCTTGTATCCTGAGGCCAAGCCCTTTCCCCTACCTGGCGTTGCTTCAGCTTCTCCTCCTGCCTCCACTTCACCAAATGTGGTCACTCCTACTTGTCTTTCAGTTTAAATGTCACTAAGAGGTTCCATGTTGCAGGCTCTCGCAGAGTCTAGTACTTGTCCTTTCTTGCTCCAGCCATTTTAGATTGTTTGTTTAATAGTTTTTACTACTGGTCTCCCCAGTGATATCACACGCTGAGCAGACAGCAAGTGTGACCGGTTCATTCCCATGTGTCCCTAGCACTTAATACAAGGCTGAGTTTATAGTTGAGGGGCCCTAAATACTTGTTATATGACTGATTAGAGATTGACACACTGGCATCACTAGCCAGAGAAAATGAGTGAGACTCTCCAGGCCTTGGAACCTTCCAGGGTCCGGGATTTGGCTTTGAATCTGGCGGAAGCCTAGAGTTAACCGATGGGTCATCATCGCGCCTGGTGATAGGACAGCGACTTTGTGTTAGACATTGGTCCACTAGCCTTCATGCAGAGATGACTTGTTAGTTTCCTGCTAGGATACCTAACAATCACAACGGAGCGAGCCTGCAGATATTAGTGACGTACTTGGACCAAATTCCAGTTTGCTAAGCATTCCAGAAGCACCTTCTACCATCTCCTTCCTTGAACTGCCAAAAGCTCACTATAAAATAAATTAGTTTGTGGTATATGCTCATTATTGCCATATTCGAAGTATTCAAAGCACTTACCTTATTTTGGAACAATCAAAATTCACTACCATGACTAAAAGCATAAATTGCAAGCAGGAGGGGAATGACTGCAAGAAGCAAATCTTCACTGATGTAAACCCTCCCCCAGCTCTTTGACAGGTGGTGGTGCCTACTGCTCCTTCCTGCTCCTTCGTGGATCAGGAAACACCTCGGAGCCTGAGCCGCTGTTACCTTAGCAGTCAGTCCCATGTGTTCCCCGTCGCATGCCCCGCTAGCCCCCACCCCTTTCACTGCATCTCATTAAGCCACCCTCGGAAATTTCCTTTTATGCCTGTCTTTATAAAACCACCTCTGCATCAGCCTTTTCTTCCCAAGACCCAGAAAAACAGGTTCTTTGTGGGTAGGTGGTTCCTGGTGCCGACCTTTCAGTTGGCAACGTGTAAAGATGCAAGGTAGCAACTGAAATGTTTGCATTCCAAACCTCAGCACTCTGAGTTTTTACCCTGGACTTGCTTTGGGATCACTTTTTGTCTTTTTGCCATTTCTTGGGCTGTTCCCGAGGCATATGGAGGTTCCCAGGCTAGGGGTTGAATAGGAGCTGTAGCCGCTGGCCTACGCCGGAGCTGCAGCAACTCGGGATCCAAGCCTCGTCTTTGACCCACACCACACCTCACAGCAACGCCAGATCCTTAACCCACTGAGCAAGGCCAGGGATCAAACCTGAAACCTCATTGTTCCTAGTTGGATTCATTAACCACTGAACCACAAGGGGAGCTCCACTTTTTTTTTTTTTTTAAGAGTTTATTACCACTGATTCTTCGACAGTGCAGTAAATCCTTTTCCTATTTCTTGCACAGTGATGTTCGTTATCTTTAGCTTCCCCTTACCCAGCTAATAGTCTAGAATCCTGTCAGGTTAGCACTAGCATGAATTATGAATGGAACTGTAAACTGGCCCCGTGGGCCAGTGCTTCCAATAATGAGTCGACTTTGTAGCATTCTCTCACAGTCCAAGTGACTTCAAAATCCTCTTTACTCCACTGCCACAAGTTGCGCTGGCATGGACTCTGATGCTCTGTGGCTTTCACTCCAGCTTTGTTTAGCTAGCCAGCCAGCAGTGCAAGTCTATGCTCAGACTTGTTACCACTCCACCTACGAGGCTCATGAACTCGGAAATTCCCCTAGGCACCCACAGACTTCAGATTCAGCAAATACTGGTTTTGTGCCTAGCCCACGCTAGACAGTGTGCTAGGTCTTCCAGATAGGTGAGCTCATCCTCCTACCTGACAAACAGCCTCACACCTTCCCAACCCATCCGCTTCTGCGTGGCCCCTAGGCTCCTGAATGCTCTGGGTTCTTAGGGTGCTCGGTACCCTTCTAGCTCACCTGCCCTCTTTTCAAACCTGGAGCTCGTGAGTAACCATTTCAGCGGTGCACTGGCGATGATGCCTGGCCCTTCTCTGCAGGCTCTGAGTATCCCCGCATGGCCTCTTCTTTCTACTCTGGGGCTACTGGGTGCTAGGTGAGGGTGCCTGGATCTGTCCCACCTACCTTCCTGTTACCTCCCCATCAGATGAGTCCTTACTGCTGCCAGATGGTCGTCTTAGTCAAATCACCTCGCAGCTGGTATCCACCCTGCGTCTCCTCCACTCCACCTCCCTTAACATCTAACATTTTCTGCCCCTTTGCTGTGATTATTGAGGATGTAGTTGTATTAGCTTCTAAATCATAACTGGCTCTTGAATAAAGGGAGAAAATAAGGAGAAAGGCATGTAGCTTGTGTTAATTAGAAACCTCTGGCAACGGAAAAGAGATGAGGAACGTCTGTTGTCATTTGATGTGAGTTTGACGAAGGAAGAAGGTAAGATTTAAAAGGACTCTTGGCCACCAACATTGGATTTAACAAAATCCTGAGGCTCAGAGGATGATTTCAGCTATGTGGCCAACTCTGTGATTTTCGATGAGGCATTATAAGTGAGAAAAGCAAATCGGATGTTCCAGGCCCCATCTGAGGATTTCTAGGCCATTTCTTGTGGATCATTACAACTATAGATGCTTCATGAGCAAATTAGTACAGTCACTGATCTATGCCTTACTCCTGTGAGAGAAGAAGGTTAATGAATGAGGCCCTACTATTGCAGGTGATGTGTAAAAAAGCAAAGCTTTAATTCAGGGCTTTTGGCGTTTCTTGAATTCCTTTCTTTTGGCAGTACTGTCATAACCATTGCAGGGGAAGTCTACCTAGTCATCCCCAGAGTCTTAGACTTTATTTTTTCCCCAAGATTATTGACTCTTGGTAATAGGAAATTTCTTGGCTGAATACATAGCTATTTCAGTTTTCCTTTAGACTTGACTGTGATGTTTTCATATGAAAGTTAAAATAGAAAGATAATGGAGGAGTTTCCATCATGGTACAGCGGAAACGAATCCGTCTAGGAACGATGAGGTTGCAGGTTCCATCCCTGGCCTCGCTCATTGGATTAAGGATCTGGCATTGCTGAGAGCTGTGGTATAGGTCACAGACACGGCTTGGACCCTGAATTGCTGTGGCTCTGGTGTAGGCCGGCAGCTATAGCTCCTATTCGACCCCTAGCCTGGGAACTTCCATGTGCCACAGGTGTGGCCCTAAAAAGAAAAAAGGGAGATAGTGGAGTTCCCTCTGTGGCACAGTGGGTTAAGAATCTGACTGCTGTGGCTGGAGTCACTGTGGAGGTGTGGGTCTGATCCCCAGCCCGGCACAGTGGGTTAAAGGATCCAGAGTTATTGCAGTTGTGGCATAGGTTGTAGCTATGGCTTGGATTCAATCCCTGGCCTAGGAATTTCCATATGCAATGGGTACAGCCATAATAAAAAGAAAAATAACAAAACTATTTTGGCTTATGATTGATAGTTCATTCTAAGTGAGCCTGTGGCATTTAAGAATTACTGGTTTCCACCCATGTGGCCTTGAGATTTAAGAGTTCACTCTTCTAGGATGTCGATTGAAGAAAGCGGGCCTTCCTGTATGAAGCCATAGCAAGGATACTGGATCAACACATAGCTTAGGATCATTAGGCTGGTAGACTATGTTGGTGCCAAAATTCCAAATGCCTGATCTGTAATCAGTTAAAAGATTGAGAAAAATTGATTTCCTGATGCCAATGAAGACATCCTTCTTAGAATCACAGTGATGCTTCAGATTTCCAATGATGTGACAGGTCTTTGACAAGGGTGTTCCCTGCTGAAAACCAAATATCCTGAGTGATAAAATGAGTAAGTCAGGTTTTAATGTTCTAGAAGGATCTCTGAGATTTAAAACTGGGGGTTGTGGAGTTCGCATTGTGGTTCAGTGGGTTAAGAACCCAACTCATATCTATGAGGATGCGGGTTTGATCCCCAGCCTCACTCAGTGGGTTGGGGGATCTGGTGTTGCCGTGAGCTGTGGTGTGGGTAGCAGACGTGGGTCAGATCCCACGTTGCTGCTGTGGCACAGGTTCAATCCCCAGCCTGGGAATTTCCACATGTCACAGGCATGGACCAAAAAAACCCAAAGCATGCAAAAACCATGTGGCTGTGTAGAATGTAATTAAAGATAATTAAGCTGTTATAAAATTTAAAAAATAGTTTTATCAGCATAGGTCCATCTACAGTATATAAGTGTCAACATTTCCCCATATTCCTTACTTAGACTGGATTTAGTAAGACACTTTGAATTTTGCCAATTTAATAGGTATGAAATGGCATTTGGTTTTAATTAGCAAAATCAGATCTTGGCTAATGTTTTCTTTGTTTGTTTGTTATTTTTAAATAATGGGAATACTGGCATTGTTGAGGTGTTCCCCCCCCCCCGCCAGGGCAGCGAAACCACTGCATCGGTAATCTGGCTTAAAGGGCTTTGTTCTTGGCTGGTGTGCTGAGTCACTGGGAGAGGAAACAGATGGTGCCACCACCCTGCAGAACTGGAGGGAGGCAGTTACCACCTACATTGACAGAGTGGCTGGACATTAGAGCTGGGTTTCCGATTTCCCCTTTTCCAACAGCGCATCTAGTTTGTGGGCCTGGTCCCTTTGGTTTTCTCTTCTTATTCCTTCTTTCTTTTGGTCATTTAGCATCACTACTATTAGGTTACCAGAGAAAAAAGCAAAATATGTAAAAGTTAAGCTAGGCTTCTTGATAAAACTACTTATACTAAGCTCTCTTTGAGGATGAAGAATAGAACTGGAGGGGATGGTAGAGGCAGTGTTTGGGGAGGATTTCTGGGGAGAGCCTGTGCTGAAAACATTGCTTAAAATCAGATTTGGTAATTACAGCTTTCCATTATTCATGTAATCCTCGGGTCTGATTAGCATTTGTAAAGTATAAACTCTACAAATGCAGGGTATTAACATGAATAATTAACAGGTAGGGAGTTAGCTGTACGTGACTGTGGGTTTTCCTTTATTATTATGGAGGCTATTTTAGTAACAAGAAGCAGTTTAGGCTTGTAGACTGCTAGTCTGGAGGCTTTACTGATTCTCTCAGCTCAGCCACAGGTCATGATATATTGTATGATTGACTTGTTTTCCTGGAAAAAGAACGTTACTTTGCTGGGGTAAAAACAATATTCTGTGCTTTCTATATCAATTATAAGGGTGCAATCTGAATTTCTGGGAAGAATAATCATATCAACCTAAATATAATATTATAATTAGAAATTGCTTTGATTATCGCTCTAACTCATTGATTCCGGGCCTCTAGACCCCACAATGTATCCCCTTTATAAAATTTTGAGTATTTCCCAGGGGATGTCTGATGAGCTCGCAAACAAGGCTGAGCACTGCTCTACCACTTCCCACTGCACAGTCGTGCTTTCCAAGCTGGCATTCTCCAGGTCTCTGCTGTGAACGTGATGTTCATGGGTGTTTCAACAAAAGATCATTTTAGGAAATAGGTCTTTTCTACAGGACTTGTGAGGGCATTTAATATGCTATTAATCACCAAGAAAAGAATTTAGTCGGAGTTCCCGTCGTGGTGCAGTGGTTAACGAATCCGACTAGGAACCATGAGGTTGCGGGTTCGGTCCCTGCCCTTGCTCAGTGGGTTAACGATCCGGCGTTGCCGTGAGCTGTGGTGTAGGTTGCAGACGCAGCTCGGATCCCGAGTTGCTGTGGCTCTGGCGTAGGCTGGTGGCTACAGCTCCGACTGGACCCCTAGCCTGGGAACCTCCATATGCCGTGGGAGCGGCCCAAGAAATAGCAACAACAACAACAAAATAATTTAGTAGACTTATTTGACCAAGGAATAATTTTGTGTGGGGTGTATTGTGTCTTCTGCACGTGTGCAAAGGATCATTTAGGAAACTTCTTCATTCACCACCACATGGTGCCAAAGCTGTGAGCTGGTCCATTGCAAATGGATGTTAAGTTTTTTTTTTTTTTTTTTTTTAATGGTTTCTGGTAGATTCGTTGACAAGTCCTGGTGTATCAATCTGTCTAAGTCTAACTTGGACTCCCGCTATGTAACAGAAGTCTATAAACCTAACTTAGCTGCTGGTGAAAAATGCACAAAAAAGGCATCTCGGTCTTTTTTTGTTCTTGCTGTGGAAGCCAGAGGCAGATACTATTTCAGTGAATGCCAGGCTGTGGTTCATGAAGCCATGGCCACCCCTGGCCCTCTGAATTCATGGGAGGGGGTCTGTCTTTACCCTGCAGCCTCACTGGGATGTTCCAGCAGGTAAAGAAGGGAAGTCTTGTGGTGAAAACTTAACTGTTTTCACTTGAACCTTATCTGAGACCCGCATGCGAGCAAGTCATGTTGGAGCGTTTATTTTCTGTATCCTGAAAGGATAAGTATGTGAACATTGTCATACTATGGTTTGATCATTCTATTCCTTTTTTGGTATGTATAGTAAAATACATTTGGACAGAGAATTTGGATAGATAATGGGTTACATACACAATGCATAAGATTAAAGAGAAAGGAATCAAAAGGAAGATCTGAATTTTTCTGTTGCTCACTTTATGTATTTGGTTAGTGGTAGAAATGAGAACCACACACAGGAATGGAGCGATGACCTTGGGAGAGGACCTGAGGGGCCCTTTTCCATGTGTCCTTGTTTAATTCTCAAACATTCTCTTAAGGGAGATCCTTAACTCCATTTTACGCAGTAGAATATTGAAGCTCCATGGTGAAATAACTAGCCAGAAAGAGCACAGCTAGGGTGTGGTGGGCCAGCATTCAGACCTCTTTGTCAGACTCTGAGCCACCTGCTTGTTCTGCTTGCTGTGATAGAATGGAAACCAGAGTGGAAGAGGGCTCTCCTAGTTAACATCCATCCTGCAGAGTTTACAGTGAGGAACTAAGAGGGCTTAATTTCCCAGAGCCTCACGGTGAGAGGTCACTGTGCTGCTCCTCTGGCACTGCACTAGTATGACTTAAAATGAGAGGTCAGACATGGTAAAACTATTTCAACATGCAAAAGAATAAGGGAAAAGTTTTAGCTTATCAGTCCTGCTTTGGAAATAATATTTTACATAATAGAAAAGTAGCATGTGATTATTTGTAGCAAGTTTGTAAAACCTAAGTTTATATTTTCAAAAGAAGACCAAAAATCGCAATTATATTATTCTGAGAAAAATCACTGACTTTGGGATGTGTGTTCTTCCAGTCTCTCTTTTCTGTCCATATTCCCAGTGGTTTGGAAAGTAGGTGTTCCACTTGAAAATCTACTGTGGTTATGCTATTTAAGATTTTCCCGCAAATATTCTGAAACTTATGTTACCTGATGGTGCCAGAAGATGTATTCTGGTTTGTAAAAGATGAACTTCTACTCTTCTTTTAAAAAAAATTGAGGAAAATGTTGAAGATTGGAGTATGTGAATGCTAGTGGATGACAGTAGATTTGGGAACACCTGCTTTTTGAGAAACTGTTAAGCAGAAGTTTCTTTCTTGCCATTCAGGTCCCCCTGGGAGCCAGGTAGAAGCATTTAGTGGTATAACCACCGGCACAGCACTTGGCTACTTTACTATCGCTATTCTTTTTTTTTTTTTTTTTTTGGTCTTTTTGCTATTTTTTTGGGCCGCTCCCGCGGCATATGGAGGTTCCCAGGCTAGGGGTCCAATCGGAGCTGTAGCCACTGACCTACGCCAGAGCCACAGCAACGCGGGATCCAAGCCGCGTCTGCAACCTACACCACAGCTCACGGCAACGCCGGATCTTTAACCCAGTGAGCAAGGGCAGGGACCGAACCCGCAACCTCATGGTTCCTAGTCGGATTCGTTAACCACTGCGCCACGACGAGAACTCCACTATCGCTATTCTTAAAAGGAGGAAGCCCGCTCTCACTTTACTGTAAAACTATAAAACCCGGAAATAATTTAATTTATTTAGAATTAGTTCTAAAGTGATTCAAGATCACTGAAAAGACTTTTTACAAAACTTGACACAGCTCTAGCAACGGCTAGACAGAGCTTCTTTAGGAATGCACTTGGGAGTTCCTGTCATGGCTCAGTGGTAAGGAACCCGACTGGTATTCATGAGGACATGGGTTTGGTCCCTGACCCTGCTCAGCGGCTTAAGGATCCGGCATTGCCATGAGCTGGGGTGTAGGTTGCAGACGTGGCTTGGATCCCATGTTGCTGTGGCTGTGGCATAGGCCGGAAGCTACAGCTCTGATTGGAACCCTAGCATGCAGACTTCCATATGCTGTGGGTGCAGCCCTAAAAAGAAAAAAAAAAAAAAAGGAAAAGAAAAAAGAAATGCACTTAAGTGTTAGGATTAACCGAAAAATCAGGTATTAATAGTATGTTCCATAAAGAAGGAATTGAGAAGAAAAATTCCATTCGAAGAAAGAACATGGAAATTGTGAGCAAGCAACAGTTTTCTTGACCTGATATGCCAGTGAAACCTATGGAACCTTGGAACTTTTATCAGAATAATAGCCTAGTAATAGTTGCCAGTATTTATTGGTGACTTGCTATGTGCCAAAGGCTTTATATAATTTTAATCTTAACAATCCTATGATGGATAGGGATAAATATTAAAATTCTCTTTGCAGATGACTAACTTGAGCCTCCAAAAGCTTAAATAACTTGCTCGGGATCACGCAGCTAGGAAGTGCTAGAATCTGAATAAGAATAGAATCTAAGTCCATCCCAAGTTCACACTCTTAAACATTTTACTCTTAGTATTTTGTAGCATTGGTTCTATTTTATAGGCATCTGAGGTGTTTTCCCTTCCTTCTGGATCTTTTTGCTTTTTGAGGCCGAACCCTCAGCATATGGAGGTTCCCAGGCTAGGGGTCTAATGGGAGCTACAGCTGCCTGCCTACACCACAGGCACAGCAATGCCAGATCTGAGCCAAGTCTTCAACCTACACCACAGCTCATGGCAATGCCGGATCCTTAACCTGCTGAGCAAGGCCAGGGATCAAACCCAGAGCCTCATGATTTCTAGTTGGATTCGTTTCCTCTGCGGCATAACGGAAACTCCTGGATCCTTTTTATTATGTGTCTTTCAGCTGCATCTCATGTACTGTTTTGTAAGTTCTTGACGAGATCCTGATGAGAGCTCTTTAGGTGGGACAGTGGCTGATGTAGTCAGTATGGTCATCCCCAGGTATCTGAGAATTGGTTCCAGGGACCCCCCATGGATACCCAGATCCCACAGGTGCTCCAGTCCCTTATTTAAAATGGGGCAGTACAAGTGACTTTTCACACGCATAGTCCCACACCCAAAATTCCATCCTTGGTTTGTCACATCTGCAAATACAGAACCCACGGATGCGGATGGCTGCCTGCCTATGCTTCCAGAGTTGCAGTTTGGCTTTAGGCTACAACAGAAACACCCGAGCCTGTCTTTGGAGCATTCTTTAGTCTTTGAATGTCCTGTCATTTGAGAGCCAAGGGACTTTTAACCACTTGCTAGACCTGTAAGTCTTGAAAACAGTTCTGCAGGAGCGGCTCTATCTGCTTCTCTCACTCCCATTCCTCTATCCAAACATGCAAAAAAGAGTCAGTAACCATGAAGGTAGACTTATCTTCGGTGACAAAGGGAGGTTATCCTCCCTTTTGCTACTGAGCGTGCTCCTTGTAGGTAAGTTTTTCACACATTTTTTTCCTAAGACTCGGAGAGTCATTTCTTCCCCAAGACGGAAGGAGCCCATGAGGGTTGGGAGGTCTCTGCTGCCATGATCTTGCTTTCCTCAATATTTTTTTTTGTTTGTGAATTTGACTGGCAGCCCGTTGATTCTGTTTCAGAACTTCCCTATAGAGGCTGCAGAGTTGATTTGCTAAATCAAGGAATCCTGTGGCTCCCCTGAGTTCTTCAAGGGAATAAATCTCAGTGATTCATCACAGGTGGGCAAATTGCAGCCTGTGGGCACACCGGGGCTCTGGCCTGTTTTTGTACTAAGAACTAAGAATGGCTGTATACATTTTTTAAATTGTAAAATATGCATAATATAAAATTGATACCATGTTAGCCATAATTAGGAGTAAATTCAGTGGCGTTCAGTACATTCTTTCACATTTTAAAGGGTTGTGAAAAACAAAACCCAAAGAATATTGACATGCTCATGTGGCTTGAAAGTCTGATGTATTCCCTGCTTGGTCTTTTACAGAAAAGGCTTATTGATCCCTGCCTTAGGTCATTCTCTATATATGGAAAGACAGGTGTCATAATCAAGAGCATCAGCTGCAGAATTTGAGAGCCCTGAGTTCACGCCTGGCTCTGTTAACTGAACAATTTGAGGCATGTTACGAAACCTCCAAGCCTTGTTCCTTTTTTTTTTTTTTTTTTTTTCTCAAGCCCTGTAAAATGGTGATGATAATAGTACTTACTCATGGGGTCATCTTGCAGTTAAATGAGGGGATACTTAGGAAGCACCGTATTAGTGAGGATACTTGAAGAAGTGAGACGTATGGGGACCATGTAAATGACATGTCCGGAGGATGCTAGTGGACCGACCCCCTTTCTCCTTGCAGCCTAAGCGCTGCTGGCCATCTTACTGTGGACCATAGGAGAGGCCAGCCTGAGGGAAGGCTGGCCCAAAGGGGAGGCCAGGGCTGAAGAATTCTCAGAGAAATAGAACCATTCTCCTGATGACCTAGTGAATTTTGTGATCAAACTGCAGCCTTTCTGCCCTTGGCCCTGTCAATTGTGAATGCCTGTAAATTCCCTGTTATTTAAGTCACCTGAGCTGAGTTTACTGATGCTAAAACTATAAAGTTTTGTGTATTAGTTTTGCTAGAGCCACCAGAACAAAATTCCGCAAACCACATAGCTTAAACAACAGACATGTAAACCAGCCCAGAGGGTTATTTCCATACCTGGCAGTCTCCGTTTCCCCACATTGTGCCATCACTGTACAGCCAAGCTGGCATTTCATGTCCAAGGGAAGAGGCTGAAGGGCTGAAAACATTAGGCCAGGCCTGAAGGAAACAGAGCTTCTCCACATAATGCTGGCATTCGTATTTCCCACTAGTACTATATCAGTTAACCATGGCTGTATAACAAAGCACTCCAAGATTTGACTTAGAACAATAGCAGTTTACTATTTCTAAAGATTCTGTGGGCTGGCTTGGCTGCTCCTGCTGGTTTTGCCTGGACTCATTCATGGGCTGCATGGAGCTCGAGGGTCGGCTGGGCAGGGGAGTCTGTGATGACCTCGCTTACCTTGCCTGGCAGCTCGTGGTGGTGGTCCACTGGGGCCCTGCGTTCTCCCTGTGACCTCTTGTCTCTGGTAGGCTAGACCTCTTTCATGGTCTTGGGAAGGCAGAAGCTCCAAGTCCTTTTCTGGCCTTGTCTTGGAAATCGCCCTTCTGCCACGTAATGATTAGAACATGTCATGAGGCTAGTTCAGATTCAAGGCATAGGGAAAGAGATCCCACCTCCTGGTACGAGGAGTGGCAAAGTCAGACTGCAAAGGAGTCTAGACACCTATTACCCTCACCAGGAGCTGTTATGGTAGCAGTCTGCCCTAGCTGCTAATGTTCACCCAGCCCAGATGTGTATCTAGGATTGTGATTTATTAGGGAAGGGGGGAAAGTAATTCAGACTTGTAAGCATATGTAGATTGGTTTTTTTCTCAGAACATATTTGAGTGTGCTTGTGTGTACTTTGTTTTAACACATATACTCAATGGCGAGTTTATATTTTGCACCTGGGAGCATGTCAGTCAGAAATTGCATCCTATATCATGATGGCCAACTTAGTGAAGCTCTTTAGCTGGTTATGCAAATAAATGACTGAAAAGATTAGTATGTATACTTGCCAGAAGTTGCAAAATAAATCTTTCCTAAACTGATTAAAATGTTACTTTCAATATTGTAGATGATTGCAGACGTATCTTATCTTTATTTGGATACATTTTCATTAACATATATAATAACAGGTTTTTTATCAAAGTAGAGATCGAATTCTAGTTCCTTTATGTTTTCAGATGCAGTGCACACAGATGCATAGTTGTATGTAAACAGCTCTGGATTTCAAAAAGCATTTATTTAATTTGTATATGTTCATGTATTTTAAATTCTTTAACAGTTAAAATAGAGCCTATAATAATGTGAGGTATTGAATGCCAACTGAGGATACTTAAATTCTTTAAGAATTAAAAATATGTGGAGTCCCTGTCGAGGCGCAGTGGTTAATGAATCTGACTAGGAACCATGAGGTTGTGGGTTCGATCCCTGGCCTCGCTCAGTGGGTTAAGGATCTGACGTTGCCGTGAGCTGTGGTGTAGGTTGCAGACACGGCTCAGATCCCATGTTGCTGTGGCTCTGGTGCAGGCCGGCGGCTACAGCTCCAATTAGACCCCTAGCCTGGAAACCTCCATATGCCACGGGTGTGGCCCTAGAAAAGGCAAAAAGACAAAAAGAAAAATTAAAAATATGTGAATATATACAAATTATATAAAATACTTTATATGTTGCTTTATAGGTATAGCTAATGAAGCCAGGTGACCAGATAGTTTGTAGGACCTCTCTGCTCACCCTGGGTACCAGTGGAGAGCGAATCATGTCGGCCAAGAAGAGAAGGAAAAAGGGAACATTTAGTGAGCACCTCCCATGCGCCGGAGTTTGGGCTCCGTACTCTCAGTTTTCATTTAATCCTCTCCATCACTTACTGATTTGATGGGAAGCACTTGGGTTTTGGAACTAGTGAGAAATGGCTTGACCTAGATTTGAATTTGGGCTCATTGCCTCACTGTGTGACATCTGGCAATGCCGTATAACCTCTGAAACCAGAGTTCTTGATGGTAACATGAGGTTGAGAGCACTTACTAAATTTGCCTGGAGATTGGGGATTTTTTATCGAAATTTTAGGGGCTCAGGAAATGGTAGCTGTTATGATCAGACTTTAAAGATAAGGTGTTTGGGAGTTCCCGTCGTGGCACAGTGGTTAACGAATCTGACTAGGAACCATGAGGTTCCAGGTTCGGTCCCTGCCCTTGCTCACTGGGTTAACGATCCGGCGTTGCCGTGAGCTGTGGTGTAGGTTGCAGACGCGGCTCGGATCCCGCGTTGCTGTGGCTCTGGCGTAGGCCGGTGGCTACAGCTCCAGTTCGACCCCTAGCCTGGGAACCTCCATATGCTGCAGGAGTGGCCCAAGAAATAGCAAAAAAAGACCAAAAAAAAAAGGTGTTTGGAGGTTGGTAACAAGACCAGAGGGGGGGGCTGGCCCTGAGATAGGTTTTCTTGTGGTTGCTTAGCCAAGAAATTTAGCCATGGTGGTTCCACAATCCCTCCTTCCAGGAGCCAGGCCCTTTCTCCTACCGTTAGATTTTGATGACCTTAGCTGTTATTTGGGAGTAGAGAGAGTTGTGTCTTCACACAGCAGGGGAGAGCTGTGTTCCTGGGAGCTCAGGTTGAAACTCTGGCTGATGGAAATACTGCTCAGTGGCAGCACTGAAGGTACCTCTCAGATTTAGAGTGTAGTTAGATTGTGGGTCCCATGGGCTTTCATGGATCAGCCTAGGAGCTGAGTTAACATACATAATATTGTTTCTGTGGGGGAACTATTTTCTAAACTCCAGGCAAATGCCCTATTCACACATTGGGCATTATTAGTACACATGAAAACTGGTCCGGTCTTGAAGAGTTGTGCTCAGGGCAAAAACTAAGAGACATGACATTGACAGGAAACTTATTCTACTCATTTATTAGTTGTGTGACAGCAAAATGGAGAGACATATAAGAAGACACTTATTGTGACAACTCAGCTTCTGTTCCCTACCAACTATAAGCACTTAGGAGCTGCTACTATGAGTGAGCTTAAATAACACACCACCTTGTCAAGGCCTGAGTCATGAAACACATCAAGGACATATTTCTTCCTTTGAAGGGAAGAACCAACCTTTCGTGAGCCATTAATTTTCTTTTGGTCCCACCTCTGGGGTAAAGAGAGATGGATCCAGTGTGTTCATGTAACAAAAGAGATATGTTATATACAGTACATGCTTTGAGGACATGAGTCATGCCCTTCTTTAGCATAAGAAACATTTAAACTGTTGGAGCTTATTATTAAATATTTTAATTATTCCTCTGAAACATCTCTTGTGAATTCAGCCCTCCATGAGCCAACACTTTATAAATTGCTTTTATTTTAAGGGACCTTTTAAGAAATTATTTTGGCTTTCTTACCGATATTTTTGTCTTCTAGTATTTCTTTGTTCTACATAAATTGAAGGAAATAATTCAAGACTTGTGGTTTTTAAGGACAATCTTGATAGAAACTTGAGACTGCCATTTTCCTAGCATATAGGTTTTAGGTATATATAACTATAGATTATATCCAAATGCCTATCCACTTTGGTCATGTGGACCTATGCAAGTCCCAATAGAAAATTTTAAGAAAGTTTGTAACTATCAGGAAAACACTTTTTTGTATGTATGGAGAAAGATACAGATAGATACATATGTATATGTATTCACTGGTCACAAAAATAAGCTCATGTATTTAAACCAAGATCTGTTGGACATGAGCTCAACAGTGAGCTTAGGTGGGCTCTGACCAAACTGAAGTAGTCCATACACACAATTGGGTGTGTATTTTTCTAAGAGGATTTGGAGATCATGGACTTCTCTTAGAGAAAGTTGTGGCACAGTTTGAAATATTCGTCTGGAAGATGTCAGGTTGTGGACCTAAATAATGTCTTTCTCCAATCCTTGGAAGAATCTTTAATTTTCTACATGCTCAAGCTTTGTGGGTCTTAGAGATGTAGGGGGAGGGTGGAAGGAGCTGGCTCTGTGTAGAGGATCAGCAACAATGAAAAATAAACAGTCAATGTAATTTCTAGGGCCGAATAGAGCTTTTGCTAGGCCAGTGGCTTTATGTTTTAATCAGGTCGATGATACTGTATCTGAAGCTTCAGTGATGAGCTTAGCCTTATACAATGAGCTGTTAGGCTTTCCCATATTTCTCTGCTGTGCGTGTGTAGTGACCTTGCATCATGGTTTCCATGGACACTAGAGTGGTCCTGATCTGGAAATGCTTGCGTTCCATAACTACTGAATCTGGAGACTCTCAGGGAAATATTCAGTCCGCTGGTTTGACAACTGAAGTTGTCAACACTCAAGTTTTGTTTTGTAGGTAGGGCCTGTTCTTTGAAGATATAGACATCTTATCTCTTGACTGACCACTTTGCTTCTAGTTTGTCTCATCACTATAACTTAATCCCATGTAAACATGACTCAGTAATGAAAGGACTCTGAATTAGTTGTAGCCTCAGTGTACATGAGAGAGGATAGTGATTATTTAATATATGTGTATATATATATATATATATTTTTTTTTTTGCCACACCCATGGTATGCAGAAGTTCCTGGGCCAGGGATCAAACCCGTACCACAGCTATAACCAGAGCCACAGCAGTGACAATGCTGGGTCCGTAACCCTCTGAACCACAAGGGAACTCCTAAAGATTTTTTTTTTTTTAATTGTGAAATACATATAAAATTTGCCATCTTCACCATTTTTAAGTTTTAGGTCAGGGTTTTGAATACAGTCATTTGGTTAGGCACCTATAGGGTTTTTCACCAGTGGGTTTTCCTGAGCAAATAGTGGTACTTGACTAGACTTCTCTTTTAGAAAATCACATATCTTATCTCAAGGACAGTATAAGTAAAACATGTCTGCTGAAATAACATGTCTGTTAGAATCACCAAGCGTATCCACTCATTTTTCGCAATTGAAAAAAAAAACTCAATATTACAACTGCCACCAAATCTGTTACTAAATCTGTCAGGACTCTAATTTTGCCTCCGAGTATCACACCCTAGGAATGCGGCCTTTCTTGCGGCAGATCCCCACGTTTCCCTTTTCTGTTTCCTAAGTAACAGTCTATTTCGAGGTTGGCTGTGAGACTGAAAGCACCCACCTCAGCATGCTGCTTTCTGCCAATTCAGACCAACAGATGCTGATCACCTAGTGTGCTAAGATCCTATCTCCGTTCTCTTCAATGTCATGGCATGCAGCCTCTTAAAATGTGGTTTTCTATCTTACAGATTAAAAAAAAAATTTTGAGAAAGCTGAAGAATTTAGTTATAACCTGAGAGGTAGTTAAGTTGTACCATCCCCATTTTGTAGATGTGTGATCTGAAATGCAAAGGTTTCTGTCCAGTGGTGATTCTTCCTTCCAAGCAGACAGACATGAAGTAATTCAGGTGAAGTGCTCTAACTGGCTTTGGTACAAGCCTACCTTTGCTCCTCTCCGAGGATGCTTTGAGTGAAGATATCATTTGACACTTCCTTCTTTTGTTTTTTTAGGAAAATGCCTTAGGTTCACCTAGCAAGATTAAGATGAACAATTTTATTTTCATTATCTTTGTTTTATCATATACTTCTCATGTGGCCCCTTTCAGTGTAATTTTGAAATGAGCTAAGTCCCCGTTATTTCTCATTTCTTTTCAACCCTCCTGATAAAACTGAGGAATCAAAATGAATCCTTCATTTTTCACATGAAAAAATTCAGATAGCAAAGAACTATAAGTGCTTTTCCCCAAACTCTCAGACAGAGCCAGTAGAGAGAGGGTTACGTGCATTTTTTAATCTTAAGTACTAATTTGCAACAAACCATGCTTGCTTCAGAGATAATTTCCCCTTTTCTTTCATCAGAAGATTGGATGGGGTTGTGCATGGTTCCAGGAATTTAAAGTAAGATGAATATAAGCTTCAAGAATGCTTAGGAGACTATGTAAAGACCCTCAGTACAATTCCGGACTTGGAGAGAACTGTGTCTCGTGTTACTGGATCCAGAAACTAAAGGAAGTGATTGTGTGCTGTATTTACTGCCTGGAGTATGTAAATTCCACAGTGTCTTGCATTATAGCTATTTGTTTATATGTCCTCACATCTCCTATTGGAATTTAAGTGTATGGGTAGGGGAACAGGACCGAGAGGATGTCTTCTCCCTCCACCCCAATTGCCCTAGCAACTCAGTTGACTGTTGAATATAGGTGATGGGTAATGTAGTAGATCTCAAGTGGTTATGTCTTGTGTAGAAGGAATGGCATTTATACCATGATTATTGTGCTGCTTTCCTATTAAAGCCATTCTCTGAGATCAGAATGGGAAGGCAAACAGAGCCAGCCAGTCCTATGGGGGGAAGCATACATGAAGATCATTTTGATCAGTTTCAGTCTAAAGCTCTCCCAACTGAGCTATTTAGGCCACCTGGTTGATCACTTTGCTGTGGGGTTCACTTCAGTATGTTTAATCTCAGGTTTCTATTCAATATAACTCACTTCAATGGATGTTAGACTCATAAAGTGATTTTTTAGAAGAAAAACATGAAAAGAGAGAGATAGTAAAGCTCTCCTTGGGTTATTTTATCCTTCAGCTTTGTTCCTTGCTTGTTGATGATGCTAGCCTTGTGCCAGGAGTACAGTTTGCTCACCAAGTTGTTTTTCTTCTTCATCTGGGCTGTTGGGTGAGTAATAGCTGCCCACTGTCTGAAGTCATTGTCCTGCTCAACTGAGTGATGCTGCTTAATAGACTGGGTTCAGGCATCACAGGGTGTAAAATCTAGGTCACTTGTTGTAAACAGTCTTGTCCCAGGAACAAGAGGCTTGTTGGTTGTCATCTGTCTTGCACAAACAATTCATCTTGGCACTTGAAATAATTGGCATAAATTGGGTCAGGTAGTAAGTTGAACTGTATGAAATTGCCATTGTCAATCATTCTTACCTAAAAGGACAACCTCCCGTTATTCAGCTTAACACAAAATACAGTGAAGGAAATCTGTTTAAATTTTAGACTCTTCCACTGTAATTTTAAGCCCTGTATTAAAAACAACCTGTTGACAACACATTGTGTAGGTTATGAGAATTTACACAGTTGATACCTTTCACTTTCAGAAACAGTGTTATTAATGGCAAAAATTTCATGGGAAGGTAGAGTTGGATTCTAGGACTGAAGAAAAGAATCACAAAAACATCGCAGAGTCCTAATTGCAGTAATGCCAGAGGTCTCTGAGGCATAAAGTCTGCATCAAGAAGAGGGGTGGTCTGGGGAGAAGTGAGGAGGGGTGCTTGGGGGAAGGAGGGCGAGGCAGACACTCCAGAGGGATTGTTGGGCCACAGCCACCTCTGGAGCTTTTTGGCTATAATCTGAAACTGGCCGCCTTACACGGAGGGCAAGAAAAGACCAGAGGAAAAGGCAGTCCACTCCACATTGGTACTTGGCAGCTTTAAGCAACAAGGGAACTTCTTGGGAGGTTTGTCTTGGGCTGCTGCATGACAAGTAGGTCCCTACACTCTCCCGCCAGAATCTTAAAAGTTTATATAGAGGCTTTGACCATGTGCACAGTCCAGACCAGCTCAACCCTGCAGTACCATCTCAGAGCTATGTCCTTGGGTAGCTTCTAATGCAGGGAAGACGAGCAGAACGCACATCCCAAAGATACGGGGCGAGGGGAGCAGCCTCCAGATGCCCAGGTCCAGCTCACAGGTCAAACCGGCAATCGCATCTTCTTGACAGCCTTCCCCAACAGATGGAGAGTGAAGGTCCCTAGACAGAGGCCTGGCAGGCAGACTTGTATGAGAGAAGATGGGAGTCCGGGTCTTTGGAGGCAGTGTGGATAGGGATATTCCTTAGCACTAAGGTCAGCTCACCTTGCACAGCACAGAGAGCTATCTGGGGAGGGAGTGAGGCACACAGCTTCTGTTTCTCACTTATCCCCAAAGGATACACTCAGATTCCTATCCTGAAAGATCTTGCTATTTGCTGATGCCTCAAATTATATATCCGAGGGATGTGGTTTTTGCTTAGCTACTAGAAAAGTGAAATACAAACAGTCTGAAAGAAACACTCTATGCTTTGCTTGATAAACATTGAATTGTAATCCACTCCATAATTAAAGGTGGGTAAAAAAAAACAAAAAACAAAAAACCCTCTTTAGATCCTTGGTGGTTTGGATGTGGGGAGTGATTGAGAAAGGAAGATACTGAATATCTGAAAATAGGGTGACAAGGTGGGAGAAGAATGAATGAGCCCTCTAAGAGACGTTCCATTTTTCTGACAACTGGCCATGTTTGTCTTTTGTAGTTTACAAAGGTAAAGTTTAATTAATTGAGGTCCTGCCGTATCTTAACATCATTTGTCATGTTTGTATCATTAAAACAAAATTATAAGAACGATCTGATAGCTTTTCCTTGGATATTTTATTTTACATAACTAAATTTCATTATTAGAATTTTGGCTAGCTCCTGAAAAATTTTTCCCGACGGCTGCCTAAGTGTGATGGTCTTGAGTCTCCATAGCTATGTTCTCTTCTTGGTTCTTCCAGTTGCTCGTGCCACTTCTATTTTGAAAGCGGAACTTAATAATTTACGGGATTAATAATTATAGTGTGTGATTGTCGAGGGCTTGATGGCTAAGGTCCTTTGCTGTTTGTAACTTTGCATCTAGATACATGTCTTGTGCCAGCATATGAGAGCAATTACATGTGAAAGTGGAATCCTATCTTTGTTAGTGATCTCCTATTCCTAAGTCTTAAGAATCTCTGTGGCGTAATTGATGGTTTCTACAAGTTTGTGTCATGAGCTTGCTGTTCTCATTCTTATAAAGAGCAATGTGGTTGCCTTGGCAACTCTAAGTTTTCACAACTGTAATACAGAAAATAGATGTAAAATCTTCAGATTAGAAAACTGCATTGGCAGGGAGAACTACACTTGACCTGGCTTGTGGTTAAGAACACACTGTTTTAATTGAAGGTAGCATTTATTTTTAAGTCGCATGGCTATTCTGAAATGAGTATGAAACTCCTGAGATTTCAGGTTTGACTAAATATTATCGTTTGCTTTCATCACAGATCAGCTTCTTTCTTTTGATATCCATGGCTTTCTCAACAGCCCTTTAAATTCTATATGGTTTTCTCTTTGTGTTTTTAATTTTTCTTGCGTCCTTCCCTGTGCCCTCCACTACCCATTGCTTGTTCTTTCTCTCATGATCTTAAACCACAGGGGGTGCTCCAGGAGGCCTGCTGGAGTGCCTTCACCACTCCTAGTCTGCATTGGCATCCCCAGTGTGCTGGCAGTTTTTAAGTTGGTCACACAAAAGCATTATTATGCATGTGTGGTGAAGGGAAGGGGAATGCCAGGAGGATCTGCCTGCAGGGTCTTCAAGTATAAGAATCTGATGTCACAGAGCATTGGAATGGCCGGGGATTCTCCAGAGTGCACTGCAGTTCCATCTCTGGCTCGCTCAGTGGGTTAAGGATCTGGCATTGCCATGAGCTGTAGTGTAGGTTGCAGATGAGTCTCGGATCCTACATTGCTGTGGCTGTGGTATAGGCCGGCAGCTGCAGTTCCAATTCGACCCATAGCCTGGGAGCTTCCATGTGCTGTGGGTGCAGCCCTAAAAAGAAAAAAAAAAAAAAAAGAATGGAATCATTAAGGTTAAGGATAAAAGGGCAGATGTTAATTAGGTATTTTCTGGTTAATAGCAACTTAAAGAAACATACATTTTTCTCTTTGAAGATTTGTGAGCTGGATATAGGTGAATTTATACAATTCGCCTGTCAATATGACATGCGTTGATTTCCACATCCGACCTGCAGTAGGTTGGAGGATGAGTTCTGAAATGTCATGAAAAAAATACAAACAGTTGCTCTTGGAAGGTAGAGAAATAGCCTTACTTTGGAATCACTTCTGATGTTGTTCAGAGAGCTTAGCACCTACTAGAGTCTCTTTTCCTATTAACATCAGAAATCTGGAAAAAAATTAAAATAAAAGCAGGGTGGTGAGTATAAGCATGGTCTGTAGGGATTAACATAGGTCATGCTTAAAATTTAAAAATCCTGGAGTTCCCGTCGTGGCGCAGTGGTTAACGAATCCGACTAGGAACCATGAGGTTGCGGGTTCGGTCCCTGCCCTTGCTCAGTGGGTTAACGATCCGGCGTTGCCGTGAGCTGTGGTATAGGTTGCAGACGCGGCTCGGATCCCTCATTGCTGTGGCTCTGGCGTAGGCCGGTGGCTACAGCTCCGATTCAACCCCTAGCCTGGGAACCTCCATGTGCCAAGGGAGCGGCCCAAGAAATACCAACAACAACAACAACAACAACAAAAAAAAAAAAAATTAAAAATCCCTAGCTGTATATTGCACGTGTTTCTCACAGTGTGTAAGAACTTAGTGCCTAGCATGACACATAGCAAGAATTAATACATAGGAGTTCCCATCGTGGCTCAGCAGAATTAAATCTGACTAGCACCCATGAGGTCTCAGGTTTGATCCCTGGTCTCGATCAGTGGGTTAAGGATCCGGCATTGGCGTGAGCTGTGGTGTAGGTTACAGACACAGCTTGGATCTGGCATTGTGGCTGTGGTGTAGGCCGGCGGCTACAGCTCCAAATAGACCCTTGGCTGGGAAACCCCATTTGCTGTGGGTGTGGCCCTGAAAAGACAAGACCAAAAAAAAAAAAATCAATAAATACTTGTTACTTGACTGGACACTAATTCTATATTGAGAACAAAGTAGGATTTTATGTTAGTGATCATTTGGGGGAACTTACCCTGTTGGTAAAGTAAATTTAGAACCATATTGTTTTCTTTCGCTGCATTCGATGATGCAAATAAAAACCCTCTCTAGAAGGGCTGTCAAAATAGTGTCACCACCATCTTTGAATTTTAAAAAGCGAATAAAAATGTGAAAAAATACTTAGAATGTGGTTTTTTTCCCTCCAAAGTTGAAAACTTTGTACAAGTATATTCTCTAGAAGCTACTAAACACTTTTAAAAAAGATGTTGAAAATGAAATCTGTTATAGAAATTTGGCTTTTTTGAAATTTTATAATTATCTCAATATGAACATAATGCGAAAGTACAGAAATGTAAGCTACCCGTTTCCCATAAGACTTGTCTCTCTTGGTTGGGCTTTGGGGAGGCCGTTTACGCAGAGTAGATATGCCTCTTAAAAAGACTTTTAACTCTCCGCATTGGCATATGAGGTAAGTCCCATACTAGTGGTCCAACTTCAGACCTCTTTTCTGCCGTCACTATTGACTAGAGCACAGAACATCATGAACAGAAAGTTCACAAGCGTCTCCTACTAGTTACTGCCTAAATATTTTAAATGTAGTAATGCATTTTTTGATCGTAAAAGTAACAGTATTTTGAGATACTTAGAAAATGCAGAAAAGTGTTAAACTTTTTTGTTTTGGCCACACCCAAAGCATGCAGAAGTTCCCAGGCCAGGGATCAGACCCAGACCACTGTAGTGACAATGCCAGATCCTCAGCCCGCTATACCCCACTAGAACTCCTAAACTTTTTTTTTTTAATGTTTTTTAATGTATAGTTGATTTACAGTGTGCCAGTTTTTGCTGTGCAGCAGAGTAACTCAGCCATACGTATATATAACATAAGAAAAGGAGTGTGTGTGTGTGTGTGTGTGTGTGTGTATGTATAGACACATATATATATGCATATGTGTGTGTGGTTTTATATATATATACACACACACACACATATATATATATTCTTTTTTTTTTGTCTTTTTTTCTAGGGCTGCACCCGCAGCATATGGAGGTTCCCAGGGTAGGGGTCGAATTGGAGCTGTAGCCACCAGCCTACGCCAGAGCCACAGCAACGCCAGATCCGAGCCATGTCTGCAACCTACACCACAGCTCACGGCAACGCCGGATCCTTAACCCACTGAGCAAGGCCAGGGATCGAACCTGCAACCTCATGGTTCCTAGTCTGATTCGTTAACTACTTGAGCCATGACGGGAACTCCCATTCCTTTTCTTACGTTATCTTCCATTACAGTCTATCCTAAGAGATTGGGTATAGTTATCTGTGCTGTACAGTAGGACCTCGTTGCTTATCCATTCAAGCCCCAAACTCCCAGTCCATCCCACTCCTTCCTTTCTCCCCACTGGCAACCACAAGTCTGTTCTATGTCTGTGAGTCTCTAAATTTATTTTTAAAGCATCTGTAATCCTTCCATTTACATATAACTATGTTAACATGTTGGGGTGTGTGTGTATGTATATACATACACATATAAACTCTAGTGTTTATGTGTGTTTGCAGACTTGTCATATTGCATATGTGGTTTTACAGACTTCCACATGTTTCAAAAATGCTTCTGACACTATTCTTTGAAAAGTTAGATATCCTCTTACTTGAAATTTCTGTCAATTTTACAGGCAAAGAAATGATGGGCTATTTTAATTTGCTTTTAATTAGTGATGTCGAACAATTCTTCTGTGCTTGTTAGCATTTTCCTTTTGTGAATTACCTGTTTATTTCTTGTGATGTTTTCTGGTGGAGTGTTTATCTTTTCCTTTTTGGTAAATAAAGGATACGTACCTTTTTCTGGTCACGTATGTTGTAGATAGTTTCCCATTTTAAAATGCATTTGCCATTTAATGTTATTAAGGATTTTTGTTTACGTCTTTGTCTTTGAGAAGGTTGATTTCAGAACTCTCCCTATCTCAAAGAGTTGAGTTGGGCATGGCCTGTGGTAGTTCTGTCCGATCCACACTAAAATGGTTTCTGAGCTGCAAATGTGACCTCTCAGCTATAAACTCATGAACTGCGAAGACCTGAGGAACCCCAGGGCCTGAGCTCAGGGGCACAGCACAGCCTCAAAACCAGGCAGCATTAAGCCTGCGCAGATGCACTCAGCCTGCTGCATCTAACTGGGTCAGCCTGCAGTGGCTCTGTGACAGACTAGGGGGCTATTTTTGTCAGTGTTTCTTCTGCCTATGAAAATGAGAATCGAGAAGAGCTCCAGATGCTTCCCATATGGTCACTATTAGTGAAATTATGTACAGAGGATTTCATTTGAAAACAAAGTAGGTTCACTCACATTCTTCAGAGACCTAAGGCCTGTGGGGGAGACTTCAGCTCTCACACCTGCAGAGCTTCTGTTTTCCAGGGCGGCTGCTTCAACTTCATAGGGTGGCCTCTGGTCCTGTTCTTGTCCTTCCACAGAGGGACCTTCCTTTCTGATATTCAGGATGTTGCCTGCTTCATAATGAAGTACTTAACGAAGGATTTGGATCTAACTTCCCCCCTCCCCCGCCCCTTATAGATATCTTCTGGACTTCTGCATGCTTTGGGTGATTTCTCATTGATATTTAGTGAACTGAGCCTACCGCTGCCCCAGTTTTTCCTACCTCCAGGATTTAGAGAGAATTTTCATTTGCAATCAGCTGTACTTGTTCTTAGAATGGCTTGTTTAGATTTAGCACTGAGCAGGCTGTGATGGTTTATCACTTTAATTGGTCCATTAGATGTACTTGATGTTTCATGAGGTTCTAGGAAGAGGGGAAAAAAAATGTTCATTCGCAACAGACTTGTGGAGCCTGCTAATGGAGTTTAGTATCTATTTTTACCCTCTGTAAAAATGCATTATGGATTCATGTTTTAAAGAATAATAATTTAAAAAAAAAAACTTCAGTGGGATTGATCATTAAGTCATCAAATTGAGCTATGTTCTGTTAAGGCAATCAAGTGACCTCTAAATTTGATTTCCCCTAAAATACCGATCAATATGTTTATCCCACTACATTTGACCTACAGAGAAAATTTACTGCTACATGGTTTTCATTTTAAAAGAAATGGTGAAACAGTGTTATTGAAGTGTCTTTTAAAGAGGAGCCTTTAATAATCTAACTTTTAAACACTATAATAACATCCATAAAGTGTAACCCAAACTTACACCAGATGACTTGACCACCAAGTCTTTTTTTTCCCCCAATATTTATTAAATTTGGGAGACCTTTATTAAATTACTGAGGGATTCCTCAAAGCATTTAATGTAATAATGACTGTTGTGATTCTTCAAAATAAGAGAAAATTTGTTCCCCAAATGCCTTTACTGTAAGAACCCCAGTTTTGAGAAGCATCACTCAGGTCACGACATTCTTTAGCCATAGGATAAGCTTTTGAATGAGTGAGTAAGATTATCATCATCATGAGTCACAGTAGAATCATTTAAAATGGTTAAATTTCTTTATTCCCCAGTATTTATAGGTATATATGCTCTATTCAAGCATACATGTTCATAAAATATAACTTAATTAAGAAAATGCCTCTTCAACCCAAACGTTTCTTTGTACAAGTTATTCGTAAAGAAGTCAGAGGAATTCAGTCTAAGATTTGATATTCTAGGTGGCAAGGAAAGCATTAAATAAGTACATCCCTATTTACTGAATGACCATTTAGGGAAAGAGGAGAAAAGAGATTTTCTGCATTACAAATGGCTCTGATAACCATTACCTAGTCATTACGCTAGGATCCAGATAAGGTAGCTCTGACTCCCTAATTCAAAATCATGATATTTTACTCCTTCAAAGATCATTCAGTTAGCCTTTCTTTTACTTTAGAGGAAAAGGTATGAAAAATGTTTTTTGGCTTTGTGACTAATGACAGTTTTTCTTTTGGTTTGAGCTGCCAAATTTGAGGTCTGTCTTAGTCCTGGGGAGGAATGCTGCTTTAGTTAGAGCAGGATCTTACAGGGGTGAGCTTGAGCCAGGAATCAGAATCTCAAGGCAGTTGATGCAGGGTGTGGGGAAATTGCTCCCTGAAATCCCTCCATCTCATCTCCTGCGGCTCCGGATACCAGATTCCATTTCTTTCTGCCACACAGGGCCAGCTAGTTTCACCCTCCAGTTGCTCTTTGCTCAATTTTCATATTTATTTTTGGCCAGTTTAAGCATATAAGAGCTTTCTTCACCTGGTCAAAATCAGATTTTTTTTTTTTTCTTCTAAACACGCAAAGGTTAAAAATATCTGAAGGTGGGCCACTATGTAAAGGAATAGAGTTTTGTATTTTCCTCTTTTGTAACAAGATGGTTGTAATTGGAATGGAGAAGAAAATAGGTAAGATGCTTGCTTTTGCTTTACATCTTACACTTTAATTTGGAGAAAATGTTACAGTATACTTTTAGAAACTTTGTATGTTTTACATTCAGGTTTTTTTTGTTTTTTCTTTCTGATTTTAATTAAATGTCCTCTTGAGGAAAGGAGTCAAAAGTTACACTAATTTAAAAAAATACCAGGAGTTCCTGTTAATGGCGCAGTGGTTAACGAATCCGACTAGGAACCATGAGGTTGCGGGTTCGGTCCCTGCCCTTGCTCAGTGGGTTAACGATCCAGCGTTGCCATGAGCTGTGGTGTAGGTCGCAGACGCGGCTCAGATCTGGTGTTGCTGTGGCCCTGGCATAGGCCGGCAGCTATAGCTCCAGTTGGACCCCCTAGCCTGGAAACATCCATGTGCTGTGGGTGTGGCCCTAAAAAGCTATATATATATATATATATATATATATAGCTTTTTATATATATATATATAAAAAGAACAAATACGGATTCAGTGGCCATGATTTAAAAAATATTTTTAAATATAAAAATATTTTTAAATATTTAAATATTTAAAAAATATTTTTAAATATTTAAATATTTAAAAAATATTTTTAAATATAAAAATATTTTTAAATATTTAAAAAATATTTTTTGTTTCCCATGTGGTGTCAGACCTGCTGAAAAGTTGCAGTAATAGTACTTCAAAGGGATTGGGATTGTCATATGCACGCTGCTGTACATGGAATGAGTGGACAGCGGGGACCTGCCGTACAGCACAGGGAACTCTACTCAATATTCTGAAAACTTCTGTGGGAAAAGAATTTGAAAAAGAATGGATGCGGGTGTGTGTATAACTGAGTCATTTGATGTACAGCAGAAATTAACATTGTAAATCAGCTATACTTCAATAAAACTTTTAAAAATGAAGGAAAAAAAGAATTCCCATGTGCCCTAACATTTTGCACAATTTACTTTTAATTCTTCAGAAAGGAGCACTTTTATGTAACTGTTACTTTTATCAAAATTAATATATGATCACCAATAGAGTAGTATTGCCTAAGCTACAGACATTATTCAGATTTCACCATTCACTCCAGTGACGTCCTTTATAGCAAAAGAAATTCCAAGATCATGCATCCATTGTATTTAGTTTTCCTCTCTTTACTCTTTAATACTTCCTCTGAGCCTGTCTTCGTAGTTCATGGTAGTGACATTTTCGAATATTCAAGCCAGTTATTTTGTAGGATGTTCTCAAATTGAGTTTCCATGATGTTTCTTCATGATTAGATGAAGGCTGTATACTTCTGGCAGGAATTCCACAGAAGTGGTATTTTGTCCTTGGTGTTTCACAGCAGGAGTCACATGTTGATTTGTCCCAACCCTGGTGCTATGTCCTCCATCACTCTGTTAGGGTGGTGTCTGCCAGGTTTCTCTGCTATCAGGTCACTAACTTTTGCCTTGTAATTAATAAGTATCTTGTGGGGAGATAACTCTGAGACTACATGTAAATAGTCTATTCGTTCTCATTCATTCGCCCATTAGTTTTAACATAAGTGATTTTCTTTGCCTGAATCAATTAGTCTTATGATGTTTGCCAAGTCATGATTTTCTAATTCATCATTCCTTCTACATGTGTTAGTTAACTTTCTATTGTAAGGAAGAACTTTCTTTTATTTGTTGATACTTGTGGACTATTTTGTAGAGTAGAAGGCTTTTCTCTGTTTTGATGCCCATATTGTCCCAGATTTGGCCAGTGGGATCCCTTTGAGGCTGGCTCCTGGGTCTTTTTGACGTGCCTCCATGATTCTTTGAGCACATCCTTACTTTCTGGCACAAGATGTTACAGACTCATCTTGTACTCTTCTTGACCCAGCCATGGAATCAACCACTCAAGAAGCCCAGTTTTCTTAGAGTGGAAAAAGATGCTTTATAATCCAAGATCTAGGCACTAGATGTGCTCATGGCTACAGGAGGCCGAGCCGTGTGAAAACAGATATAAACAAACACACACACTCATACACACTCATTGGCTTTTGTTTTTGTCTTTTTAGGGCCGCACCTGCGGCATATGGAGGTTCCCAGGCTAGGGGTCTAATCAGAGCTACAGCTGCCGGCTACGCCAGAGCCATAGTAACGCCAGATCTGAGCCATGTCCGCAGTCTACACCACAGCTCATGGCAACGCCAGATCATTAACCCACTGAGCGAGGCCAGGGATCAAGCCTGCAACCTCCTGGTTCCTGGTCTGATTCGTTTCTGCTGCGCCATGACAGGAACTCCAGCTTTTGTTTTTAACGCAACTGATGCCTTTCCTCTGATCTTAACACTCGATTAACAGTCGTAGATCAGGAATTGAAGATTCTGGCTCTGCTCATGCATCCACTGATTTTAAGACCTGGGGTACATTTTTTATGTCCTCTACCTCAGCTTCTTCCATGTTAAAAATTAAGAAGTAAATGAAGGGTGATTTTTAAAAAAACTTCCATTTTTGAAACTCTATGATTCTATGAATTTAAGATTCTATAGGTATAGTACTTTCAGGAAGTTTTCAGGGAATTAGAGTACCTTAAGCCACAAAATAGAAATTTAGATCTAGAAGCTACTTGAGAAGTGATGCAAGTCAGTGCCCTTTTTTTTTTTTTTTTTCCCCTTCCAGTGAAATAAACTGGAACATCTCTGAATTTATTGTAATAACTTCATGTGGCTGGTGGCTACTATACTGGACAGTGCATTAGAGAGTAATGACTTTATGTCACATAGGTGCTCGTGACAAGCAAAGCAGGATCTTTTGATAGTGCATATCAGATTAACTAAACCAACTTTATATCGTATACCTTTTATAGTAGCTAGTTGTAATTCTTATACTAAAACTTCTGGCACATTAATTTTGGAGCAGATGCTTTAAATCCCTGGAACTTCAACGTGATGATCTATAGTATATTCATTATTCTGTTTAAAAGAAAATTCAAAGGCCAGCAATAAATCAGAGATGATCTGTTTTCAGACTAGTAACTTATAATTTTGTGTGCTTATTATTTTCACCAGAAATGTTTTTGTTAGTGTCTAAGATGTACTGGCAACATTTGTATTCAAATAGTAATAACACTTCCTCCAAAAAATGCTAATCCCCTTATAAGTTCAATTATATCACTTATATTTACAACTTTTTATAAATACTATACCAATGTTTATTTTTGTTTAAGGAAAATATGCAGTGCAATTAGATAGTAATTCTCGCCCAGTGTTGATGAGAGAGAAAATTAGTAACATCATCCAGGAAATTATTTTTGGTGCTAGGGATCAAAGCCTTAAAACTGTTCCTACTTATGTCCATTGCCACTGCCGTTCCTTGCACACACCACAGCTGCTCTCTATAACATCAGCGGCTGAACTGGTCTCTGCTTCTGCACTTGGCTGTCCTATGGACACCTCAAGCCCCAGTCAGTGACCTTTTAAGATTGTAGATCAGATCCTGGCACTTACCAGCTTAAAACTTTTCACTTGCCAATGGTTTCTCATTGATTTTAGTAGATCAGTCCTTTCTGTGGCCTACAATTCCTTGCTTCTTTCCATCACATTTTAATCCAGTTGGTTTTCTTTTCATTTTCCTAATCCTCATTGCTCATTGTGGCCTCAGGACCTTGACACTCACTAACCCTTCTGTCTCTCTTTAAAACCCCCTTTCCTTGGCCTTTGGGACGACTGGCTCCTCCTCAGCCTGTATGTCTGCTTCCTCAGCTGGGCCTTCCTCGCCCGTCTACCTAACACCTCGTACCCCTCCCCAGAATTAGAGTCTTCATAACATTGACCTTATTACCAGTCTCTTGTCTCATATATATTCATCCACATCCGTTGGATGGAGGAGTCCTTTTTTTTTTTTTTTGTCTTTTTGCTATTTCTTGGGCCGCTCCCACGGCATATGGAGGTTCCCAGGCTAGGGGTTGAATCGGAGCTGTAGCCACCGGCCTACGCCAGAGCCACAGCAACGCGCGGGATCGGAGCCGCGTCTGCAACCTACACCACAGCTCACGGCAACGCCGGATCGTTAACCCACTGAGCCAGGGCAGGGACCGAACCCGCAACCTCATGGTTCCTAGTCGGATTCGTTAACCACTGCGCCACGACGGGAACTCCGGATGGAGGAGTCTTAACAGTTCCTGGCATACAGCAGGTACTCGTCAAATTAACAAATTAATGAACATTGCTACTATCTATGAGAATACAGTGGAAAAGACTCTCTTTGGTGAAATGGATCACTTAAAAATTCAAACATTTAAAAATGTCCCTAACCAATGATTGAACAATTCCACTCTAGAATTTATCCTTCAGACATTGATAAGATTTGTGAAACTCCATAGACACCCTTGTTTGTAATATTGAGAAACTGGAAAGAACCTAAAGCTTGGGAATCTTCTACATAACTTGTAATTTCTACACAAATCATCTACATAATTTCTACATAATTATGTAATTTCTACATGAATTGCAGTGTTTCAGTAGTGTGCAACCATTAATGAAGGTGTCTTAGGAACATAGTTGTTGGCCTGAAAAGATGTGACCTGGAACGCTGTCCAGAGTATAAAATAGATGCCAAAGAACTCTTACATGAAGAGCTCCTCACTTATACACACACACACACACACGTGTGTATATACATATATATGTAAAATAAACATTGAAAAAATTTATAAGAACAAATAACTAAAATATTAACAGTTGTAATATCTGAATTTCTTTATGGCCACACCTGTAGCATATGGAAGTTCCCAGGCTAGGGGTCGAATCAGAGCTGTAGCTGCTGGCCTACACCTCAGCCACAGCCACAGCAATGCCACATCCAAGCTGTGTATGTGACTTGCTCCTCAGCTCATGGCAATGCCAGATCCTTAACCCCCTGAGCGAGGCCAGGGATTTAAACCCTCATCCTCATGGACACTGATCGGGTTCATTACTGCTGTGCCACAAGGGGAACTCCAATATCTGAATTTTGAGATTGCTGCTTATTTTAACCATTTTGTGCTTATGTACATTTTCTACACTCATTTATCATTTAAGTTATCGTCTCTTGAAATATGTACACCCCAATACCACAGAAAATTGAGCCATATACTAGAGGCTAGGTCATTGCAATTTAGTGTGTTTTTTGAGCTTCAGCTATACCCAGAGAGCCATTCAGGGGATGAACGGATGAGGCTGGTGACACACCCCTCTGATGGTAATGCTTTTAGAGAAGAAGAACCCATGTGTTTTTGGCATAGGAAGCGGGGGAGAAGCACTTCTCTTTGGGGGAAATCAAGATAGCCTTCATGGAGGATGAGGACATTTGCCTTGCTTCTTGAAGTATTTGAAGGATTTGACAGCGATGACTGAAGAGACAGTTCACATGGCAAGAGCGGAAAGGAAGGAAGGAAAGAAGGAAAGGAAAGGAAATTATGGGGCATGTTAAAGCAATAGCAGATGCATCCAATCTGTAGAAACATAGCCTATCTGGGGAAACAGTGGGGAAAAGATTCTCAAAGTAGATGGAAATACATTGCAGTGTCTAATTTGGCAGGTATTTGGACATGATTGGTATTTGAGCAGCAGAATGATGAGCTCCTGGAGATGGTTTTTGAGGCATCTAGTCTGACAGATCATAGGAATTAAAGGGTAGAGACTGGCAGTGGTGAGACCAGCGTGGATCCTGAAGGTGGAGACAAAGTGGTGATGCTGGTTTGAGCCTAGACTGTTTGCCTTGTGTGTCACGTAGGCCACTAAACCCTATTCTGTTTAACAGGAGAAAACCTTCTACAACTCAAATGCTCATTTCCTAGTGATTTGCCACAGGGCCATAAATCTCTTGAAGTCTGGTCGTGTATGTAAATTAGGCTATAAGATAAGAATTTCTACTTCAGACAGATCACCCTTGATATTTTCACTCTCTCTTTTGCCCAGCTTCATCATGGCATTATTCCTGGAGGCACTGTAGCGTCTGGGGCTAGCGGGCAGGAAAGAGGAGTGAATGCTCATAGCCTGGAATATACAGTTGTCCTTCAGTATCCACAGGGGCTTGGTTCCAGGAAATGCGACCCCCACCCCTACTCCAGGGATACTCAACTCCACAGATGCTTAAGGCCTTTATATAAAATGGTGTAATATTTGCATAATCTAGCAATTCTCCACACACTTTAAATCATCTTTGATTACTGATAATGCCTAATACAGTGTAAATGCTGTATAAATCGGTGTACATGCAATGCACAAGGTGAGGCAAATTCAAGTTTTGCTTTTTGAAACTTTTTGGATTTTTTTTTTTTTTTTTTTTTAATGTGTGGCTGGTTGAATCTGCAGATGTAGAACCTATGGATAGGGAAGGCCCACTGTACAAGAAAAAGAAAACATCAAACTGTGTTTTTTAAAGTCTAAGTCGTAAATGTTTTACCTAACGTCTTTATGTATATGGGTATGTATTTTTTAATTCCTTGTGATCAAACCATAGGCTTGTTGGCTTCAAACTCTGAAGGCAGGTACCTAAAAGATTACATTGGTTTGAGGAAATTAGCAAATACCCTTTTGAAACTAGGTCAGGTTCTTTAATTTCTGATCTATCTCAGGACTCCAGATGTCAGCCTATCCCCTTAATCCCCCCATCAGCGAAATCCCCTCTGAAACACACTGTAATTAATTTGCAGGAATTAACAACAAAAGATGGAGAATTCAGGTATTTGATTACAAATTTCCCACACAGAAGTGCCTATTTAAACCTTTGTGAAGTCAGAAAAAATGCTTAGAGAAGAGAGTATTTTAGCCGAATTTTTCCATTGAAAGAAGCAATTGACCCTTTCCAGCAGTTTCAGCTCCAATAATCCAGACTTGACAACTTGATTTTGCTGAAGTCTTTAGTAAGAACTGTTGCTTCAAGCCTAGCAGTTTTTAATATCATTATAATTATTCCTGAACTAATGTGCCTCACACAAGTGCCACACGGAAACTGGTTAGAGCTGGTGACACGCCTAGAGTGAGGTCGGAAGAGGATTGAGTAGGTCCGATTTCAGGCGAAATGAAATATTTCAGTGTAAATAAGAGTATCTCTTATTCATTTGGGGAAAAGTATAGCTTTAGCCATTCCCTTGAAGTGTTGACATGAAAATTGTTTCTGCCACTTGAGGTCGTGGACATGTGGATTTTGAGAAACAGACAGGCATGTTACAGTTACTCCCCTTCAGAAGACCATGCGCATGTGGAGTACATTTTTAACCGAATCGAGTGAGTTTTCATAAATAATCAGCAGGGGTAGCTTTTGTCCCTGTCCAAGGTCCCGTAAAATGGGGGGTTGAAAAGCAGCATCTTAAAGATTGTGGCCTTTGGGGACAATCCAAAGGAAAAAGAATGAAATAAGATACTTATTGGGGAAAAAGCAGAGCGTTGGATGCATTCTAAAGGGTGAAAATTCACAAATATTCTTCTAAAGCTCCCCCTACGACTTTTTGATCACAGAGGAGAGAAAAATCAAGATTTCAGGCTGGATAGGGGGTCTGGAGAAAGTGATAGGTTGCAGTATTCCTTGATTGACATTGCGTTTAGAAGCAGTCCAGATGTCTTCAAGTAAGACCTGCTGTGATCGAAACCAATTTGCAGAGGATAGTAAGCTGATAAACTGGGTCTTTTAGTGTGATTTTAGCTTTTATAGTTTTCAGCAAAAAAACTGTGTGTGTGTGTGTATATATATATATATGTTCCTTTTGAAAATGAATCTCTGCTTTTTCTTTTCAATAACTAAATATGGAACATAAATGAAATTTATTTCTCTGCATTTCCCCCTTAAAATAGCAGTAGCCACGGGCCCACTATTTTATATTAGACAAACAATAAATTCTACCAAACACCAGGAGTTTAAACTGCACCATTTTGATAACTGTGGTAATAAAATCCAGTATATATGATTCTTGTTGCATAAAAATTAAAGTCTGCCGGAAAACATACTTTACATTCTTAAAAATAATGAGGACAGCACTGTAAGAGCCATGTCTTTTTTTGTCAAAGGGCTTGGCTTACGCATGTTCTTTGAATTATCTGGTAGAACAACTAGATCCTCATCTGTGTGTTTGTTTTCATTATTACACACACACACCTCCCCCGTGATGTTTTCTAGGGAGAGCAAAGCAAAGCTGGATCACACAGTTCTCCATGGAGTAAAGCTTTGTGTTTTTGTTTTTGTTTTTTTAAAAAAGGTGGAAACACTACCAGATAATCTCATAATCTCATAGAACTCTTGCTGTAGCTTAAAAGATCTTGTTTTATAAGAACTGGTTTCTCACAGTTGCCTGGTGGCTCAGCAGGTTAAGGATCTCTGCATTGTCACTGCTGTGGCACAGTTCGACCCATGGCCCAGGAACTTCTGCATGCTGCAGGTGCAGCCAAAAAAAAAAAAAAGGGAAGAAAGTTAAGACGGGGAAAATTGGAAAGAAAAAGGACAAGGAAAGAGCTGGGTGACAAATGAGCAGGTTTGATGAGAGAAGATGCTAACGGATAAGAGCTGCCTCCACGTTTTCCCCCAGGACGAGGGCCTCTACAGTTGGAAGGCTCACAATGAGGGCACGGAGGCTTCATCCTTTTGGCCACAGAGGCCTGTTTGGGAAACAGGTGGTCAGTGAGAGGGAAATGAATGAGCGCATATGGGGGAGAAGGCAGATTCCTCAGCGGTCTACACCTGCTCTGTCTCCAAATGTGTAATTCTCCAGCTCCCCTTACAAAATATTATATTTTATGTTTGCCAGGGGTGATTCTGTACTTTAGGTTTAATGAACAGCTCTTCATTTCCCCTTCATTGCTCAGTTAAGATATATTTAAACTTAACTGCGTTTTAGAAGTGATTTCCATTCCCTGAAATCTGAATGATAAGCTGTCAGTTCAGCCTTCATCCATCCGTCATAGCCTGCACTGATAAAGTTGTGCTGGATATTGAAAATGAACCCCAAAATGGACTAGTAAGCAGAGGCCTTGATCTTGAAAAAATAGCGATAGATAGGACTGTGCCTCTTTCTAGGATCCTCACCTTGCAGCTGCAGTTTGAGATGCCACACCATTGACGGTACCCACTGCTCCATGCACTGGGACAGAGAAGTCTCCTTGAGCCACTTGTCACATAGAAAACCCTCTATTCTCTTTCCTCTCTTGTTAGCGTTCAGCTGTTTTTCGAGATGAATGCACCACCATTTAGTTACAGGCTGTTGTTCCTCAGGGGAGAGGGGGGGGGGCACTGTCTCCACACAGTGACATCTCCTGACTCTCCCCACCTCCTTTCTCTCCTTGTGGTACCAGTCCTTTCTCATCAGCAGGCGATACTGGCCTGATGCTTCCCGGATGCTCAGATGGCATCTGGTTGGAGGGCAGATGCTGCAGGAAAACATAGTGTAGGGTTGAGAGTCTGCCGCTTACTGGCTTCCCCGAGTTACTTTACTCCATGTATCTGAGTTTCCTTATCCATAAAGTGAGCAGAGTAAGGCAGTCGTGAGGTCAGACCAAGCCCTGTGCGTACAGGCCCTTAGAATAATATCTGACATAACAGGCCATCAACAGGCTTAAGCTGTTATTTTGATTATTCCCTAAGGCATGGGAGAAGGACTCTGCATGTGAGAAGATGATAGATGTTTTTCCCATTCGCTCTTGTTTATCTGTAAACCTCAGATGTGCACACAGCTGATCTCAGGAGGGAAGGATGGGTTGGTGGCGGAGGAGGCACTGGGAAGAAGTCCTGAGGAGTGGACGGCAGGAGAGAGGAGGAGGTTTGTGGGAGGGGGTGAGCCCAGTGACGGGAGGAGAGTTATCTTCAAGGGGCCGAGGCAGCATGTCCTCAGCTGAGTGGGGAGGAGAGTGGAGTTGAGGGAAGTGCAGCTGAACTGCGGTCCCCTGTGAGGCCAGAGGGGATGCGGAGCAGACAGCTTGCGGGCAGTGCTACCCAGATGTGGTGAGAACAGCAACTGAGGCATTCAGAGAAGTTAGATGATTGAACTTGTATTCCAGAAACATCAGGCTCGGAGCTGTGCCCATGACAGGGTTTTGGAGGTCAAGATTTGGATGACCATAGAACAGTTGGGAGGTTCCTCCTGTCGCCTCAAAACTGGGTGCCTCTTATCTTCTTCAGTCAGCTGAGAAATAGATAACTGAGCTGGTTGCATCTGCGTCTGAAGGATGAGTATAGATTCCAAGGGAGGGAATGAAGGATGTTAGGTTTTGCTTGATAAATTCACGGTTCCAATCTTTGTTCTAAATGAGCTGTTAGATAATTCAGGGTATCTGTTCTGGCATTTATGGAGCCCTATTGAATATACAAGTGTAACATTCTGGGACTACGTTGATGTTTGAATAACATTCCTTAAACATTCCTGAAATTAAGAGCCAGCATAATTCTTTGGCTAGCACTTATAACCGTGTCGCGAATTTCACTGCTGTAATTGGGCAGAATTGGAGAATTCCTCTACTTCCTCAGATGTTCAGGCAGTACCTGAGTACTCATCACATCCCAGCCATTGTACAAACTTGAGCACAGAGAAATATGCATGGCGTGTCTATGACCTCCAGTCCCAGCATTGTGAACTTTGACCTCCCTCTCCTGTAGAATCAGTCCTGTGTCCCTCTTTGCAGCAATAAAGTCTATGGAAAAACAAAACAGTAGAACAGCAGAGCAGTTGGAAGCACTGCTCCTACACTGAGTAGATAACCTGCTACCATGCAGCCTCCCAACCACACGGGCTCTTTTTGGAGAGGAAGCAAGAGGAAAAGGTCACCATGGATTTGGAGCCACCAGAGCTGTGATTTAAAAAAAAAAAAAACAGAAATAGGGAGTTCCTGTTGCGGCTCAGCAGTAACAAACCCAACTAGTATCCATGAGGATGCAGGTTCGATCCCTGACCTCGCTCAGTGGGTTAAAGGATCCAGAGTTGCTGTGAGCTGTGGTGTAGGTCGCAGAGGTGGCTTGGATCCCACATTGCTGTGGCTGTGGTGTAGGTTGACCGCTATAGCTCTGGTTCAACCCCTAGCCTGGGAACTTCCATATTCCCTGTGTGCGGCCCTAAAAAGAGGAGAAGGAAAAAAAAAACAAAAACAGAAATAATCTTTCCCCACCCCAGGGGACATTTGGAAATGCCTAAAGATGGTTTTTTAATGGTCTTGACTCTGGGGAGTCGTGTGTGTAGGTAGTACTAGTGGATATAGCTGGTGGAGATCAGAGATGCTGCTGAACCTCTTACAATGCACACGAAAGCCGCATCCCCTCCCCTGCCATCTGCAAGAAAGAATTATCCCATCTAAGATGTAGGACCAAGGTTGTGAAACCCTGCATGAGAAACACTGCCTATATTTATACAGGCTACTTTTGAAGATGTAAGCAGCTGATTGGCAAGGATGATATTTAGCTATGATGCTGGGTCCCTGGAGGTTTGGGGATGGTGCTGGCTGCAGCTGGCATTCCGTTGGCGCCTACCAAGTAAGTAGCCTTTAGTTCCAAGGGTATCAAAAAGGTTCATTGCCAGTGGGTGCTTAAACTCCCACATCTTAGAAGTCCTGTGTGTCCAGTCTCTTTACTGGGTCAAGTCCTACCAAGAGAGGCTTGAAATGATTTATTTTCTTGTAAGCATTGTATTTCCTTTTCCAGAGTGAGTCCACTGCTCATCCAAACACATTAAATTAATTGGTTTTAAAGTATTCTGGCCCCCATAGGTCATGTTTTTAATTCTATAAAGGCACAGTGAGGACTGGACATGATCATTTTTCCTCAGTTTCCCCTCTACGCCCCTAGGCAAAAAGTCCTTTGAAAGATGAGTGTAAAGTAAAATTGTGATAGTGTTGAATCATTACTGGCTAAAAAAAAAAAAAATCTGGGAGTTCCCGTTGTGGCTCAGTGGTAATGATCCTGACCAGTATCCATGAAGACTCAGGTTTGATCCCTGCCTTGTTCAGCCGATTAAGGATCCAGTGTTGCCATGAGCTGTGGTGTAGGTTGCAGACTTGGCTCAGATCTGGCGTTGCTGTGGTGCCAATTCTCTCCCTAGCCTGGGAACTTCTATGTGCCTTGGGTGTGGCCCTAAAAAGACAAAGCAAAACAAAACAAAAATTCTGAGGACCTACACTTAATTTATCCAGAAATCATTTCTAAAATTTTAATGTTTCATTTATTCTCTTCTTCTCTTTGATCTTTGGCATTTTTCAAAACTTGCTACAGCAGTTTTGGACCTTCTGAAGGGCGGCAAAATTTCATTTCATGCAGTTTCTCTGTGGCTCCATGAATGTTCTCAGTGAAGGGAGTAAAAGAACAGAGGTCTCTCTGCTTGACTGATTCTGAATGGTTGCCTTTTTCAGATGTATTTGGTATGGGAACAAAATCAGCCATGATCTTCAGGGTTTTAAATGTCATTTTTAACACATCAAGAAACCCAAAGGCAGAAGAATCTGGAAAAAAAAAATAGTAAATAACATTGAGATGATCTTGGTAAACAGTCGTTAAAATGTGTTTAATGCACATGCTGTTTGGGGCCCTGGCTGAGTTGGAATCCCTGAGATTGAACTGATTTGAACAACCATTTCTTAACCGGGAAGGGCCTCCCCTCTGCCCAGCCCACACCCATTTGAGCTTCACTGGCTCTTTTGAACAGAAGCCTTTCTCAGTTTTGACTTGGTTCAGTGAGCAAGGTTACAGTTTAGAAACAGCGGCTGCAGAGTCGAATGTCTCCTCACCCTTTTGCCTTCCTCCTGAGCCGACCTCGAGCCGTGCCAGACAATCCCTAGGCTGATTAAACGGCCCCATCCCTGATTACTTACTTGGTCTTTGCCTGCTGAGGAACTCTGAACAAGGAGACATGCAGATATGTTGCAGCATATTCAAGCAAGGAGGATTTTAGCATGGAAGACACTAAGCTGGTCTGTAAGTTCTTGGGCTCAAAATGTGTTTCGAAGCAGGCAGTCTTTAAAACAGTTCTGACAAATGAACACTTAACAGGTGAAAGTACAGAGTAGGAAATCTTTTAATGGATCCTTTTGTTGGGTGGGTGGGAGGGTGCCTGTTGGTTTTAATGTTCTAAGAAAGAAAAGTGGGAATTTTAATTAAATGAAACAATCTTTGTTGTGATCTATGGATGATGGATTTATACTTGGTCCTGCAGCCATGTGACAGTTTCACGTGGCTGAAAATTCAAAGCAAACCACCATTAGTGTCCATTTTCCATGTCCCCACTTTTTTTTTTCTTTTGACAAAAAACCAAAGTGAAAACCCTGAGACAGCTCCCAGGGTCTCCTTAAGAATGCGGATGTAGGCAGTAGCAGGCTGGATGCACAATTGCTTTGCTGTCCAGAGAATATTTAGCATATAATTTATTGATTTCTTATTGCTCTTAATATTTGTATCTGGATCAGATCACAATTTTGGAAAATGATTTCTTTTATATTTTAGAAGGGTATATTTGAGGAGTCCTAGGGTTTTTGCTGATTAAAAAAGATTATTTTTCTCTTGCCTACCTCTTCAGTTTTTTTCTTTTTTTCATCAAAACCATTGCCTGCATCTTCCTCTCATATCTTTCCTCACCAGAATGCTTTTGTTTTCATAGCATATAAATTAAATGACTCACATATGGGTTTTACAGAAAAAACTAGTCACTGAAATCATATGCATGACATTTTGGAGAGAAAGTTTTATTTGTGTTTTCTTCTCTAAAAGTTTCTTTATATACTAAATGTTTTATCAAGTTGCATTCTTGAAGAGTAATAAAGTTGCTTTATTCGCTCTACTATTTGCCCTTTTAAAATATTATCCATTTCCATTTTTGTAGATAATATTTCCAAGTTTTATAATAAAAAAAAATCTAGGAAAGAAATATGAGTTATGTATAGGGTCAGTATCCATTAAGCATTAGGAGGTGCATTATATTGTAACTAAGTGGTTTGCTTTTGGTGGTTTATGATTATAAAATATGAAGTCAAAGTGCATATTAGAAGTACCTTTGGAGTTGGATCTGAGTCTGTCTTTTTGCTCTGACACTAGTTCTGTGACTTCAGACAAGTTATTTATATTCTGTAAGTGTGTCAGCATCATCATTGTACAATGGGAATAATTTCTAATTTTCAGGGCTGTGTATACATTAAATAAGAGGCAAAATACCTCACCCAATGCTTGGTTCCCCCCCCCCCCCGCCCCAAATCAGTGTAATTATATGTATTGTTTCAGTTAACTCACTTTTAAATTTACTTTGTCCTTAATGAGTCTATTTTATGAAGATGTCTTCCTGTGCAGAAAGACTATTTACATATAATATTCAAATATTGGGATAAGACATAGTTGATGCATAATAAGCATTGGGTTTCATAATGAATTATTTAAATGATAAATAAGATTGCTTGATCATATGAAATAGAGGTTACTCAGTAAGAATATTGGATAAATAGCCAATAGATAAAACTTAAATTGAGGGAGAAATTTTTTTGTTAATCCAGAAAATTGGTCCCCCCCAAAAATCTTAGATCAGTGGTTTCAAAATACCAAATTTGTCTTTGATGCTGCATTTTGATCTTTTCCAATTTCCGTCTTGTAATGTAATATTGAATAGACCTTAGAAAAGTAGAAAACATAGTAGCTTCATGTTTCCATAAACTAAAACTTCAGTGTAAAAAACCATAACTCTTTGTGGGATGGAGATGAAGGGGGGTGGGTGCTCTCTAAGGGTCGCATGGCACCTGTCTCATTCATGAAAGTCCATCATGCCGTGGGAGCAGAACCTGTTTCCACCCGCACTGACACTGACAGGCTGCTTGAGGGTAAACTATAAAGTGTAAGTGTGACAAGCCACCTCCACCCCATCCCAGACAAAAACTGCTTTCTGTTATTTGCCCTATTCTCACCTTAGCGCTTATCACTAGCTGCTGTGATGTTTGTTGCATTTCCCCATATTAGAATGGATGCTTGATGGGGGCAGGGAATTTGGGCTCTTCTGTTCACTACTGTATCCCAAGCACCTGCAGTGATGCCTGGCAACTAGTAGGCACCTATCAGTTTATCAGACTAATGGGTCAATCCCTTTTCAGCGGGGCAGCAAAGGAGGGAAGGCCACACCTGCTTTCTTTATACAGACAAAATAACAAAAACAGAGATACACTTTTTTGTAAAAGAGGCTCAATACACGAGAACATGCTAATTTACTCTGTGCTTGACAAAGCTCTAGTGCTTTGTTCCAGCCTTTGGAGGAAAAGAAAGCAAGAAACTTTGCTGTCTTCTGTTATAGACGATTAACCAGCTGCCAAGAACAGAAAACCAAAAACTGCCTCCTTCGTGAAAAATAGTTAAATTAAGGACTCTAGAAAAAGTAAATACTTCTATGGTGAAAGGCCAAGTCACAGGCCGATAAGCTCCCTTCTCCTCTGACCCCTGGGGAAGTCACAGTTCTTCTTTAGGAGCAGCCCGTCCCACACACTCAGGAAGGATTCCACAGCCTGGCGGACGCCTCTTCTTGAAGTTTTATGTAGATACAGTTTCTAGAAGCTAAAAACCTTGTTAAACAAGACTTTCAGAAAATACTAGCCTGCCTCAAAGTTCCAGTGAATCTATACCTCTATAAGAAGACAAATTATACTTTAGACTTAAAAGATCAAATTTTAAAACTCAGCACTTCATGACCACAGGCAAACCCCATTTGACCCTTCTGAGCCTAAGTCCCTTTCCCTATAAAATGGCAACAATTATCAAGTTAAGATAGTTGAGTTTATATATAAGAAAGTGATTTCTAATCATTAAGCTAAATTACTGTGTATACTTGAGTGTATACAGAAAAACAGTGGAAGTTCTTTCCTTAAATGAGAATTTAAGTGCTTTATAATTGGCCAGTATATCATTATTTAGGGAGCAAACCCCACCAAAATGGTAAAAAGACTAAGGTACCATTTTTAATGCCATATTTGGAAAAAGAAATTTAGAAAACACTGTAGCATCATGGTTAAGATACCAGGTTTTTTCCAAATTGATGTGGATTTTATTCATGATTTAGCCATTTATGTTAGGCAAATTTCTTAACTTTTTTGACCCTCATCTCTGTACAGTGGGAAGAGTATTACCTAAATGCAGGCTTACTGTAAGGAATAGATTGAATGAGACAAAATGCTTAAAGTATGTAGTATAATCTGAAGAATAATGGATGTTCAACAAATAGCAGCTGTGTTTGTGGTTATTATAATTCTTTGTAAATATCATTGGATATATGATTTTCTTTTAAAATGATAATGGTACCAAACTTTTAAAATCTAATCTATTAATTAGCCACTATCACTCTGGGAAAAAAAAAAAAGTGCTAGAAATTTCCCCAGAGAAAAATCATTCTTCGACTTTTTTTTTTTTTTTTTAGAGCTTTTATCTTTTGACCCTGATGAATATTTAGATTAGGTGGTCCTTGAAACAAGCATCAATACAGTTAAAGCATTGACATATCATTCACTCACCTAAACCTCCCGAGATCTCAAAAGTCTGTTAGTTTAAATGGAGTTTAACGTGCCACCATAGCAAAACACACAGATGTTCATAAAGAAAGAGCAGGGGCAGGGACATATCGAAGGCAGAAGTTCTCTTTCTAGGAAATGTGTGTTGCTAGTGAATCAACAAGAAGGGCAGCAAGGTAGCAACCTAGAGGTGTTTAAGTTCCAAGATTCATTACTCATAGCCTAAGGTGCAAATCCCATATTAAAAATCACCAGTCCTTTCTCAGAGCATTTCACTGACTCACTGAACTATATGTTCTCTGAACTGGCATTTTAGTACTGAATTGCGAGCATCAGTGTTATGGTCTTGACAGTATAATTTTTCTTATCAGAACTTCAGGTGACATGAATAGATAAATCTCAGTTGAACTATAGTCCAGTTTTAAAACTTAGATTAAAATTTTAAAGAGTTCCCATTGTGGTGCAGTGGAAACAAATCCGACTAGTATCCATGACGACATGGGTTCAATCCCTGGCCTCACTTGGTGGGTTAGGGATCCGGCGTTGCTGTGAGCTGTGGTGTAGGTCACAGATGTGGGCTGGATACCATGTTGCCGTGGTGAAGGCCAGCAGCTGTAGCTCCAATTTGACCCCTAGCCTGGGAACTTCCATATGTCGTGGGTGTGGCCCTAAAAAGAAACATAGTTAATACATGAGATTCATTCTCCTATAGAAGATATTTTTCTATAAGTCCTGTTTTAAAAGATAATGCCGTAATCTATTTCTGGATCATAATCTGGTTATATAAATGTGTTTTCAATATCTTATCTCAGACAGAATAACGTAACATTACTTGAATAGCAAGTAACATGTGATGAAGGACCAAGAAGGTAAAAGTTAATATTTAAGCTTTCCCCTTACTTGATTTAATATTAACAATGCCTAGTTTTCATGTTTTTCTGTAACAACAGTTATAAAGTCCTGAGTCAAAGATTAACATTTTAATGTAACATTTTATTAAGAGTTCTTGTTTTACTTGAAGAAACGTAAATCAGCTATACTTTAATAATAATAAAATCATACCGTTCTTAACTGATATGTCTTGCCTTGAATATTTGAATTTTGTATTTTCTGATAATCAAAATGCAGTTTAAATATGTAAGCATTTAAACTGTGATGTTTTTGTAATTCAGTGCCATCAATACTAGCCAGTAATCACAATGAAGTTAAATAAAACAAGGATTTTAGCTGGATTTAATATTTACCATTTTAACAAAAGAGAGCGAGTTTGGGCTTCAAGAGAGGGATAAACTGTGGGAAAGTGACTAGGAAATCAAGCTAATGGGAAATAGGGTTAATGTAGTGAGGTTTGTTTATGCAAACTCCAGTCTGTCTCTTGGGATGAGTCAGTCTCCTCTTTCTGATCCAGGAGTGGGGGATACTGTCACGAGGAAAATTTATGCCCCGATTTTAGGTGGGTGAGGGGGTGTGTGCACAGAATTCTTTTTTGCCTGTTGCTTCTCAGTTGCCGTCAGCTGAAAATAATACTTAATTCTAAAGTGTCATCTTTTGGAGTGGCCTATGCTGATGCCCTTCATGATTCTCTAATGGACATCTTTAGATGTAAGGCTTTTCCCCTATTTTAGATTATTTCCTTGAGACAGAGTCTCAGAAATGGAATTGAGGAGTCAATAGTTTTAAAACATGTTAATAGCGTTAGACTCATATCACTAAATGCCAATATACTTTCTGTTCCACATATTTTCAGGATTTCAGTGCTACATTCAGAAGCACATGCCTAATGCTCCTTTTCTGGGTCCACACAAGATGAAAAATGAGGCATATGTGACCAAGGATCCAGAAAGGGATAGTTCTAATCACATATGAAGCTTGTTGCAATATTCCTGATTGTGTGCTGTGATTATAAGGGTGGCATAAACTGAAGCAGGTGCTTGTCTCCAGGTATCCCTTCTACCAGCTGAATTTAACATCTAAATCACCAGTAGACCTTTTTGTATGTGGGGTAAGTGAAGATATCTTTACTGCAGATCAGTTGGATGGGGTTAAATCTTCGTGAGCTATTCAGCCCTAAACCCAAATTAGCATTTGATTGCCAATGGGACTGAAACCAAGCAGGACCCTACGGGGCCTTCCTGGCGGCAGATTCTCTCCACTCCCACATCCCCCACCTCTTATTTGTAAAAAAAAAAAAAAAGCTTTAGCTTCCTAGGCCTTCCCTGACTTCCGAAAAGCAAATTTAATCAGAATTGAAAAAAATGCAGAAACAAAGGAAAGCTGTCAAGCAAGACAAAATAATAATAGTTGAGCCATAAAACAAAATTAAGGCCCTTTAGTCCCTCTTCAAGGGCTATAGCTAATATGCTGAGCCACATCCTTGAGTCGTTTTAGAGATATGAAACCCCTGTTAGGAGGAGGAAGTTAACTCTATGCTGACCACCAACACACAAACCCCAGACTGGTTGGAACCAGAAAACTGGGAATTGAGATTCCCAGAATACCATCCTGTTAACTCGCTAACAACCAAATTGTGCATGAGCTAATCACTTGCCCCCAGACCTTCTTCCTTACACCGTCTTTAGAAAACCCTTTCCTGGAGTTCCCGTCGTGGCGTTGCCGTGAACTGTGGTGTAGGTTGCAGACGCGGCTCGGATCCCGCGTTGCTGTGGCTCTGGCGTAGGCTGGTGGCTACAGCTCCGATTGGACCCCTAGCCTGGGAACCTCCATATGCCTCGGGAGCGGCCCAAGAAATAGCAACAACAACAACAAAAAAGACAAAAGACCAAAAAAAAAACCCTTTCCTGGAAGCCATCAGGGAGTTTGGGTCTTTAGCGCATGAGCTGCTCATTTTCCTTATATGACACCCCACAATAAATGCTGTGCTTTCCTTCACCACAGTGTCAACAGTTTAGCTTTGCTATGTGTTGGGTGAGTGAACCCAAGGTTACTGGATTTTTCAGAAGGCATAATATGACACATGCAAATAGAGGAATTTTAGAGCTGTCACCATCAGCTAATTACCACTGGGTAGAATCTTAAACAGTACATTTGAAAACTCTGAAGCAGCTTCAATTTATTATAAATTAATGACATAGGATGTTTATCAATTATTAAACTTTGTTGAAATATGCAGAATGCACACAGGGTTTCCAGCCAATAGCTGTCATCAGAATGTTTTGAAATTATACCCATGAGAGAAACAGAGAGGTTTTTACCTCCATGCATTTGCAGTTCTTATTAGTTTTGCAGTAACCTTCTAAACACAGGATCTTGATTTATGCTATTTAGCCTCTCCTCTTCTGAGAAAATTTAGCCACTTTGCAAAAAAAATCATATATCTCAAAAAGCCCTTCTTAAAAAATAAGAACTCAATAATTAAAATACTGACTTCTATGCTGAAGCATCCAAGTTCTTCATTTTTAGTCAAATAGGCAAAATTATTCCATTGTGGGTATCATATTCCATTTAAAAATCTGCATTTATGAAGTAGTAGATGTGACAGTGTTACTTAAAAACCAACTAAATGAAGAAATCTCTTTGGAAATAAATTTTGGACTCTAAGTTGTTTTAGGTATAGTATTTTTCTGGAGTTGTATCCTGAATGGTGTTAAAAGGATAAATGGTTTAAAAGAAGCCACATGAGATTTTAAATAGTAACATTTATTCAGCTTCCTGTGTTAGATTCCTCCATAGAATTGTGTTCCTTCCCTTCAGAGCTGTGGTCCCAGTTTACAGTGTAAAATTAGTGTGATCATTTTTCTAAAGCCTGCCTCCCTATAGCTTGTAAGTTCCATGTGTGTGGGACCATGCCTGCTTCTGCCACCATCATATCCCCAGGGCCTACCATGTTGGATGTAGGTGCTCAGAAAGCGATGGATGTAGTAATGGGGAAGGGTTCTTTTAGTCATTCTAAAAGGTAATAAGACATGAAAGTGTGTTTTCCTTTCTCAGCATCTGAAAGGATTGCTGTTACTTCTTCAACCTGTGTCTTTTTCTGTCAGGCATTGCAGGAAAACCATTTTGTAGAAGAGAAATACTTTGTAAGAAATTCATTGTCCTTTAACAGTTGTGACCTTTTAAAAGTCTTGACTCCCTAGAGTTCCCTCGTGGCTCCGCGGGTTGAGGATCTGGCATTATCACTGCTGTGGCTCTGGTGACAGCTGTGACCTGGGTTCTATCCCTGGTCCGGGAACTTCTGCATGCCTTGGGCACAGCCAAAAAAAATGTCTTAACTCTCATCACACAAAGGTTTATACAATTGTGTTGCCAAAAGGACCTTATTGCAAGTGAAGGTTATTTCTAAACATTTTTCCAGCATGGACCTCAGAGCATTATTATGGAATTCCCAGAACGTACTTGTTCCTTGAAAACTCAAAGTAGCTTATTTCTAATTCCTTGGACTCCTTACCTTTAAAAAAAAATATGTGTTTTAGTACAACACCATATGAAAGTTATTGCTTAAAATCTTAGGTGATGACGTTCAAGATAAATTAATATTAAAAGAACAATATTTCCGTTTTTTCAAGCACCAAGGACTTAAGTATTTTTCAAAATGATGCTTATTTGGCCAATATTTGAGGCTTTAAATTTTGCCGTAATTATTACAGCTTAAAGATGTATTATAAATTATTATCTTAGTTGGAATGGTATGAAAACACATCTCTACTGCACTGACGAAAGGAAAGAAAAGCTCTGGAAAGGAAATCTTTAGTCTCAATTTTTATAAAATTTTTGTTTGGGGTGCATATGTGTGAGGTGTGTGTTTTAGTTTAAAATATTCTAATTATCATGTAAATATATGAGTGTTTTGGAGGTTTGTTTTTTTAGCCTTAGCTGTTACTGAGTGTAGAAAGGAGTGCTAAAACATTCAAAACAGATGGAATGTAAAAAGTTGGGGACTAACCATAAAAGCAGGTTTCACAGAGGACAGTGTAGTTCACTGCTCGGCTCTCTGTTAGCCTGTCTTAATACAAGAGTAGATGTTAGAATATGATGAGAATTCGTCTGTTGTAATTTCCCATAACATAGCTTCTTGAAACTGAGCTTGGACCAGCTATTGAGTAACAGCGAGTACGAGATCCTATGCTCCTTGGCAAGTTCCTGGATTACATTCTGTGTTGTCTGTGTTAATAGTGGAAATCACATGATCTAACTAGCAGTTGACCTTGAAGTAGAATTGATCTGATCCCATGAAAACTCAGAGACCTAACAAAGAAGCGTTAGGTGTAAACAATTTGTCAACACATCTCACTTCCAGAAAGTACCAGTGAGCAGGGCCCACCTTCAAGAATAATTTTAATCTGGGTCATTTGCTGAATTTTTATTCATTAAAGGCCCCAAATTGAAGCTCCATGTAGCATGATTAAGTGAATTTTATTCCAGGGAATATGTTAATAAATTTAACTTAATGAAGTACCCATGGAATGCCAAATGCCTTGAGTTTTAACCCTAAAGCTTTGATGTTTTCTGACAATGACTATATTATATAGTAGGATCATTGTTGAAGTCTTATTATTAGATCATGTGCTAGGAGTTATGTTTGAGTAAAAGGAAATATTTGCCTTTCTGTTGTGTGATGGTCTTGTTTGTAGCTTATCCAAAAACAGTGTCAGTTTTTTAAGGCACATATATTACAGAAAACATCTTTAATAGTGATTCTACACCACTGAAAACTGAGTGATGCTTGAAGAGATAGTTTCTATGCCATCGATTCTGCCATACAAATTCTGAGTATCAGTTAGTAGCCTGTGTTGAGTTTATATAATTTAGCTGATAACAACTGCCTGTCTGTGGAGTCAGAGGATAAAATATGGTTCCAAAAAATGATTAAAATTTTATTATGTTATTTCTGGGAGATTTCACCATGAAGTGATAAAGAATATAAAGTAACATAAAGTGCAGTGGTTCTCAGCTATGGTGTGTACATCTAATTCAGCCACGGTGCTTGTTAACAGTGAAGATTCCCAGACCCTACCCCTGCAGATTCAAGTAATGTAAGTCTCAGATATGAGGCATAAAAATCTGCATTTTTAACAAGTATCCAAGTGTTTCTGATGAAGGAGGTTTGTGGCCGTATTCTAAGGAATACCGATCAGCCTTCAGACACTTTTGCTTGCATGAATCCTAGCAGAAATTTGAAAAACCATGTGCCACTTATTGATTCAGAAATTGAAATCCAAAATGATTTATTTAAAAAAAATTTAACTCCTTCATAAAAAAAAAAAAAACAAACCCTGATTGATTTAACCACTGGCCAGATGATTATTCTTATTTTCTTACAGAAAGACCTGATTTCTTTTTTCTTTTTTTTTGTCTTTTTGCCATTTCTAGGGCCACTCCCTTGGCATATGGAGGTTCCCAGGCTAGGGGTTGAATCGGAGCTGTAGCCATCAGCCTTCACCACAGCCACAGCAATGCGGGATCCTAGCCGCATCTGTGACCTACACCACAGCTCACGGCAATGCCAGATCCTTTACCCACTGAGCAAGGCCAGGGATCGAACCCACAACCTCATGGTTCCTAATCGGATTCGTTAACCACTGAGCCATGACAGGAACTCCCTGATTTCATTTTTTAATGCAAATACATATAATTTGTGTTCTATGACAGATGACACATCAATATAGATGGACATGAGAAGCAAACCTTTTTACTTGTGTGGGGGTAGAAAATTTTTTCCTCTACCCCCTTACGTCCTTTTACTAAAGCCTGAGAATTAACCTATCAACAGACAGATTAAAAGGATAAAATACATTTGTTTCTTATTTTTTGTATATGCATTAGGGCTACACAGAAAATATGTAAAATTTCACCAAAGCATTTAAACTCGGGGCCTTATATACCATTTTAACAAAGGGTGATAAATTGTGGAGAAGTGACTAGACAAAAGGGTTTTGGGTTTCTAGAGGCTGTAAGTTGTGGGGAGGTAAATATATGGGAGGAACTAATGATAGGTGAGGGTTATTTAGTAAGATTTGTTAAGCTGACTCAAGTTGTTTCTAGTGATAAAAAATGCTTCTCCTATTCCTGGTATGGGAAAGGAGGGCACCTTTAAAATGGAAATTTATCACCTTCACAAGGGGAAATTTATGCCCTGTATTTAGGCAGAAAGGAGGAGGACAGAGAGCTCCTTGTGCCTGCTGTTTCTCATTTGCCTTCAGCTCAGAATAACCCATATGCTAACATGGCACATTCAGTGACGACATGTCCTGATACTCTTCACCCTTCACTCACGTAATGCAGTGCCTTGCTTTCATTGTATTTCTTTGTTTTTTTTATTTTATGATTTTTTTCCATTATAGTTAATTTACCATGTTCTGTCAATTTGTAATGTACAGCAAAGTGACCCAGTCATATATATATATGTATGTATGTGTGTATAGTCTTTTTCTCACATTATCCTTCATCATGTTCCATCCCAAGTGACTGGATATAGTTCCCTGGGCTATACAGCAGAATCTCATTGCTTATCCATTCCAAAGGCAAGAGTTTGCATCTATTAACCCCAGACTCTCAGCCCGTCTTACTCCTTCCCCCTCCCCCTTGGCAACCACAAGTCTGTTCTCCAAGTCCATGAGTTTCTTTTCCGTGGAAAGGTTCATTTATGCCACATATTAGATTCCAGATATAAGTGATATCATATGGTATTTGTCTCTCTTTTTCTGACTTACTCTCACTTAGTATGAGTCACTAGTTCACCCATGTTACTAGGAATGGCATTATTTTGTTCTTTTTTATGGCTGAGTATTCCATTCTGTATATATACCACATTTTCTTAATCCATTCATCTAGTTTGTTTCCACGTCTTGGCTATTGTGAATAGTGTTGCAACAAACATATGGGTGCATGTATCTTTTTCTATGAAAGTTTTATCCAGATATATGCTCAGGAGTGAGATTGCTGGGTCATATGGAAGTTCTATATTTAGTTTTCTGAGTTACCTCCATACTGTTTTCCATAGTGGTCTCACCTTTTCCGCAAGGGTCTCCTCCTTCTCCCTGTTCCACTAGTGGCAATAAAGGGTTTTTACACCACAAACCACGAGGCACATAGATTCAGATTGCGTAAATGGTGTGCATTTCTTATGATAGTGGGAAAAGGTGGAATGTGAAAAGCAGGGTGGAAAAGTTTTAGGAAAGAATTTAGAAACTGATTCCCTTAAAACCTTCCATGTACATATATTCCATTTACCAAGAGTTCTTTAACCTGGAGTTTTGGAATTTGGATGAGGAAAATAATTGCATCTTTATTTCCGTAACCTCTTCTGGAAAGTGAACATTTCCTTTAATCATGAATGTGAGCAAAAAACCCACAGCAGTATTAGCATTAACAGAAGTCAGATGTTTTCATATGATGTCATCGTTGTTTCAGATATCTCAAAAGGCAGTTTAACTCAAAAGACAAATACCTGCTTTAAAATCATGGCAGTTTTGAAACATGCCTCTAGATTATGTTATTTAATGAGTTGATAAAGAAGCACATATATTTTTATACTATAAACATTTTAATATCTTGATAAGCTTTTAAATATAAAATATGTATTATTATAACGCTCTGTGTTTTAATTTATGTGTTTAAAAATATTATCCTGAGACGGGATCTAGCCTGACCTTTGCCAAAGGAGCCAAAGCAGAGAAAAGGTTAAAACGCTTTTGTGGAAAGCCCTCAGGTACCCTGAGCAGCATGCATACCCCAGACTAAAGGCTCCCCAGACAGGGGAAGACTAGCTCCTCCTAAACTCTTAGTCCAGGAACCCAGACTTGCCTTTTTTTGCCAAGGAATGAAAAATGTGAAAAGTCATTTATGCTTGTGGGAGAGGAATCCTAGCTTAAATTCTGTAGTCCATCGGTTCTGAATCAGAGATGTACATCAGATTCCTCTAGGGCACTATTGAAAATTGCACAGTTCAGCCCTGTGCCTCAGGATTGCAGTTCAGCAGGTCTGGGGGAGACCTAGACGTCTCTGTGTTAAAGGCCCATGGGTGGTTTTCATATAAACCCTCAAATGAGATGTGCTTTGAGAGCTTGTTCTGTAAGAACTGTTTTATTTATTTATTTATTTAGTCTTTTGTCCTTTTAGGGCTATACCTGCAGCTTATGGAGGTCCCCAGGCTAGGGGTCTAATCAAAGCTGTAGCCACCGGCCTATGCCAGAACCACAGCAACACCAGATCCGAGCTGTGTCGGCAACCTACACCACAGCTCATGGCAGCACCGGATTCTTAACCTACTGAGCAAGGCCAGGGATTGAACCCGCAACCTCATGGTTCCTAGTCGGATTCGTTAACCACTGTGCCACTATGGGAACTCCAACTTTTTTCTTTTTAAAGTTAATTTGATTTCAATACTGGGCTTTTCTCCTAACTCTGACAGCTTGGTGTCCTTGAACTCACATTTAAAATTAGGAAGCAAGGGAGTTCCCGTCGTGGCGCAGTGGTTAACAAATCCGACTAGGAACCGTGAGGTTGCGGGTTCGGTCCCTGGCCTTGCTCAGTGGGTAAAGGATCTGTCGTTGCCGTGAGCTGTGGTGTAGGTTGCAGACTCGGCTCAGATCCCATGTTGCTATGGCTCTGGCGTAGGCTGGTGGCTACAGCTCCGATTAGACCCTTAGCCTGGAAACCTCCATATGCCGCCGGAAGTGGCCCTAGAAAAGGCAAAAAGAGCCCCCCCCCCAAAAAAAAAAAACCAATTAGGAAGAGTTCCCGTCGTGGCTTAGCGGTAACAAACTCAACCAGTATCCAGGAGGACACGGGTTCTATCTTTGGCCTTGTTCAGTGGGTTAAGGATCTGGCATTGCCGTGAGCTTTGGCGTAGGTGGAAGACGTGGCTCTGTGACTGTGGTGTAGGCCAGCAGCTCCAGCTCCAATTCGCCCCCCAGTCTGGGAATTTCCATATGCCTCAGGTGCAGCCCTAAAAAGACAAAAAATAAAATAAAATTAGGAAGCGGTAAAAATGTGATGTGAAATGTGTGGTTTCCTCCTTGCAACAAGTGCCAAAAAATTACATATTTTAAGAAAAGTATTTTTGAGTTAATTTTTTAAAGTTTCATTTATTTATTTTGGGGCCATCCCTGTGGCATGTGCGAGTTCCTAGGCCAGGGCTCTAACCAAAGCCACAGCAGTGACCATGCCAGATCCTTAACCCACTGTGCCACTTAACCCACTCACTGTCCCAGAAAAGTGTTTTTAAAGGAATGAAGAAGTTGACAGGTTTTCAGGTCAGCACCGTTGAAGTCTGATGCATATCTCTGCCCTTTGCCCTGCGTTGGTTGAATTCCTTCCCGCTTTTGGTTATCCTGCCTTCTCCTTGACTGGAAGTGCCCCCCACCCAAATGCCGATTCAGCCTTTTGGGTCAGCTCAAGTGTCCCCTACTCAGGGAAGCCTCCTTACTTTTCCCTCTGCCTGCAAAGAATCTTGTACATGCCTCCATCTCGGTACTTACTGCGTTATTTTCTAAGTACCTATTTCTATTTCTCCAGAGCGTTTAACGTTACCGCCCTCACTGTGGTATTAGCATACCTGGAACGATGCCCACTGATTAAATACTTTGCTGGGTAGTTACACGTATACCCACCCAACTCACACCTCTCAGCCCTCATTCATTGTCCTTTTCTGTGACTTTGTGCAGCCACGTCAGGATGTGGGTCATGCTTTGGACTTCAAGCCCCTGCTCTAGCCAGCCGAGCTAACCTGCCCAGCCCGACCTGCAGCTCATGGTAACAAACCGAGTCCAGGTTGAATCCAGCAATATTTAGACTGGCCATCAGCCCAAGATTACCCTTCATAGCAGGGGCGAGACCAGGCATGAAGCTGACCGCCAAGCCAGCCACTCCCTGTTTATATCTGTCCGTCAGCTTCAGACTCTCACACTTAGCATTTTATTACTCTCTTACCAAGATTTCCTTTCTTCCTGGCCTATGCTGTCTTTGAAAAAGTTGCTTATGGCTCCTCAATTATTAATATAATCCTAGCTTAATTCTGAACTAAATAGTGATTGTTTATGACAGCTCAGTGAATTTAGTCGGAGCCGCATCCCCAGCTTCCTCCACATCCTCAGGTTCAACCCACCATGGACCGTGGAGCACTGCAGTATTTACTGCTGGGAAAAAAAAAAAATCTATATATTAGTGGATCCTCACAGTTCAAACCCATGTTCAAGATGTGAACTTGCACTCAATAGAGGGTCTGAAAACAGTTGCATTTCATTTCAAAAAGCAGAAAAGAAGAGAGAGAGATGACAATAGACTTGTGACTTTTATTCTGGACAATAGGAACTGTATGGGCCTGAGCTTCCTGGGTGTATCCTGAAGATTTTATGTATCGTGCACACAGTTTTTGGGTTTAAGTGATCAGCAGTACAGTTGAACCTAAAATCAGTGTCTCACTTTGACGAAATACAAGTTAGCGCAATTTAAGACTGAGTTGCATGTATGAGTTGTACTGTTGCCTGAATTTTGGCAGAGACAGTGGTGGAAGCATTTACCTTGTATGTCCTGTCAGATTGCTATGAGAATTGTTTATTGTTCTCTCCACTGTATACCTTTTAATTAAGCTAGGAGGGGGAGAATGAGAGCTAAGAAAGAGAAATAGGATTTCATCCCATGTGGATTTTCTTTAATTTCACTGAGGGTCTTGCTTCTGTTTCTGTTATCTTAGAGACCACTGTTTTTCTGTTATGCTAACTGTGGCTTCGTCATGAATCCGTTAGTATTGTGAACTACTGGGAAAGAGTGAAATTACTGTGACTTCTTGTGTCCTTGCCTGGGCAGGGCTGAACTTTCACAAAGCCGATTTGCAAATTCCTAGGGTCAGAAAGATCATCAAAAGCAAGAGGCTTCTTGATGTTTTTTCTCATTTAAAAAAAGAAAAGAGTAACGGGGTTGCCATGTGGCTCAGTATTTAACGAACCTGACTAGTGTCCATGAGGATTCAGGTTCAGTCCCTAGCCTTGCTCAGTGGGTCGGGGACCTGGCGTTGCCGTGAGCTATGGTGTAGGTCACAGATCAGGCTCGGATCCTCCATCGCTTTGGCTGTGATGTAGGCCGGCAGCTATTGCTTGCATTTGACTCTAGCCTGGGAACCTCCATATGCTGCAGGTGCAGCCCTAAAACGACCCAAAAAAGAAAGAAAAAAAGAGAAGAAAATCCTACGGGCCTCCTCTCATGCCCCAGGACCAGGTCTCAGTTACTCTGTAGTACTCTAGCGTGTGAGTTCAACCCTATGTGGTGACCATGAAAACTCCACAAATTCTGGAGGCAAACCAAGGCAGATCCATTCACCATTGCATACTGTTCTCTGCTTCTGTTTTCGTTGTACCATGGGGATGCTCCTTGTCTACCTTGCATGGTGCCTATAGGAATTAGATGTGATGGATGTAAACCCTCAGGCACAGTGATTGTTACATTAGATGGGACTTGATAAATGGCTCTCACAGTTGCTACTTTTGTTTTTTTGTTTGTTTTGGTTTTCCTTTGGCTGCACCTCTGGCATGTGGAAATTCCCAGGCCAGGGAGTGAACCCGTGCCATGGTTGCAGCCTGAGCTGCAGCTGCGGCAAAGCTGGATCCTTAACCCACTGAGCCACATAGGAACTTTGTTGCTTTTCTTATTTTTTATCTGTAGCTTTGGTTATTGTTATATACTTATGTGTATGTGAAATTTCCCTCTACAGTGGTTCTGCTGTTATATTTAATGTTTGAAAGCTTGGATTTTATACTGAGCAGTCTGTTTCCCCTTTTACATTATGAGTGTTTTCAGTGGTGTTTTCTTTTTTTTTTTTTTTCATTTGTTAGCGTCACCTTTGACTACTTTCCTATTGAATTCATCTGATACTAGATAAGACAGCAGATTTTTGAGGTCTTCTGGGCAAGAGTTGAATGAGTAGAAGTACCATGTACTAAATTGGACGTTTTTCAGACTCAAAGATTTCAAAACCAAACTTATGGTCATCAAAGGGGAAACATTGGGGGCGGGATAGATTAGGAGGTTGGGATTAATACACACTATTATATGTAAAATAGATAAGTCACAAGGACCTACTATTTAGCACAGGGAAATCTGTTCAATACTGTGTAGTAACCTATATAGGAAAAGAATCTGAAAAGGAATAGATATATATATATATATATATAACTGATTCACTTTGCTGTACACTTGAAACTAACACAATGTTAAGTCAACTATAAAGCCAATAAAATTTTTTAATTTTTAAAAAATTTAAATAAATTGGACCTTTTTAATGAAAACTTAAAGCATGTTTTTTAAAAATTATTTTTAAAGTTCTTAAAAAATTACTTTTAAAGTTCTTGTGGGAGTATAGTTGACTTACAATGCTGTGCTAGCTTCAGGTGTACAGCAAAGTGATTCAGTTACATCATGTTACATATACATGTATACATTCTTTTTCAAATTCTTTTCTCAAGTAGGCCACCACAGAATATTGAGTAGATTTCCCTGTGCTAAACAGTAGCTCCTCGTTCCTTGTTGATTTTATTTACAGTATGCGCCATCCCAACCTCCCAATTTCTCCCTCCTCTCGGCATTTCCCCGTACAGTAATTTTAAATTTGGTTTCAAAACCTTTGACTCTGTTTGGTGAATAAGTTTTTTTGTATAATTTTTTATTAGATTCCACCTATCAGTGATCTCATATGATATTTGTCTTTCTCTGTCTGACTTAACTTCACATGATAATCTCTAGGTACCTCTGTGTTGCTGCCAATGGCATTATTTCATTCTTTTTTATGGCTGAGTAATATTCCATTGTGTATATGTACCACGTTGTCTTTATCCGTTCCTCTGTTGATGGACATTTAGGTTGTAGAATTTGAAGTGAGTTTTTAAGTAATCAAAAAATATCTATAATAATCTAAAAAAAAATAGATTTGTAATCAACATTTTAAATATTCCACAGTATTAGGATAGTTTATCTAGTTTTTGTATTCAGCCTGAACTTTTTCTTAAAGTTGAGTTTTAGAAAAGAGTTAAGGAGTTCCCGTCGTGGCGCAGTGGTTAACGAATCCAACTAGGAACCATGAGGTTGCGGGTTCGGTCCCTGGCCTTGCTCAGTGGGTTAACGATCCAGCGTTGCCGTGAGCTGTGGTGTAGGTTGCAGACGCGGCTCGGATCCCGCGTTGCTGTGGCTCTGGCGTAGGCCGGTGGCTACAGCTCCGATTCAACCCCTAGCCTGGGAACCTCCATATGCCGCAGGAGCGGCCCAAAGAAATAGCAAAAAGACAAAAAAAAAAAAAGAAAAGAAAAGAGTTAAGATTCTTTCCTTTAAGTGAAAGGAGAATCAACAAGCTTTTAAAGCTGGTAATTTCCAGGTCAGTGGAAATAAAAGTGTTGCCAGCAGATGTTTGTTTCATTGAAAGCTTCTATGAAATGACTGTGAATTCTGTCTCTGTCCCCCAAAATTTAGATGAAACTGCCATTCTTAAATGCAAATTCAGCTAAATGGTGTCAGATTGATGTAAGTTAGACAAATATCAGGTATTGGTATAACCCTGCTCACAGAGATGGTGCTGGCTTCACTCCAGGGTTCAGTGATAGGTCTGCTAACAAAATTCTAAGGAACAGAGCCATTTGGCTTCTGGGCATCTCTGGAGTGGGCCAAGGGCTCTGGGGATGGAGGGTGGAAAGCTCCCCTCTGTCAGCACCGAGAGTGAGTCCTGAGATCCCCTCTCTGGTACAGTCCTCTCATAAGTGGGCATCAGAGCTTAGCCAGTTCCATTACCAAGTAATCCAAGGCAGGAGCCAGCTGGGCTCTGGTGATGGGGAGTCTCAGTCGGATTGGAAGCAGCAGCACCTTCAACACTGACCATACAGCTTGAGGGTCAGTCGGTGGAGGGAGGAAGGAAAGGGGCAGGGGGACAGGTCTCTGCTGGGGATAATGGGATGTACTTACTCTAGTATTTCTGCCATAGGCAGTATTGTTTCTGACAGCGATGTATGCCATTGTAAGACCTTTGCCTTGCTATAGAGATGTTGCCCTACCAGATATACAAGTAAAAATTCCAGGTAGCCGAGAGGTCTCAGAAGTTCACCTGTTTAACCCATTTAACCCACCTAGTCTAGCCCAGGGCAGTGCACATACACTGTGTAGGATTTAAAAATCAGCCTTGATGATGGAGATGAAACATAATGATGTCATTTGTATTTATTTCTGTCTCCATGTATGGTGGCATTTATGCCATCATGTCATCAATGCTTATATTGCTGAGGCTGATATATTATAGAGGGTAGATGTGAATGCAGCAAAAATTGCATGTGACTGTTTACTCAGTGCAAAGACTTACATACTCACTTTCAATGTGGTCACACGTTAATTTGATCATTCTGAAAGCCAGAGTTCATAACTTTAATGTGATTTTTTTTTTAAATGATTAAGATGCTCCACAGTCAGTCAGATGAGTTAGAGAAGGTAAATGTTTCTGTGTGTGAAAACAGCTCTCACTAAAATGGTCAGCAGCCATCCTCATTTTTCCCTTTCCTGCCTTGAAGTGGAGTAATGCTTATCCATAGTGTTTTCAGATGATGAAAAAGGTTGTCTTTAGACATATGAAAAATGGAGTCTTTGCCAGGCATCGGTATTTACCATGATTTTGCTACTGAATATTTGTTTACTAAGTTAAGTTCAGCCTGCCTGCCAGAAAATCTTACCTAAAGAAAATTGAATAGCGTATCCAGAGGTACTAAACTGAGGAACATATGAATGACTGCTTCTAAGACATTTTAAAAATTGAAATGGAGGAGTTACCATTGTGGCTCAGTGGGTTAAGAACCTGACTAGTACCCATGAGGATGCAGGTTCAATCCCTGGCCTCGCTCAGTGGGTTAAGGCTCCTGCATTGCTATGGCTGTGGCTTAGGTTGCAGCTGCAGTTCTGATTCAGAACCTAGCTCAGGAACTTCCAAATGCTGCAGGTGTGGCCCTAAAAAGAAAGAAAAGGAAAACTGAAATGGTTGATGACCCTTATTAAGTGAACTTCCTTTCTCAACTTGTTCTAAAGTATGATCTCCTATGACCCTCAGCTTACACATATTTGGTAGCTTTTTATACTTTTTTTATTTAAGATAGCAACTCCTGATAACAAATGGGTTGTGTCCCAGAAGTTCATTTATGAATTGTCTGTTTGAAAGCTGGAACTCATTCACATTATAAAAATACTGCATGTTGGGAGTTCCTGTCGTGGCGCAGTGGTTAACGAATCCGACTAGGAACCATGAGGTTGTGGGTTCGGTCCCTGCCCTTGCTCAGTGGGTTAACGATCCGGCGTTGCTGTGAGCTGTGGTGTAGGTTGCAGACGCGGCTCCGATCCCGCGTTGCTGTGGCTCTGGTGTAGGCCGGTGGCTACAGCTCCGATTAGACCCCTAGCCTGGGAACCTCCATATGCTGTGGGAGCGGCCCAAGAGATAGCAAAAAAAAAAAAAAATACTGCATGTGCAACTGATAACGTACAAAAGCCTATTTAACCCATTCTACGCTAATGTTATCATAGAATCGCTATGGAAAAAATACTCAGAATTATTTGTTCCGCGCTTTCTAAACATCTATACCAATAGTAGTGGTCTACCCTTCACTTGCTCATATTCTGATTTGATAGCTGAGTTTCTGTCCTCACCCAACCATAGGTGTTCTCCTTCCTTAATCTGCATGAAGAACAAACAGTATCACAGCCTCGCCCTGCCTCACTGTTTACAGAAAGCACACACCCTTTGGAAAATTTTCTGAGGTCTTTCACTGCTATAAGGCAAAGGAGGTAGAACAACAAAAGCGTTTGAAGAAGTCTGGGGTTTGTCCCTCATCTGTAAACTGCAAAGAAACCATATTGCTTTGTCCATCCTAGATCATTCTGGCACTTCTAGGAAAAGTGGCGGGTTTGAGGGGCCCTCTAAGGCTATGCTGAGACTCATTCACACCTCGTTAAGAAGCTCAGATGGCTCTTACATAGTTTCCTTTCTGACAGTGATTCTCTGGGACTTTAAACAGAGCTGGTTGTCTAGAAGCAGATTCTTGGTTAAAGAACAGGATGGGGAGACAGTCAAGTCCAGTGTCCAGTGCCCAGTCATGAGGCCAGGGCTCCCTGGCGGGAGAGCCGCCTGGCTGGCAGCAGCTCAGTTCCTCCCCGCCTCGGCCGAGGACCTGTTTTTTCCCTCCCTTCTAGGAGGAGCTATCTGTGCAGGTTTACCCTGCCAAACTCCCTCACCCATCCTGGCTTCTCCACCTCCTCTCAGGACCAGCTCCCAAGTGGAGGTCTTTGTCAAGTAAGAAACGGTCTCGTAAAAGGCATTTCCAAAGCACTTAAAGGAGTCAGTTTATCAGTTTAGTTTTGGCTTAGCTCTTCTTGACCCCCAAAGACCTTAAAACTTAGGCAGATGTAGCATTTGTACTTGGAGTCTCTTGTTTGAAATGGATGTAACCTACCTCAGATGACTGTACATACTGGAAAATAAGTGTCTAAGTGGCAGCCCCTAAACCAAATAGCCATTAGTGTTCTGTCCTGTGAAGAGCCTTCAGTCTGGCCTGCTACCGTCTGCCAGGTTGTGACGCCTGCTGCACACAGTCGTCTTTGTGCTTTTGAGAGTTGGCAGGCCTCTGTAAGACGGCTTTCTTGTTTTTCAGACTGGGATCCTTTAGTTTGTTTTGTTTTCATTTGTTATTTACAGTTAGATATTCCATAGGTTCCAAAATTTGAGATTCTCTGTTTGGGGATGTTTTGAGTTGTGGCAAACTAAAGAGATTGAACAAATAAAATGCGTGTCTAGTAGAAAGATAATAAAGGGAGCAGAGTGCCGTGTTTTAAATCTCACTTCTTTCTGCGGAAGACTGGAGGGGTGCTTGTGGTTTAAATCCCTTTTCCTGGCCTGATGCTGAGTCCCTGGTCATGTACTCTGAGCCTACCAAAGTCTTGGCTTAGGCTTGCATATCTTTGCTCTCCAGGATGATAGTCGTAATTATTTAATAGAGTCGAATGCATTTTCAGAACATAGACCTTATACCCCTGAAAGAGTGAGTCCTCGTACAGCGTCTCTGCAGAGCTCCCCTGGTGGGAGCCCTGTCACTTCAAGTGTCATCCACTATCTTCCCCGGTTTGTCACCACCAGCTGATAACCAGAGGAAGGCACAGCCTCAGCCTTCCGCCCTTCCCAGCACGCTCTGCCTTAACCACCTAGGCTTCTGCTTTGAAACGGACACGAAGGTGACCAGCAAGTATTCTTGTACCTCCTGCCGCCCTGCTCCATCTCCTGTGCGGAGAAGGTGCCAGAGATGCAATTCGATTCCAGCCCAGCCCGCAGTCTCTCCCATGGAAGCCGGCTGAGGCCTCAGCTTGGGCCAGTACAGATTTGGCTTGCAAAACTGAGAGGGGAAGTGGTAGATGTATCCACATGGGCCACAGCGAGTTTTTAAGCTTCTGATTCAATCCTGTCACCGTGGCTCCTGCCTTTGTTTATTTTGCCAGGAAAATCAAGTCCCCTCCGAGTCCTCTCAGTAGTCCTCTTCCTTGGAAAGGTTGTCTTCTCAGTAGAGGCCAAACTGGCAAAAGCAAAGAGGCCCAAACTACAGGAGCTGAATATGCCACCTCTGGGGCAAGGGGCCGGGGGCTGCTGTTGATACAGGAAGGCAGGTTACACTCAGTCAGGGCTGAAGTCTCACAGCAGTGAACAGTCAGAGAGCTTGAAGTTATGGAGAAAGTGAGGTAGGGGCTCACTAATAACTCACTACTGGAGGCGTGTATTGGAAACCATGAAAGGCCACACCATTAAAGCAGGAACTTGAAAAGCAGGCAAAGTAAAATTACCAAATGAGAGAAGAAAGGGACAGAAGGGTGAGTAGGATGATGTTTTGTATAAACGGAGTGCAAATAAATGTACGCATAGAAAAAAAAATTTTCCAGAAAGAAAAAAGGAAAGGGCTGTTCTTTTTATTTTACAGCTTTAGGTACTATTTAAATTTTCTAACCATATGATAGCCATATCTTAAGATAAAAAGAATAAATGGGTTATTCAGGTGAGGGGATTATAGGCCTTTCAAATTTTTATCTTCATAGTCTTTCTATCATATAGAAAAGCTAGTAAATGTTATTAAAAATACGCTAAACCTGGGCGTTTCCACTCTTGTGCAGTAGGTTAGGTATCTGACTGCAGCAGCTTGGGTTGCTGCAGGAGGTGAAGGTTCTATCCCAGGCCCGGCACAGTGGGTTAAAAGATACACTGGCTCAGATTCAGTCTCTGGTCTGGGAACTCCCATATGTCATGGGGGTGGCAAAAACAACAACAACAACAAAAAAAAAACCCCACCATATCTGGGAGTTCCCTAGTGACTCAGTGGGTTAAGGATCCTGTGTAGTCACTGTTGTGGCACAAGTTCAGTCCCTGACCCTGCAACTTGTGTATGCCACACACACACACACAAAAAAAGGACAAAATACACGAAATCAATTGAAATTTTTATTTTTACTTCTTTTTATAGGCAAGTGTATAATTAATACCTATGCCGATAACATTTATAAAACTGCTGAGAGAGGAGGTAATTTAGTCCTGCCGCCAATTTGCGAGTGCCTCTGTGCAGGTTAAGAGCAGTTGTATGTAGGATGCTAGGTGGTTGGAAAAGGAGGACGGGGGCTCAGGAACTGTCACAGAATGTTCTAGATGACCAGGTTTGCTCTGGGGGGATCTTCACATTCATTTCAGAAATCCACTGGCTTCTAAGTTGTTGAAATTCCTGTGGAACTGATTTCCATCACAAATGATGGTATTAAAACCCTCATCTGGCCTCTTTGGCTCATTTTTTTTCCCCTTCTGATTTGGTTCCTCTTGATGTTTACAAAACTAACTTCGGATCTGCTTCAGCCTGATGAAGGAGCCCCTGTTTTGCTTCCTGACTTCCGGAAGGATGTAGAGTAAGTCATGACCTCCCAAATGAAGGAGGTGCTGAAATGCGATGTGTGTACAGAATCCCCAGGGCTGAGCGCGCTGGTGAATGCCTTGAATGAAAAGCCATCCTCCAAGACACCACCGTAAGAGATATTTTTATCATCTAACCACCATCTCGTTTTGTGTGCCTTGTTTTTTTTTTTTTTTTTTTCTGGTTCATCGCTGTCCTTTGTAGCCTTTTATTATCCCTCGCACCCCCCACCTAAATTAAATCCTCTGCCTTTTCTGAATCTCACTTCAAAGCCCGTTTGGAGCGTCCCCTCCAGCCCTCAGGAGTGTCTGATGGGGCTCAGGCCTCGACAAGGTGATTGTTGGGAAGAGAGGAAGTGGGAGCTAGCAGCCTGGGCAGGGGCCAGATTTTGGAAGATTATTTGGAAGACTCAGGTGCTTGGACTTGATTCTGTAGTTAGTGATTGCTTTTTTTTTTTTTTTTTTTTGCTATTTTCTTGGGCCGCTCCTGCGGCATATGGAGGTTCCCAGGCCAGGGGTCGAATCAGAGCTGTAGCCACCGGCCTACGCCAGAGCCACAGCAACACGGGATCTGAGCCGCGTCTGCAACCTACACCACAGCTCACGGCAACGCCGGATCGTTGACCCACTGAGCAAGGGCAGGGACCGAACCCACAACCTCATGGTTCCTAGTCGGATTCGTTAACCTCTGCGCCACGACGGGAACTCCATGTGATTGCTTTTAATTGTGGGTACAGAATCGGGGCAAGGGCAGTGCTGGGAGATGATTTAAACAAATTAGGAGTTTTCTTTTTTTTTACCTGCAGGAAACTGAAGTCAACAGTTGCTAACGTTTGCTCAGCAGCTCAAAAGATGTGAGGGCCAGGGCTCTTGTTACTCCCGTAGCCTCTCCCTCTTGAGAGCCTCCTGGTTACAAGGCAGGCACTGTACCCTGAACATCACGTCCATGTTCAAGGCAGGAAGAAAGGAAGTTGGGAGGAGGAAGCCCACCTGGGTCTGCTTCTCCTCTAAGGTGCATTCCTACAAACCCCAGCAACAACTTCAGTTTCCTGCTCTTTGGCCAGAACTGTACCTTGTGGCCAATCAGACTGCCGTTAGAAAAGAAGCATTGGGTAACCAGCCAGGATCCCTATGCAAACTGGCAGTATGAATTTCCAAGCGGGGAAATGTTGCCTCAAGCACCCCTCCCCCCCTCCTTTTTTTCCTACTATAAAGCACAGTTTTTGCCTGGCCTTTCATGAGATTATCAGTATTTAGAACCTTTGGAAATATACATTCTAAAAATCACGTAAGAGAATGAAGTCAAACGCAGAGCAGTGTGGGGCAGCCATGGAGTGTAGGAAAAGTCAGAGAAAGAAATGTGTTGGCAGTAGAAATAGCAAGAAGAGATTTCTTGAGAAAGAGACTTGAGCTGGCCTGTGAAAAATGGTCTGAATGCTGTTCAGTGCTGTAATGCTAGACACACGACAGTATGCATTTGTCCAAACCCAAACCAATACTAGGAGTGAAGGCTAATGTGAACTGTGGGCTTTGGCTGATAATGTGTTAATGTAGGTTCATTGATTGAAACAAATGTACTACTCAGTGCAGGATGTTGAGAGTGGGAGGGAGTATGCATCCGGTATTGTCACTACTGTGGCTCTTGTGTGGAAGCAGGATACAGGGAATTCTTTGTATTTTCTGCTCAAATGTGCTGTAAAATTAAAACTCTTAAAGTTTATTTTTTAAGGCACCATCCTACCTATTGGTGGGAATGTAAATTGGTGTAGTCACCATAGAGAACAGTATGAAGGTTCCTTAAACTAAAAATAAGAGTTTCCAAATGATCCAGCAATCCCCCACTGGAGCATATTTGGAGGAAACTCTAATTTGAAAAGATACATGCACCCCAATGTGCATGGCTGAGCTATTCACAGTAGCCAAGACATGGAAGCAACCTAAATGTCCATAGACAGATGAATGGATAAAGATGTGATGCACACATGCAATGGAATATTACTCCGCCATGAAAAAGAATGAAAAAATGCTATTTGCAGCAACATGAATGGGCCTAGAATTATATTAAATGAAGTCAGAGAAACACCAATATATTATGTCACTTATGTGTGGGATGTAAAATAAAGATACACAAGTTCCCTTGTGGCTCAGCATGTTAAGGATCCCACATTGTCACTACTGTTCTGGTTATAGCTGTGGCATGAGTTCTGTTACTAGCCCGGTAACATTTACAAGCTGCAGGTGCAGCCAAAAAAGTAATAAACTAATACAAATGAACTTATTTACTTAACGGAAATAGACTCACAGTCATAGAAAACAAACTTATGGTTACCAAAGGGGATAAATGACAGGGGTGGGAAGAGATAAACTAGGAGTTTTAAATGAATGTATCTATTTTATGTGTAGTAGTGTGTATAAACTACATAGACCTATTGTACAGCACAAGAAACTATATTCAATATCTTATGGTTTAGAGTGGAAAAGAATCTGAAAAAGAAAATATGTACAACTGAATTCCTTTGCTGTACACTTAAAACTAACACAGCATTGTAAATTAACTATATTTAGTGGGAGGGAGGAAAGAGGATATCTTAAAAAAAAAAAAAAAAGTTTTGATTAGATTTAAGTAGTTGGAGAGATGGTGAGGCTGGTGTTCCAGTAAGAGAACAACAACTAACACGGTCGCAGGTGTAGAATGAGACAGCAGGGGAGATGGGGTTGGCCCATCATCTTAAACAACCTTTAAGTTAAATGTTCAATAGTTACCTGAAATGAATTGGAATGAACTTTTCATTTTAACCACTCATTCCTATAGAGGTTTTCAGTGTTTACCTTAAATGATTTAAATGTAAGTATTACTATTTTCTGCAGAGGAGGAATGATTAGTGATTATTATTCTGCAACTATATGTATGTGTTTACTTCACAGATTACACTCATTCAGTCGACAAAATACTCCAAGGATTAAAATTACTTTCACATTTATTTGCAAAACTGATATTTAAAACTGAGTCCCCTTTTTATTTGGGACTTTTTCTAAGAACCATACATTTACTACCTGGATAATTTTATTTTGCATTTAAGTACAAAATCTTTTCTATTTTGTGGCCCAAAGTAATCACTTTGTAAAACACTGACATTAACCATTTTAGTTTTTTTTGGGGGGTGGGGGCGGGGGATGGGGGCCTGCTTCCACAACATGTGGAAGTTCCCAGGCCAGGGATTGAACCTGAGCCACTACAGTGGCAACGCTGGATCCTTAACCTGCTGTGACCCAAGAGCACTCCCTTTTAGTTTTCTTCAAAGTACGTTGTAATCCCGTTTCAAAGTAGAAACAGCTTCTTTCAGTTGGTTATTTTAATTAAGTAGAGTGTAATACAATTGAGTTCTAATTATTTTTCTTTCCCGTTATTTAAATAGCTGCTTTTAATTACACATTGAATTTAATTGAATTGGCTCTGATTTGATAATTAGAAATTTAGACAGCTGTTGAAATGTAGACAATTAACTACAATCTGTAATTTACTATTTCTCAGTGTGACTGGAAAACTTAATATGGTTAGTGTTTTCTCCCCTTTTCTGTACTTTGTCCTATACTTTGCTTAGTCGTAACACTGTTCATATTATGGGGCAGAGATCATTTGTGTAGCAGCTTGCATTGTGACTGGTGATAAATTGCCAGGAAAGCATGTCACCTATGGGGATGAAAAGACTTGCTTTTTTTTTTAATTTTTTTTTTTATTAATTAGGATTTATTACAGGGATCCAGGGGTAGTTCAATATCTGTAAATCAATCAACATGATACATCATATTAACAAAGTGAAGGATAAAAATCATATGAATATCTCAACAGATGAGAAAAGACTTGGCTTTTTAATCTGGTTTGTATTAATACAGGTGGAAAATACAGCATTTTCTATTTATAGTGTTGCCATCTGGCTGGAGAAAGGATTTTGTTAATTTTTTGTTTGTTTTTTAAATAATAGCCTTTGGGGCTGAATTTCAAGTGTGTAATGTTTACTCCTCTCAGGCAAGTGTGTCAGAAAGACTCTGGAACCCAAATCAAGAAGCTGCTTTTGGGGGTTAAACAAGACAGCTAAAGAAGTGATTCCCACCTGTCCCCACAAAATACATGGAACGGGTGCTTTTCTGAAACGCTTTTCTTCATTTCAGCAAAGATGGATGTTTGTGTTTGTCTTTTTAACCTGCATTATCTAAGCAAATCTATTACGTTGCTTTAGAAAAAGATTGAGTTTTACAAATCTCTCAAGATGAAAAGCTTGTGTGTAGCCTTTCTGATGTTTCCAGCAGAGGCTGTAATGTTCTCATGCCCACGCCTGCCACCCCCATGCCATACAGGCAGTATTCTATTGTATTTGGAGATTGACATTCTAATACCCCAGATACTGGCTAATTTGACTTTTGAGTCTTGCCTGGCATTTAGGATGATGAAAATCATCCTAGAATTGCATTAAATAGTTTTTCTTTTCCTGACATGGCGTGGCTGTGACTGTGATCTGACAATTCTTTCGGTCACCTTTTCTCTACAGTCTTAGCAGCCATCAAAAAATGAGCAAGTGTATACTTTTTACTTATCATTAATACTTTTTCTTCCTGGGCCTTTGCCACAGTTTGTTTGGGGTACACCATCCACCCTCTCTTATTCTGTCATTTCCTTTTTCAGGCATTTATTCAATGTCACCTGTATGCCAGATAGTTGGCTAAACACTAAAGGTATGGAGATTGTAAAGACGAAGACACCGTCCCTGCCCCCAGGTTCCTCTGGTCTCATAGAAATTGTCATAGTTCTGCACGGAGCCAAGTATCCAAGACTAAATTAGCCTGTAGCTCCATTTACTTGGAGAACATCTGTGGGTCTTTAAGCTCAGAACATGATGGCTGTGATTAAACAGCTCTTTGGAGTAAACAAGTAACCATTCCTTACCCCTGAAAAACATCTCGGTAACTTGTTTGGATAGAATAATCATTTATAGTTATAGAAGTAATATTTCTGTCTTCTTGTGTAATTGAGCAAACAAAAAATGGATTCTTATAGAAAAGGTTATGGTGTGTCACTATTTTTATCATCTTATGTGTAAATGATAGTTCAGTGCAACTGCCTCAGCTTCTTTCTGGAAGTCGATGGATTATAAACTACTAATAAACTCCAGCATGTGTCTGTTCCATTCGTCATGCCTTCTTGTCAGTTTTGAAGATGTGGAGTGATGTTGCTGGTCAATTCTGTTCCTGTACTTCACATAGCTATACCCAACATTGGATTGTATTTGTAAAATCAGTGTCTTTGCATTGGGTTTGTATTATTTCAGTATTGGATGAGCTTCTTTGTGTTTGGGGTAAATCTCATTTTCCATCACTGTCGTAATTTTTTCTTCATGAAAAAACAAAATTGACAGTGACTTTTAGTCACTGTTCATTGTTGCTGGATGAGCTCCCTTCAAATTTTGAAACCTCCATAGGGTCTTATAAGCCTCTAATGCAGTCTAGTGTAGCCACCAAGTCATGAGTTTTGTTCTGTCTGCAGTGTGTGAAATGCAAAGAAAAGACTGACTTAATGGAATTGTTTCTGTCAACGGAATGAATAAGGAGAATGTAGTGTATGACTCAGATATACATTATTATCAGGTGGTCTCATTTAATTGCATTTGTTTTTGCAACAAGAAATGAGCAATAGAGTGTGGGATGAATGGTTCATGCTTCTTATTGCTGTGTCAGGTGAAATGTGGCCAGAGGTTGCACCGTACCACAAAGTGCAGAAGGGCAAATCAGACTCAGCACTGTTTTTCAGCATCTGTAGTTACATACGTAGCCATGGCGTCGTGCCTGTAAGTTTGCATATTGAAGTGGCTGCTTCCCCATCCTGAAAGAGTAAAGATACTCAGCAGCGTCTACCTGCATTCAACATGACCTTCAAAAACACCCACCTGTTTCCCAGCAGGCACACTTCCTCCATTCCGTGTTTCTTTCTGCCCACTGCTCTTGCTCCCTAGAGTTCATGGCTGGGGTCCCATCTCCTGCAGGATGTGAAGCAGAGGAGACCCAGACCTGTTCCCACTAGGACAGCTGCACTGACCTGCCCCTTCCCTGCTCCCTGATGTTTCAGCTTCAGGCTTGGGTCCCCATAGTCATTTGTGTCACTTTTTTTCCCCTTAATGGTTAAATAATTAATTGTCTCTTGGTACATGGTAAGGGTAAGTGGAAAACTCTGAAGAGTGAATAATTATGAAATTATGCAGAAAGCAGAATTCCTAAGGAGTCTGGGTTTAGGTCAATTTCCTTTTATTGTTTAAGATGATAACCTTTTAAAATACCTTTCCAGTGGGCTTGTTGGGCCTCACTTTTCATTTTTCTGGAGTGCACTGAAGCCCCAGTGGTTCACAGCTGGAAGTTCCCTGCAGCACCCTCCAGCCATCCCCATTACCTTCATCATAAAGTCCAAACCCTTGGAATCCGAGGAGGCATTGCCCTCCGCCTGTTTGTCTTATTTTCAACTGCCTGCCTTCCTAGTCCCTCTGTCTGACTGGACAGCCCCCACTGACTCTCAGTTTTTTGGCCTCTGCGGTTTTGCACATGCTGTGCCCCAGCCAGGAGTGTTCTCTCCTTCCCCACCTCCTGCCCGTCTCCCCCTGCCCCCCCCCCCACCAATTATGCAGGTTCTCTCCATTCCTCAAAATCTTGATCCTGTGAGGTTTTCCACCACCACTCCTCCCAGAGCACCTTCTCCCATCTCCGAGTCCTTCTAACACTACCTTGTTTATTGGGTTATCATCTGTAGTGTGCTGATACTTGAAAACTGAATTGGTCTCTTTTAATTGCATGTGTTTGCATATTGTCTCCTCCAAAGGATGATGAGCCTCTTGCACGTAGGTGCCATGTCCTCGGATCTCTGTATTTATTCTTAGTGTGTTCTTAGTGCGTGGCACAGCGCTGGCCCGGCCCGTGGGGGAGTCAGGAAATGTTGATTGAAAAAAATTACATAACATTTCGGAGCCTAAGAATATGGTGGTTCCTCTGATAGTAACAAAGAGACTGACATCGCAGTTGGCTGCTTTTGTGAGGACAGCTAGTTCAGCTTTTGACATAGTTTCAAGTGATACATACATGAAGTCTCCCTAGAGGCGGGGGGACTGTTTATAAATGCGGACTTGAAAGTGAGTTCAAAACTGTGCTTTAGGCCTTAATAGGAGAGAACTTTTCTGAAGAGAAATTGGGGGGGGGGGGGAGTTCAAAGTTCCCCAGAATTAGGGACCCAGAAAAGGAAAAAGTCGTAGAAAAGCTGCGTTATTCACTTAATATTATGGTCAGTACAGAGCACAAGGTGTCCCATGCAGGAGGGTGTTGACTTGAACAAATGCAAGTGGGAAGAAAACGGAAGCAAAGTGGAAAATTAAACCTAGGTTTGCCTAATGCCGACTTTGTGAGCTTCGATCGTTTTTCCAAAACTTCACTTTAAATGAGGAGTTTCAACTGAAAAAGCTCTCCATTATTTGGAATAATCATAAAAGTCATTAGTTATGAGGTGGCATTATGTCCTCATTTAATGCAACTTTCATAAATAATACTGGATAAAACATTTAAGGGCCGTGACTTAAAAGTTACAGTATTCCTGGCAGCTATATTAGAATCAATTTTAACTGTCAGGTTAAGGAGCAGAAAGAGCTCATAAAGTAGAAAATTTTAGGTGAAACACTCTGAATGACCCAAGAGTTACCCTGTAATCTTTATCGTATATGATTTTGAACCAGTCACATTCTTAAGTTACCATAACAGTATTCTGTGGCCAGATTTTCAAATAAGCTATTTGTGATTCAGGTTCTGTGATTGATTCATTAGGAAGACTCAGCATATTAGTCATACTTGTGGCCAAGATTTATCGTAGCAAAAAGACATGAAGCTAAATCAGGCCTTTCTAAAGGCACAGCACTCACAGGCCTGCCACGTTAACTCTTCTGCACAGGTAGATTGAAACGATGAGATTGAGACACGAAGTTGCAAGATTCACCGATTTGTTACTACAAAAATGGTAGTTGTGTGCAGTTCAACCTCTAGTTTTGTCTTCTGGTTTATTCTCCTAAGGCTGTGTGTGTAGCACAGAGCTGGGGGTCGAAGCCTCAAGGGTTACTATTTCCCAGCCCACATGCCATATTTTATTTAAAATAGTGACAGAAAAACATTATTTTTAGTAGATGTCAAGACCACCTATCATTCAGTGAGTTTAAACTCAGCATGGTCCCTGAGATTGTAGCCATAAACATCCTACAAGAGTAAGCCTTTTTACTAAATTAAGCATTTGTTGGACCAGTTATCTCGATGGTTGAGAGGAGATGCTTCAATCAGACCATACAGCCAAAAATAGAAACAGAGCAGTGAGAACTCCATGAACCTGAGGGGAGGGTTTTGCAAAGAATGCAATAAATCTTAGAGGATGTGCGTTATAGAGATACATTTGTGGCACTTCCTGGAGCTGCAGGATTTTTACTCAAAAGTTCCAAGTGTCCGCTGCCTCCCTATTCTGTTGCAGAGTGATTTAGAGACAGTCCCAGACCACAAGGGTGCTTCTCTCCATCCTTCCTCTTGTCTTTCACACTCTCACATGTGACACTAATGGAATAAAGCTTTCAAGCCAGCAGGAAGATCAATAAAAATTTTATAAGGCTAGCAAAGACTGACTGAGCATCATAGTATATGGCTCAATTTTCTTTAAAAAAAAAAATGAAGGAAAAGAGATTGAAATAAATAATCCTGGAACATTACCTGAGTCGTTTTAAAAATAGTATTATTTTAATGGTAAATTTAAAAGTAGTACATGTGATCCTAACCTGCTAGTTACCTAGAATTTCCAGATTTTTAAATGTTGAAAATCTTAAATGAGTAAATTGCTATTTTCACTGTGTTCTCGAACAGTAAAGCACACTGCACTTTGTTTAAAAAAAAAAAAAAGCCTCTCGGAAGATTTTATTTTCCTATTATAATTGAAGGGGTTTTATTTTGTTTTGTTTTCTTTTTAGGGCCGCACCCGCAGCATGTGGAGGTTCCCAGGTTAGGGGTCTAATCAGAGCTGTAGCCACCAGCCTACGCCAGAGCCACAGCAACGCAGGATCTGAGCCATGTCTGCGACCTATACCACAGCTCATGGCAACGCCGGATCCTTAACCCACTGAGTGAGGCAGGGATTGAACCTGAAACCTCATGGTTCTTAGTCGGATTCATTAACCACTGAACCATGATGGGAACTCCGGGGTTTTTTTAGTTGGTTGGTTTGTTTTTTTTAAGGCTCATACTTAACTTAATGTGATGATAACTTGGAAGGTATTAAATTTCAGAAAATTGTGATCTCTCCAAGCCCCAGAGAGACAGATGATTTTCTCAAGCCAGGCTGTATCCTGAAAACCCTGCCAATAAGTCCTACCTACCTGAGGCCCCCAGAGATGGGATTGTAGCTGAGCTGAAAACCCCTGAAAGCAGCAGCAGAGCTAGACTCTGCTCCCCAGGACCACTGTCACCAAGTTGATACAGGTCTGCTTTTCCTGTTAGCACTGAGCAAGCACAGCCCAGAGGAACTAGAAACCCCATTTCCCACCTTTGTGTAGGAATAGGGGGAGGACGGGAAATACCTTCCACCATTTCTCCAGCCTTGCAGTGGACCCAGCAGTCTCAGTTCATTTTCACGACCTGCAGGTATTCCTTCGCTCCAGATGGGGAAATTAAGACCGTAAGCGTGAGTGACGGGCTGAGGATTCACAGCTCACAAGCGGCAGAGCCAGGTCAGCTGACTCCAAAGCACACACCGCCCCCTGCACAACCGCAGACACAGAGCTCCACACTGTAGAGTGCCGTTAAGTGTGGGAGGCCCAGGACCTCCAAGAAGAGTGTAAAAGTTGAGAGGAGGGCTGAATATTTGCCAAACACCTTCTATGTGCCAACCTGTATCATGGATTTACATACACCTTTTCGGCTAATCCTCCCGGTGACCCTGTGAGTTTGGCAATTTCGCCCCCATGTTATCTATGCAGAGACATCAAGAAGCTTTCAGAAGGTCACTCAGCTAGTAAGTAGGACTCACAGTTTAACCCCAGTCTGTCTGAATCTGTCTTCCCTCCTGCCATGATAGTGTTAACCAGAGGTTTTTTGGAGAAATGAGGACCCTTACAGGCATGGAAGGAAATGATTGCTATAAAAGCAAATATATGGCCTGAAAACTTTAGACAAAGGTTCAATCTAATGGTTAAAAATTAACAGCACATGATCTTGGGCTAAACCACCTGACCACTTTTAGAATTACCTTTATTTTACTAAACTTAACCCATTAGTTTTATATGAACAGAATGAATTTTAAGATGGGTTTTAAATTTGTCTTGTTATGAATAGGACTCAGAAGGTCTGCTGTGGTAGAAATGAATTCCTGAGATCCAGATAATAAAGCAGGGCAGACAGATGTTCAGCTCGAGTGGATTTAATAAAAGTTCAAAATACAGATCAACTGGCATGCAAGTAACCAGACCTCCAGCTTAATTGAAATTTATTTTTTACATTTGCGTTTTAAAACAAAGCAAATTACAGTGGGGAAAAAAAAGGAACGCTTTTATCACAGATTCATCAGGGATTATTGGGAAAAGTCACTTGCACTGAACATGTGTTTTTAATCTCCTCCACCGTCTGCTGTAGCGTAATATTCAGCTAGGATTGATGTCTGTTTTCTGGACCTGGGGGCACGGCAGATAGTCACTGGAGACAGATTAAATTACGTCAAACATAACAAGGCAAGAAAGAAATGAATAGACTTGAAATATATTCTAGAACAAGTGGTCCTAATTATCTTTCAGTTAACTAAAAAGAGAAGACCCCTTAAACAGCTTACTAATCAAGGCTTTACATGCTGTGTGCTGGGGGTGACTATATAATAAAAAAAAGTGTATAAAGTATTGCAAATCTGTGTGATACTTTCTGGTTACCTTTCATAAGTATTAACTTCTTTATGAGCAGTTTTAGGAAGACTTCCTTGCAGGATACATGGATGGTTGTTCTATCCATAGTAAGCACCAGCGGTTCCACTTGTCAATTTTGGGTCTTTAAGGGCTGCCTCTAAAGTTGTGAGCAATAGGCCAATACGAACTAGTGTGAACTTTACCCGCCACGTGGTAATAACTGGCAACTTGTTTGTGGCAAGTGAGATGAGAGCATGTGTTAGAGCAGTCAGTGTTTATGTTTGACCCTGTTATTTAAAGCCAACAAACTGTTTGAAACTGGGCAATTAAAAATAGTGATAAGATCCTTTCTAGTATTTAGTCTCTGGTTTTCTGTGCTAGCTAATACTACATGTAATTGAGAGAGAGCTATACAAATTGGTATATTCTTCATTCAGAGGACAAAGATAAATCAGAGTTCCCATCGTGGCTCAGTGGTTAATGAATCAGACTAAGAACCATGAGGTTGCAAGTTCGATCCCTGGTCCTTGTTCAGTGGGTTAAGGATCTGGCATTGCCATGAGCTGTGGTGTAGGTTGCAGACGTGGCTCAGATCCCGTGTTGCTCTGGCGAGGGTCAGCAGCTACAGCTCTGATTAGACCCCTAGCCTGGGAACCTCCATATGCCACAGGTGTGGCCCTAGAAAAATACAAAAAAAAAAAAAAAAGGACAAAGATAAATCTAGGAAACTTAGTGACTTTTTTTTTTAGGACATCTTATGTACCATTTTTAAATTTAGCGTTCCTGAAGCATAATTACTATCACACCTTTTAGGCTGGAAAACCTTGAACAAATGAGTCTTACTTTCTAGTTATTATCTGTTTCCCTCAGCCTGTTAGAGGATATAATATGTGCTATGTCGGGGGATAAGAGCTCCTCTGAGCGGGGAGTGGTGGGGATGAAATTTTCAGTAGGTTGAGAGGACTCTAATGTCACATTTGAGCAGAGAGCCAGTGGAAGTGAAGGGGAGACCTGTGTTGACATCTGGGAGAACATTTCAGGTACAGGCCAAGCTCTGAGGTGGACTAAGTAAGATCTGAGCAGAGTAATTAAGAGGGAAAGGGGTACAAGGTAAAGGCCTAACCATATAGTACCTTGCATGCCATGGACAGACCATGAATGTTACCCTTTTAAATTTCTTAATCTTTTAGTCCTGGTACTACTACTACAATTTACAGGGCAATATACCTGATGTAATACAAAGAAAAAGCTACAACAGATGAAAGACCTCAGGAGTGCACATCTAATTGACACTACATTCTGTTCATCAATAGCTGCACTTTTTGCAAACTGTGGCTTTGACTGCCTTGAACAAGAGGGATTTCCTGTTTAAACTGCATAACTTTTCTAACTATAGATCATTGTTCCTTCCGTGGCAGATTTTTACAGTTCCTCCAATGCATTTAGGATGACTGATGGAAAGTCAGCTTTTTCCCGACAACACCTGACGCTCTCTCCTGCTGAGAACTGGAGCCCTTTTCTGCTGAGTTTTTAGAACCTTTTGCTACTATATCCACCACTTCCACCACCAGATCCATAACCACCACTATAGGGACTGCCCGAGGTTATTGAATTTTACTGAGTGGGATGGCAGCTGTTAGAGAACTTGGAGCTGAGGGAGTTCCCATCGTGGTGCAGCGGAAACTAATCCGACTAGGAACCATGAGGTTGCGGGTTTGATCCCTGGCCTCGCTCAGTGGGGTGAGGATCTAGTGTTGCCATGAGCTGTGGTGTAGGTCACAGACGCGGCTCTGATCCCACATGGCTGTGGCGTAGGCCGGCAGCTACAGCTCCGATTCAACCCCTATCCTGGGGACCTCCATGTGCCGTGGGTGTGGCCCTTAAAAGATAAAAAGACAAAAAAAAAAAAACTTGGAGCAGGGAATGGGGAATGACATGACTTATGATTTAATGGGATCACTCTGGCTGCTGAGATGAGATTTGCCTGAAGAGGATCAGTGGTTGAATCAGGTAGATTGGTTAAGAGGAGTTCCCACTGTGGTGCCATGGGTTAAGAATAGGACTGCAGCAGCTCACGTCACTGAAGAAGTGCGGGTTCAGTCACCAGCCTGGTGCAGTGGGCTAAAGGATTTGGCGTTGCTGCAGCATAGATTGCAGCTGTAGCTTGGATTCAATCCCTGGTCCTGGAACTTCCACATGCTATGGGTGAGGCCATTTAAAAAAAAAAAAAAAAAAAGATACTGCAGCCACACAGGGAAAAGACGACCAGAAAGGCAGTGGTAGAGAGGATGTTTCATAAGGTAGAGCTGGAACAACTAACGAGTGGATCAGATTTTGGGAGGAGAGAGGTCGAAAATGACTCCGAGGCTCTGGGTGTCTTCTGCTTGAGACTGGAATTACCTGAGACTGTGGGTGGAACAGGTTTTAAGGAAAAGGATAGGAGGCCGGGGCAATCAGGGTTTGGTTTTTTACATGATATCTGAGAAGTAGCAAGTATGCTCTAAATAATCTTTTGAAAATAACATATGAAGTGATACATGGAGTTCCTGTCATGGCACAGCGGTTCGATCCCTGGCCTCGCTCAGTGGGTTGCTGTGAGCTGTGGTGTAGGTTGCAGACACAGCTCGGATCTGATGTGGCTGTGGTGTAGGTCAGCAGCCATAGCTCTGATTTGACCCCTAGCCTGGAAACCTCCATATGCTGTGGGTGTGGCCCTAAAAAAAAACAAAAAACAAACAAAAAAACCAAAAACAACCACTTACCTGGTCCTGGAGAACCCTATACTTTTTTTTTTTTTTTTTTAGAACCAGAGAATTGACTGATGTTTCTGCCCTTCATTCCTTTCCTAGAATACATTTCACTTAGTCTCTTGAATAGTCTTTGTTATTGAATATTTGCTAAAGGCTTTTCCAAAATCCTAGTAGATTATATCCCCTCATTTCCTTTCAGTGACCTTCTGCATTATATTCTTGGAATTTTTTGGTTCCTAATGTAGAATTTTCTAAGAACAAAGATCAGAGACTCTTAAGTTCCAACCATACTTCCTCATGGTTGCTTTATGTATGAACTGACAGCTGAGAACTGCTGGCCTGTTCATGGACCCTGAAGACACCACTGCTGTAGGACTGGTCACGAGCTGAGGCCATTGCTTCTGGGGTCTCCTTCCCACTGAATAGTATGCTCCTTAAGGGCAGGGATTGAACTTAATATTGGTGTTTCCTGAATCTTGCCTAATACTTGATACAAGGGCTAACAATGAATGTTGACTGAATAAATTTTAAGAAACTAAGTATGTCTTTTCTCTTTGTCTCATTTGTATAGCGCCTGATGGCAACAAAGTGCAAGATAAGAAAATCGCTCCCTCCAACCGGTCCTCCTCTGCTATTTCAGGACAAAATAGCAACCACTCAGGAAATAAACCAGGTACTATGCATTGCCTTTGCTCTGGAAAAAGGAAGGTTATCCCAGAGGTCTTAGGCCTGCTGGAATTTCAGAGAGCTTGGTTTCAGCCCTGCCACCAAAACACACACTCCGTCTGACTCATGTGATTTAAAGTCAGAGAACCTCTTACATCTTGATTTTCTCTCTTTAAAATGGTGATTCAAAGTTCTGCCCTACTTTCCTCTCAGAATCATTTTGACAGTCAATGAGGTGGTGTATGTGGATGTGCTGTTTACTATCAAGCAGTGTATAAGAGGTAATTTTTCCATTCTGTCTGAAATGACAGATATGACACCATTTTTTGTACTCGTATGCCCAGCATTATTGCCTATCTCTTTTGTGACCTTTTCAAAAACCTCTTTAAGAAATCATTACACACAGCAAAGCTGGTATAAAATTATGTGTTTGTTCTCCTTCCCTGCAAGGATTGTACACCTACACAGTAATTTCATTTAATAGCCTGTGATTCATGGTCTGTTCCACTCAGTGATACAAAGAAGCCAACACTCTGTAAACACAGTACAAACAGTTGAATAGACAATGCAGCTCCTTCCAGGTACCCAATAGCCATTGCGTGGTCCTTGGAAGAGACCAACATACAATATGATGATGAGCAGTCAAATGAGAGTAAAGGCAAATTGAACATCCCATGAGGTTTCCTGGACAATTAGGGATTAAGATGGTGGAATAGAAGGACTGGAGCTCAACTTCTCTCCTAAAAACAAAAAAATTTACAACTAAATGCTGAACAGTCTTCAACCAAATGGACCAGAAACTTTCAAAAAGATATCCTACCCCAGAAAACAAAGAGGAGGCCACATCAAGAGGTAGGAGGGACAAGTACACAGTATAAGCAACCCCATACCTCCCGGGTGGGAAGCCCCACAGACTGGAAAGTAACTGGTTCACAGAGACTCACCTACAGGAGTGAGAGTTTTGAGCCCCACATCCAACTCCCATGTGTGGGGATCTGGCTCTGGAAGAAAGAGCCCCTGGAGCATCTGGCATTGAAGGCCAGTGGGGCTTGTAAGCAGGAGCTCCACAAGACTGGGGGAAACAGAGACCCCATTCTTAAAAGGGACACACAGACTTTCACATGCACTGGGTCCCAGGGCAAAAGCAAAGTCTCCATAGGAATCTGGGTTGGACCTGACTGCAGTTCTTAGAGGACCTCCTGGAAAACAGGGGTGAATGTGGCTTGTTGTGGGGGAAGGACATTGGAAGCAAAGCTCTGGGGAATATTCATCAGCATGCCTTTCTCTGGAGGAGGCCATTTGGGCAAAATCTGGCCCCACCCATCAGTGCTGAGAAGTCCCAGGCCAAACAACAATCCAGGTGGGATCACAGCCCCACCCATCAGGAAACAGGCTGCCTAAAGTGCTCCCAGGCATACAGCTGCCTCTAATCTCACCCAGAGACAAAGCCCCACCCACCAGAGGGATAGGAATCAGCTCCACCTACCAGTGGGCAGGCATCAGTCCCTCCCATCAGGAAGCCTACAGCAGCCCCCATACCAACTTCAGCCACAAGGGGAGCAGACACCAGAAGTAAGAGAGGCTACAACTCTATTATCTGTAAAAAGGTCACCACACCAAAAACCTATAAAAATGAAAAGACAGAGAACTATAAGATGAGGGAGGAAGAAAAAACCCCAGAAAAACAGCTAAGTGATCAGGAGATTCTCAGCCTCCAGGAAAAAGACTTTAGACTGTTGATGCTGCAGATGATGCAAGACATTGGAAATAAACTGCAGGCAAAGATGGATAACTTCCAGGAAACACTGACCAAAAACATACAAGATATAAAACTTAAGAAGAGATGCAAAATACAATAACTGAAATAAAAAATTCAGTAGAAGCTGCCAACAGCAGAATACAGGAGGCAGAAGAACAAATAAGCGAGGTGGAAGACAGATTAGTGGAAACTACGGATGCAGAACAGAAAAGAGAAAAAAGATTGAAAACAAATGAAGAAAGTCTCAGAGAGCTCTGGGACAAAGTTAAACGCACAAACATCCATATAATGGGGTGCCAGAAGGAGAAAAGAGAGAGAAGGGGACAGAAGAAATATTCCAAGAGTTAATAGCCGAAAACTTCCCTCACATGGGAAAGGAACCAGTCACTCAAATCCAGGTAGTGCAACAAGTACCATATAAAATAAACCCAAGGAGGAATACACTGAGACACATACTAATCAAACTGACCAAAATTAAAGACGAAGAGAAAATATTGAAAGCAGCTAGGGAAGAGAAATAACATACAAGAGAACCCCAATAAGGTTATTGGCAGATTTTTTAGCAGAAGCTCTGCAGGCCAGAAGGGAGTGGCATGATATATTAAACGTGATGAAAGGAAAAAACCTCCAACCAAGATTACTTTACCCAGCAAGGCTCTCATTCAGATTTGAAGAAGAAATCAAAAGCTTCACAGACAAGCAAAAGCTAAGAGAATTCAGCAACGTGAAACCAGCTTTACAACAAATACTAAAGGAACTTCTCTAGGCAGAAAAGAAAAGGCCGCAACAGGAAACAAAAATACCACCAATGACCAGTAAAGGTATATTACAGTAAAGTTACAAAATCATCCATGCACAATTATGCCACCAAAATCAGAAATCCTGAGAAGAGGTGGGTACAAACGCAAGACACTGGAGATGAACTTGCAATTAAGAGACCAACAACTTTTGTTTTTGTTTTTTTTTGTTTTTTTTGCCTTTTGCCTTTTTTAGGGCCGCTCCTACGGCATGTGGAGGTTCCCAGGCTAGGGGTCTAATTGGAGCTGTAGCCGCCAGTCTACGCCAGAGCCACAGCATCGCAGGATCCACGGGATCCGAGCCGCGTCTGCAAGCTACACCACAGCTCGCGGCAACGCCGGATCCTTAACCCACTGAGCAAGGCCAGGGATCGAACCCGCAACCTCATGGTTCCTAGTCAGATTCATTAACCACTGTGCCACGACAAGAACTCCAAGAGACCAACAACCTAAAACAATCTCATATATATATACATATATATATATATATACACACACACACCCTTATATCAAAACTTCAGAATAACTGCAAACCAAAAATCTACGATTGGTATACAAGTAAGAAAAATCAACTCAAATACAACACTAAAGATAGCCATGAGGTTTCTTGGAAGTCTACTTCATGCTGCATCCAAGGCCAAAGTCACTCGAGAACAGTGAATCAAAGATAAATAAATAAAGAGGGTAGTGAATCAGTGAGAATAAAGATGGAAATAACTGTATCCAACCTCATAGAAAACATTCCCTATTTCACCTAGTTTTGTGGGGCTTTTTTTTTCCCCCCATGCAGTAAAAGTCTCAAACAGAACATATAAATCCAGCTTGCCATTTAGAAGATGAATAACAAGTACTATTGCTAGTATTGCGTGAGTAACCATTAGTGACAAGTGATGTGTTGTTTCAGCTGAGTTTTAATTTGCAGCCTGAAATTTTCCCATTTAGTTTGCATTTTCACTCATTTATCTATCTGTCCACCCAAAGCCTGACACCATCTAAATGTTTATTGAGTGGTTGTCCTATACCCGAGACTGTAAGAAATACTTTATGAGCAAATCAACAAGCTCCCTGTCCTCACCAAGCTTATTCTCATGGACTTTTGTCCCTTATACTCCACCGAGAATCCTTGTAGAAGTAGAAGCTCTTTAGCATGAAAATCCCATTTCTTTTACCATGAGAACTGAACAGAGTTAAATGGTTTGGAGTCTTTTTCCCATCAACCATCACTTCTAATTCCTGCCATTCTTTACTGTGCACTATATACTGTTATATCCCAATAACTTATTTATTCATCTGGTGTTAGCACTGTATAGGTTCTAGGGAAGTATTGTTAAGAGACATAATTCCTTCCCGCTAGCTGACAGTATGGTGGAGTAAATCAGTGTATGAATAGATCATTCTAACCCAGCATTTCCAGTGTGAGAAGCGAGGTGCACGTGCGTAGAAAGCACAGAGGCTGGACAATTTTCTCCACTCCAATTGGCCATCTCTTTATAGAGCCATTTGATTTGTGTTGCCAGAGTCAAGTTCAACAAGGAGATAGTTCATTTCAGGTTGTGTCCTTTAAGTATTCTTGTGTCTGCCTTATTATATACACACATAAGCAAAGGTAAATAACAGACTCGTATTTTTTAAACCACCATGTCATTTTCCCGAGTATCTCTGAAAAGAGTATATTAAGAGGCTCCATGTTGGAGTTAGTGGCTTAAGTAAAACCTTTTGATTTTATGGGAGACGAGTCATGGAAATGTCTGTCTAAAGCAGTTTGTTGATTTTCATACTCTAGCATGGAAAAAGCAAAGTACTTGCTGTATTTGGGATATTTTGAGTATTACCCTAACCAGATATGAGTTTCCCGACTGACTGAAAAAGGGCCCTTTTTAACCGGGTAAATTTTTTGTTTCCTTCCCTCCCTCCTTTACTTTCTGATACCTGTGCTCTAAAACATCTCAGGTTTAGAAAGCAGCTATTCACATTCACATTGGTAACATTTTAGGTTTAAAACATGGAATGGAAAGCCCTCGCGGTGCTCGTCAGTATGGGCACACCCTGTCTGGTGTCATCCAGGAGGAACAGGTACTCTTAGCTCTGAATCGGAGAATCTAGTCCAAGAGAGACACTTTGTAAAGTTACAGATATGTTACTCACTTGTCAAAGGAGTGTGAGATGGTTCCTAAGAATTCCATTGGCTGCCTCAGCATGATTAAGTTTGACCTCATTGGAAGAGAAAATTGCCATTTTTTATAAGGTACAGTGTATGTACCTAACAGAAAAAGAAACACACATTTATTAGAAATCCCTCTTGGAGTTCCTGCTGTGGCACAGTGGGTTAAGAATCCAACTGCAGCGGCTCGGGTTGCTGCAGAGGCATGGGTTCAATCTCTAGCCCAGCGCAAGTTGTTAAGGATCCAGAATTGCTGCTCACAACTACGGGTGCGGCCACCAAACAAACACAAAACAAAACAAAACAAGACCCTTTTAATTCCTATCCCTCTGCCATCCCCCAACACAAGTCTTTAATTTAAAAAAAGCCACTGGAATTTCCGCCGTGGCGCAGTGGTTAATGAATCCGACTAGGAACCATGAGGTTGAGGGTTCGATCCCTGGCCTTGCTCAGAGGGTTAAGGATCCGGCATTGCTGTGAGCTGTGGTGTAGGTCACAGACTCGGATCCCATGTGGCCGTGGCTGTGACGTAGGCCAGTGGCTACAGCTCTAATTAGGGGTCTACCTAGCCTGGGACCCTCCATATGCTGCGGGAAGCGGCCCTAGAAAAAGGCAAAAAGACCCCCCCCCCCAAAAAAAGCCGCTAAAACTGCATTCTACTTTATTATAAGTAAATTTCTCTCACAGAGGAAAGCAAGATGTGCAGTCTTCCAGCCTTTCTCTGATTGCTCTCTAATGCCATTCCGAGGACTCTGTAGGTGCCAAGCTGTGAAAAGAGGGGACAGGACTGAGTTGAAGATGTGATTTTAAGCCCTAGCCCTGACACCCAACTGCGCCACCTTCCTTAGTCACATATGTTTATTTCCCTCGGTTTTTCTCATTTGGAAAACAGGCGTAATGACTCTTGAATGACTAGGTGCTTGGCCAACTCATAGGATTATTGTGAAGAAGAAAGTGATAAGGTACACGAAAGTGCCAGGCCCTAAGAGAAGTAATTTATTGTATAAACAGTAATTATTCAGCTGGAAGTCAAGGTCTAGTGAGTTCTTAAAAAACCTTTGTCCACGCGAGGTGCTTTTCTCGCTCTTCGAGGGTCCCTCTTTAGTTCCGGTTTTTGTGGGACAGTCCAGGTTTACACATGTCGCCACAGACAGGATGTTACCAGCTGGCTCTCTTGCTCTTAGCAGTGCCCTGATTGGCTGGTTCTCCTGCCCGTCAGTCATCCCCAGTGGGAGGCTGGATGAGGTGCGCAGCTATAGAGTCACCTCCACCAAAACCCTATTTCTCTTAAAAGTTTGCCTTCTGAGAATATGTAACTTAATTCTCTTCTAACAATGTTTGATCTACTGGGAAACAATGTGAAATGTTCATGATGTCAAAATATTTTCTATACCTTCATTTTATTCCTGGGAAAAGTGATGTGAGAGTAGAATTGAGAGACAAAGAATTGTAGAAAATCCACTATATACTTGGAACGATTCAATTGTATTTTTTCCTTTCTGAAAGACCTCTTTAAAACTAATTTTTTTTCTTTCTATGGCTGCCCCTGAAGCATTTGGAAGTTCCCAGGGTCAGATCAGAGCTGCAGCTGCTGGCCTACGCCACAGCAGTGCAGGATCTGAGCTGCATCTGTGACCTCCACTGCAGCTTGCAGCAATGCCAGATCCTTAACCCACTGAATGAGGCCAGGGATCAAACCCACATCCTCAGGGAGACTATGTCAGGTTCTTAATTGCTGAGCCACAGTGGGAACTCCTAAAGATAATTTTTATCAGTATCCCTTTTCTGGTGTCAGAAGAAAACCTTTTGAGACCAGAGAACATAATTTTCTATGTAAAAAAGATTTGAGGAGTTCTCTTGTGGTGCACTGGGTCAACGACCTGGCATTGTGTATATCACATACATATATGTGTGTGTGTGTGTGTGTGTGAGAAATCTCATGAATGATTAGTAAATCTGGGAAATAATTATCATAATGAGTATGAGTTAGTGAGGGGTTCTTATTGCCAATTAAAAAAAAATACCTTAAAGCAAAGGAAAAGCATAAGGTATCATCGCCTGGTCCTGCCCATGATGCACATGGCCAGGTTGATGCAGCTCCTTATGGGCTTTACGCAGCTTTTATTTCCCTTAAATGTACCAATTCTACAACATGTAATAGGCATTTGGGATGCAAGGCCTTTAAATTTGTTGATGAAACACTATCCTGTTGTCTCAAGTATTATTCCAGTCAGTTTCTATTTTAAATATGAGATCTTCAAATTGTGGCATCAATTTAGTAGCAAAGAAAAGCAACCCGATTGATATCTTCGGCACCATTATTATTTTGCTTTTCATTTTATAGAGTAACAGGCAGAGTGCAGCCCTCTGCTGGGGATCCCGAAGCGGTGTCTCACTCAGTGCATAACCCAGAGTCCTTCCTCCAACCCCAGGCCCATCACTAATCTCACTCTGAGCCCATCACTAATCTCACTCTGCTCCAGTGGCTCAGATCTTCCTAGTATTCTCTCAAACACCTCAGCTACTCACCAGTTCAGGACCTCTTCTGCACTTGCTTTTCATCTCTTGGAATATTTGCACAGTAGCTCCCTGACTTCTGTCAGGTTTTTAACACATGAAAGCTACCCTCACAGTTAGACTTCCCTCCTTGGCACCTGTCCAAACTGTCACACCTCCCCTTCCCGCCATTTCACAATCCCTTTTGTTGTCTCCTTAGCATTTATTACAATCTAACATCGTATCTATTTTTCCTTTTTTCATTCTCTGTATTTTATGTATTTATCATGTCTGTCATATTTTCCATAAGCAAACCCCACTTGGGCATAGATTTCTGTGTGTTTTGTTAACCGCTCTCTTTTCAGCACGTAAAAAACCCCGCCTGGTGCCCAGCAGATGTTTTCAGTGTGTTCAGTCGATGAATGAATTTCCTGAGATTTACCAAGTGTTAGTGGTAGGCACGGCACCAACTGTTACAAGCATTATTTTATTTAATCCTTGCAATGATGTAAGATAAGCGCTATTTTATCCTCGTAGGTAAGACGTAAAAACCCAGGAAACCTGCATCACAGCTTGAGACTAAGTGGGCAAGGAACCCAGCCACGTGTACATAGTGAGCCAGTGACGGACAGGAAGTGATCTCACGCCTAACTCCAGAGCTGGGCTCTTCACTTCTAGCTGGCACCTCAGCATAAATTCACTTGGGAGTCGATCTGCTGTTAAGGAAAAGATTGTTTAAAGCATAAAAGCAAGTTCAGTAGTTTAGGGTCACAAAACGTCATATATACTTTTCAATGAAAATAAAGGAAAGGCTATAGTTGATGTTTTTTACATAAATTGGTGGTGGGGCTGTCTGCCTTTTTTCTTTTTGTGCACTTGAGATATAAGTGACGTAGAACATCAATTAAACAGTGTATTTAAGGTGCATAGCGTAATAATTTATGTTGTGAAATGTTTACCACAGTACTTTTAGTTAACATCCATCATCTTATATAGATACCAAAAGGAAAAAGAGAAAATAGGTTTTTCCCTTGTGATGAGAGAGAACTCTGGGATCTCACCTCTTATAAAATTTTTTTTTTTTTTGTCTTTTTAGGGCTGTAGCCACCGCGTGTGGAGGTTCCCAGGCTAGAGATGGAATCAGAGCTGTAGCTATCGGCCTACACCACAGCCACAGCAACACCAGATTCGAGCCACGTCTCCAATCTACCCCACAGCTCACGGCAACGCCGGATCCTTAATCCGCTGAGCAAGGCCAGGGATCGAACCTGCATCCTCAGGGATGCTAGTCAAATTCGTTTCCACTGAGCCTTGACGGGAACTCCCGAAACTATTTTTAAATAGAAGAAAATACTTGAAAATTCTCAGGAAATTTTTAATAAAGCCTATCACTGTAAATATAAACATGTGTACTAATTGTAGTTACTGTATATACTTAAGACATGGTAATATTTCATTCGTCAGATTTATTGGACAAAAAGATATTTATCAGAGTGTATCATTTCTTAGTCTGCTTCTCTTCTCATTTTTTTTTTTTTTTAAATCTCTTTTTTAGACCCTCCACCCGTGCTGCGAGTTGATGACCGACAGCGGCTGGCCCGGGAGCGGCGTGAGGAGCGGGAGAAGCAGCTAGGTAACCCCAGCCCTCATTGGACCTTTCAGGGACCCCGTTATTGAAATGTTACCTGTTTTTTTTCCCCCTCTAGGATAATGGACACTTAGCATTGAGCAAATGGACGTCACGCTAATAACCATGCTCTCTAGCAGGCTGTTAGGAGTTTTGCAGATGGGTTAGGAAACAATTTAGTATGTTATTGAGATACACATAGAACTAAATTTTAGGCAAGAATAAAGTCTGGCCCAGGATTAGGGTCATTTTCATTTCTTGCACAATCATGGCAGTTTAATGTGGCAGTGGTGGGAGTGTGTGTATGTGTATGACACAATGGCTCACCTTACCTTTCACAGCTTAAAAAATACCAGGGGAAGAGGCAGATGGTTCTTTTATGTCAGCAGTTATGAGACTGTGCACTGTTAGGGCACTCACTGCTTTCCGTGGTAAAATAATGCTGCTGTTGAATTTATAGACAGATGCTGCCAGTATGCTGCCAGGAAAAACACAAGACCTAGTGCTGAGGTGTCTGATTTTTCTTTTGTTACCTAAGGCTCTTGCAGAAGGCTAGCCACTGCAGTATTTGTCCCTTAATCGCCTAGAGAGCCGGGTCACGGGACTAGCCTGCCAGGAGGCCAAGATTCAAGCACTCAGCAGTCCTTGTCTTCTAGAACACTGAGCAAGGATGTGGGTGCCAGCTCCTCCCTGACTTTGACGTCCATTTATGCAAAGTTGCTAAAACAGGATACTCTCTTTATGTGCCTTGCAAAGATGAACTGTCTGGTCGGCATGTCTCAGTGTTTGCAGAGCATCTGCGTATTTTAAAACCAGGGCTGATTTAGGTTGTCACAGTCTTTCCGGTGGATGACCCAAAACTTTTCTAAAGTTCACTTGCATTTTGTAAGAGTTCATGTTTTAGTTGGAGCACCCAGCCCCATATTTCCACCTCTGATTATTTGTATTGAAGAACCCAAATTTGTGAAATTCCCTGGAAGCTGGTTTTCAAAAGTCTGTTGACTATTTACATTCTTGAAACACAGGCCTCTTTCTCTCCCTTGCCATCACAGTCACATGAGGTCATTTCTTTGGCTGCCAAGGTTTTTTTCAACACAAATTTCAATGACTTGTTGGAAGTAAACAGTAAGTTTTTCTATGCTTAGAGGTTGTACCCAGGCTTGAAGTTCCTGCCTCTGGCAGGTCTCCCTCGGGCTGGCAGGTTTCTGGAGAGCAGGGCTGCCTGTGGCCGTGAGGGCTCCCTCTTTCCTTGCAATGCTGTGCGGTCTGGAGATCTTCCTTCTGTGAACTGTGCCCACTGCTCCCCAGTCAAGGTCGGTGTGACAAGTGGATTGAACTGAGAGAAAAAGGAGAGCTCCTGAAGCAGGAAGAGGCTCCAGATGAGCAGTGGGAAGCAGCAGGCTGCTGTTCTGAGGTGGCTGGTATTTACACTGCGGTTTTGGGTCCAAACAAGGATTAGCACTTGTGTCCACTCCCCTCTCCACCCCATCCCTGTCGGGTCAGGTTTCACACTATTAAATGCATTCCTAGTGTTGCAACGTGGATTCACATCCGCCTGAGTGAAAGTAGCTCCGCAAGGTCAGGAGACCACTCTTTTATGATTTAAATCACCTCATGAATCACCTTTTATACTTTAACTCATACCTTTCCATTTGAGTTTCTTTGTCTTTCAAATCCAAGAAACATTGGGGAGGTTTTTTTGGTGGAAAGTATGAACGTGCTGGTCACACAAAAATGATCTCCCATCTTATAAAGTTTATGTAGGTCTCAGCCTGCAAATTCTCCCTAGCTTCCTGTGTTGAATAGTTGGATTTTTTTCCTTAATATGTAGCCCTTTATTTTAATTCATATTGATGATGTAGCACATGGCTCTTTAATTTAGGTACTTCAAAACTCTACTTGCTGTTACTGTGTTTAAAAGAAGAACAAAGTTTGAGACCCAGCCCTCCAGGGGTAGTCTGGTGGGAGGAAAGGATTCAGATAAAACACACTGCAGTTCTAACAGAGGGTGATATGGAAGGGGTGTGCCTGTGGGGCACTGAGCACCCAAAGAAGAACCTGACCCAGCCTGGGGGGGTGTGGGTGTCAGGTGTCACCTGAGCTTCCAGCTAGAGGACAAAGACAGTCATCCGGGAAGCTAGAAGAGGTAGGGACTGTAGAGCAGTGAGGCAAGGACAGGTGGGAAAAGGTCATTTGGTAACGTGATAGGCTCATCAGAATATTCTGTGAATCAAAGTAATGTTCAGATTATGGTATCAGCCTGTTGTCACAGCTTTGCTCTTGTTGTTGAAAGTCATCCTGTTTATGAAATCCATTTTATTTACATTTTATTTTACTTGTTTTATTTTTTCTGCATTAATTGCATTTTCTTTTAAAATTTTAAACCACTATCATTTTGCTTATTTCCACTTAAGCTGTCATATTAGAAACTAATCTTCATAAATATACAAACATACATGCAGATGCACACATACATTTATAAAATAGTCATCTAAAATCTAAGCGTCTGATTTAAGCTGTGCCCTAGAATATATAGGGTCATTTCTATAAATTTTAGTTCTAAAAATCAAAGGGCACCTGATAAACTACTCATAGCTTTGCAGAAGCTATGATGACAGCGGAATAGTTTAAATAAATAAATAAAGGGCAGGGGAGACGGGCTTTCACTTAATAGCAGATCTTTGGGGTGTGCTTTGTGAAAACACAAAAGCAGTTGATAATATCAACTATTACCAAGCTTTCAAATTTTAAAGCTTTCCAAGTAAAAAAAAAAAGAACCTTCCAGAAATTCCAACAAAGCAATGTTTAAAGTGATTGGCCAGTGAGGTTGATTATTCACATTGGGATGTAAGTTGAAATTAGTATTGAAATCATTAAAGGTTTTTTTTTTGTTTTTTTTTCCCCAATCTACATTCTTAAAAAACAAGGTAAAGAGAATAAAGGTCTTTGTTTTTGGTGGCATGTCTTGTTTGTATTGTTTTGCAAACGGGGAGGATCTATTAATAACTTTCTGTGGGTTAAATCTCTGAGTCATGCTATAATGCTTAAGGTGGGATTATGTTCTGTGGCCTGCTCTTTCTACATTATCCTGCAGTTTATCACATAAAATCAGGCATAATTCTTTAAGTATGGGACTATTCTGTTCATTTCCTTGAGCATATGTACTGTAAAAGCTTTATTTTTCCGCCTTAAAAGCTTTCCACATGAAGAAATCTCCTCAACCACTCTATTTCATCCAATTCTATTCAGGTCAGGCCATTCCTTCAACTTTCTTTCTCATGACTTCCACATGTTTGTTTTTTTTTCCTGTCATCCATTTTCTAAGCTTTAATTTTATTATTCCTGAGGTGGGTGAGGAGAATTGTTATCTGTTCTCACGGTTTCTCCTTTTTGATAATATGGGTTTCACATTTCCAACTTACTCATAAGGCAGTAGATGCTTTCCTGCTATCTAAAGCTCAGCTTCTGTGCAATTTAAACTGTCCATCCACTTTCATTCCAGAAAACTCATCTGAGTAATTTCTAGGCCCCAATTTCACTAATTTTTCTGCCCACCAGCCCCCCCCCCCAAACTATCTCTCAGTTATCTTTGATACTTTCTGCTGCTGCGAGAGGCACTGGCATCTTTGTGACCACCAGTCTTAACTGTTGGTTGCAGAATAAAACATTCTCTCTTCCTTGGTGGCCCAGTGTGGTAGTCTCCGCCCTGCCCTATTGAGCTACTTACAGGTACCAGGGGTCAGTCTGGACTCAGCCTAGTCCTCTCGCTGGGGCTTCAGCTCCTTCTAGCCTGGTATGTAGGTGGAAGTTGCTGCACTCTCTATCCCTAAGGCCATTTAGTTGCAAGACCAGCAGACCTCTATCTTCAACATGAGTCCCAGATCCATGTCTTCAAATTTGCTGCCTCTGCTCTCATCCTAGTCCAGACCTTACTTAGTACATTGAGATCTTAGTTGCCCAAAACTATCTCACAGCTGTACTTCATTCCTTCACCTCTATCACAGTTAGTACCAGTCCTTCGTTTTGAAGCCTTCCTGGTTTTCATGATCTTTCCCCTTTGGAAACGCTCGCATTTTCGCATTTTCTTACTCCGTATCTTGCATAAGTATCTCATTTTAGCTCACAGTCTAGTGCTGTTGTATACACTGCTGAACTTTTTCGTTTCTTCTTCTTTTTTTTTTTTTTTTTTGTCTTTTTCCCTTTTCTAGGGCTGCTCCCCTGGCATATGGAGATTCCCAGGCTAGGAGCCTAATCCAAGCTGTAGCCGCCGGCCTACACCACAGCCACAGCAACGCGGGATCCGAGCTGCATCTGCAACCTACACCACAGCTCATGGCAACACCGGATCCTTAACCCACTGAGCAAGGCCGGGGATCGAACCTGCAACCTCATGGTTTCTAGTCAGAGTCATTAACCACTGAGCCACGACGGGAACGCCAAAACTTTTTCTATTTGCATTTTATAGAACCTTTTGGTTGTGTGTATTTTAAGCTTTTAAAGAGTATAGCCATGGTATTCTAATTTCTTTTTTTTTTTTGTCTTTTTGCTATTTCTTGGGCCACTCCCGCGGCATATGGAGGGTCCCAGGCTAGGGGTCGAATCAGAGCTGTAGCCGCCGGCCTATGCCAGAGCCACAGCAATGTGGGATCCGAGCCACATCTGCAACCTACACCACAGCTCATGGCAACGCCAGATCGTTAACCCACTGAGCAAGAGCAGGGACCGAACCCGCAACCTCATGGTTCCTAGTCGGATTCGTTAACCACTGCGCCACGACGGGAACTCCTCTAATTTCTTTTTATTCCAGTACCTGGCGCAACACTACATATAAAATAGACACGTAATAAATATTTTCTGATTTTCCTGATTTTACTCAGGCATTTAACTAAATATCAATATTATTCATTAATAATAATACTGTTTATTGAACACTAACTGTGGACCAAGCATATTCTAAATACTTAACTATGTATTATCACATTTAAGAGCAAGTTATACACAATGGTTGTACTTTTTGTTGTATAGGCCTGCCATGAGTTGTTGATGTAAGTTATTTTATGTAATGTCATTTATTTTAAAAATATATTGTGGGAGTTCCCGTTGTGGTTCAGCAGTAAAGAACTTGACTAGTATCCAGGAGGACATGGGTTCAGTCCCTGGCCTTGCTCAATGGTGTTGCCATGGGCTATGGTGTAGGTCGCAGACATGGCTTGGATCCCACGTTGCTATGGCTGTGGCATAGGCTGGCAGCTATGGCTCCGATTCGACCCCTAGCCTGCAACTTCCATTTGCTGCCAGTGCAGCCTTAAAAAGATTAAAAAATATATATGTATACATTGTGACAATCTAGCATGAGAAAGGAACTGTGAGAATCTTAAAGAATGGGATAGTTAATAGACCCCTTTTTCTTCCTGCCATGTGGGCTGTTGAAGCATATTTTTAATGTGTACAGGATCACCAAGATCCATGTTTCCACTTCTGGACAGACGGTGATGCTGTTAAATAGAGATCAGTCCCTGTGCCTTAGATTCGGGTGGTGGGTTTTCCCAAGTTTCAGAGCTGGGCGTATTTCCAGCTCTCAGGGACAGGAAGAGTCGTTTTCCTTCCTCATACGAGCAAAGTGCATGGGTGCTGTGCACACTCTCCACTTGACATAGAACAAGAAGGTGAATGTAACGCATGGGAGCCGATTCTGACATCTGTTTGAGAAACTTCTGTGGCATTGATCATTTGCTAGCCTTGGAGTCCATTCAGAGTAATTCAGTCTGTAAGAACTTGGACTAGCTCCTGGTTACAAATTTCTCTTCAAAAACATCTACAAGGATCAGTGCATGTAGAGTTTATGCCACAGTACAAATTCTTGACTCCAGATAGTTTCACATAATACTGACCACCACCCTTTTTTTATTTTAGCTATTTCATGCTATTTTGATTCACATATTCATTCAGCTAATATTTAATGTATGGTTACTATTGAGCCAGGAACTCTGAGGCTCTTGAGGTGAAAAAGACCAGTTTTCTAACTTGGAATTAACACTGCCATGCGCTCCACCTGGAACCTTTCTCCTGAGAGATTCATATGGCTCATTCCCTGTCTCCCTTCAGGTATTGGGTAAGGCCATCTCTTCAGTGAGGCTCTAAGTTAATCAAATTTATAGCTCTCCACAACTAGCATTCTGTTTTTCTCCATATCACTGTCAACGTCTGCTCAAATACGTATTTTGCTTGTTGTTGATCTGCTTTCACTGAAAGATAAGCTTAATGAAAGAAAGGACTTAGGTCATCTTTTAATTTCGATAGCCTGGTACCTAGAACAGTGCACGGCACATAGTGTCTAACAAAGGTTGGTTGTATGGTAAACGAATACATACATTTAAATAAATTTAACGTCTGTGCATTTCAGTGTAAGTAGAGATGAATGCAGTAGGTATACTGCAAATTACTTAGACATTACCATATTACCAGGTGACACCTGCCTTTCACTGTTAAAAGTAGGCCAGGCAAATAAGTCTGAAATTCTTATTAAGCATTTTCTCAGTTAGATGAACAAAGATACAAAGGTAATCTATAGAATAGCTGTGCCCTAAAATAGCTTGTTCTTCATATATGCTAGGAAACTAATAGTCCTATAATAGGTTGAAAAATTCAAGGTGATCTAATGACTGTTTAGCAAACAAATAATCTTCTGTGTTTAAGAAGATATAAGGTTCTCTTTTTGAGGGTAAATTGGCATGAATGGAGTCACGTTCTCAGCAGGGAGCTTTCTGAGAGTCTATTAAATCATGAAAGATTATTAAAGAATTGTATGATAGACTCCTATGGCTCCTAAAGAAAAATTAAACTTAACAAATCACTCATTCAGCTCCTTCATGTTGGGTTTTGTAGTAAATTCAAAGCTATATAGGAGTTCTGTCATAATATCAGTATTAGAAACAATGAGAAAATATAAAAAAGATTTTGACCTTCAATTAAATTATATTTGCATTATTTCGCAGATAATTTCAAAGGCAACTTCATTGCCTTTCCAGCCATAGCTTTTCTGCTTTGCTTCCCTCTTCACCCATCCAATCTCAGTGCATTGTCAATTCAGGGACAGCAGTCTTAAAAAGAGTGTGGCAAGAAATAAATCATCATTTCAGTCTGGTTTTGAATGTTCATCTCCAAAGTGTTAAAAGGAAGTTAAAATTAATTAGCAAACAACTAACGATGCCATACCCCTGATTAGAATCATAAATAAGTGAAATTGTCCCTGGTTTTACACTTCGTGTTATTATTTTTGACAGAAACATAGGGCAATAATTGGTTCTGACGAGACTATTGACAGAAAAAATACTTTGGAAAAGCAGTCTTTCTAATCCACATTTCTACTGGATAAAACTGGCACAGATCTGTGGTCAACCATGGCATCTGGTCTCCTAATGTTGTCACCTACTGAATATAGCGCACAAAAGCTCCCAAGGCTGTCAGGCAGTTTAAGAACAGCTGAGGGATCTGAGTACACGATAGCAGGAGTGATACGGACTTCAGCACATACCAAAGCAGCAGTATCATGAGTCAGGCTCGGGACTGGGAAGAAGAAATGCTCATTGCAGGATGGATTAGGTAACCCAGAGGCTGAAGCCTTAACAAGTGAATCGTTGTGACTAAGCTGCCATCATTTATTTATCCCAAGATTACTTTGTCTATAACGCTGACAATTCAAAGATCTTAAAGCCAGAAAAGGAAGGGGTCTTGAAAAACAGATGATGACTGAGGCCAAGAGTGACATTAGAAGATCAGGATTGTCACATTGGGTGACCATCTTGTCCCCATCTAGAGAAGGAACTTTAGTCACAGGGAGTGCAGGGGTGGGTGTTCCAAATCCCGCCTTTTAGCACAATGGTTCGTTGTTTTCTTCCAGAGTCAGACTCAGTTCTTCCAGAGTTTGGATTCAAGTTCTGTCACAGATTTAGTGTGAAAGATTAGGCAGGTTTCTTCACTTACTATGAATGAGTTTAATAGCAGTGCCTGCTTTGCCAGGTGGCTGGGAAGTTAATGCCTGTAAATTGCTTGGTATCAGGGCAGAGAGCTAAGGACATCTCACGCGATGACGGTGGTGCTGAGGGTGGCAGGTCATGTGACTCCGGAGACTGACTTAGATGCCTGGGATTGGAGAAGTCTAGTTTCTGAGCTACACAGGAGGAGGCAAAGAGGGAGGGGTGTTTGTGCCTCTTGGTCTGGTCGCGCGGGGCTTAGTAAGGCAGCCAGAGGAGAGGATGGTGTTCACTGAGGAGTGAAAGCGGACCCGGGGTGAGGCAGTAACAAAAAGATTGCAAGGACAACCTTTGCTTTGTGCGCTTTAGCAGAACTCCCTTTACTTGAGCTGAGGCCAGGCAGTCCTCAAAGGCAAGGTCTGAAGGTAAGAAGTCCTGGCACAGTATTGCCAGGGTCTGGCACTTTCACAGGTGCATACCACTGTCCTAGTACCTCAGACCCATTAGCCTACCATCGTATCTAGGGCCAGAGGCAGAGTAGGAGGGCCCCTTGGGCAGGAGATGCTGTGAGTATCCTGCAAGGTCACCCTTATTACCAGGCCATTCTCTGCAACATTCACATGAGAGGAGAGTGGAAAAACAATTTAAATGACTAGTTGAGAAGGCTTTGAATTCACACTGGGATTCAGTGTAAAGCACTTTGCATAGAAGCAGTCCTTTAACTCTTTAGCCTGTTTATTCATCAAACTTACTTTACCCATCAGCTAACCCAGACATTGTTTTCCATGGGGAAGAACTCAGAAACATGTAAGAGCCAGAGTAGTTAGGCTCTGAAGTACGAGAGCTATGGAATTGTCCTTGCCACTAGAGGAGGCTCTTCAGAGGAAGGGGTGTTTGACCTAGGACTTGAAAGAAAGTTGATGTTTGCCAGGTGGGAAGAGGTATTTTGGGCAGGGGGTAGTGTGTAACAATGCACCTGATGCTATGGCAGTCTAAGGAGTTGAACAGGGGAACTAACAGGTTTCCAAGAAGCATTATGACATCGGGTTTGTTTTGGGAGGAGGGTGTCTCTGAGAATATTATGCAGGATGGATATGAAGGGAGAGAGACTGTAAGAATGGAATGAGGGCTTAAACACAGTAGTATCAAAAGGACTAGAGAGAAGACACTGAATTGGAGGGATTCTGATGTAAAATGATAGGGCCAGTTGTGAGAGTTTTGAGTTAGGTTGGAGCATCCGTGAGGGAGAAATTAAGCATGATGACCCTGAGGAGTCTGAACCTGTAAACCATCAGGAGGTCGTGTATCTGATATCAGGACATAGAAGGTTCTGGTTTAAGGTAGGGATGAATATGCAGATATGAGTAAAGTTGTGTGATGGATCTGACCAGGAAATTCAAGTGGACATTTTACACATGCAGCTGTGAATATGGAAGAAATATTGTATAGTAACTGCAAGTACCAGCTTTGGAATCAGAGCTGAATTAATAGTTCATCTTTTCATTCCCATTTCTTGATTATTAAATGAATTAGTATTTCCTACTCTTAATTTTTCATTCCACAACCCCCCTTCCCAGAGATGATGAGCCAGGTTAAGCCATTAGTTTCCTTTTAAAAAATTAATATTTGGCATAAAAAATAATGTTTTCATAGCAACATGAAAATGAATTTGAATTAGAAGTAATCACAGTAATTATTGAGATAAAGCATAAAGATTAAAATTTTAGCACTCAAAATCAAAGCAAAAGGAAATCTAATTACAACCCCACGTATGTCTTCCAAGGTAAAAACAACTGAGTCATGGGAGTTAATTGAAAAAGATCTCAGAGAGTATTTTGTACACGCTCTAATTTAGAAGTCAGAGGGGCTAGCTGATTTTTTCAGGGTCACACAGAATTAATGGCAGAATCAAGACCAGAAAAGCAGATGTTATCAATTGTCATTTTCTGACTCTTACTGGCTATTGTGGTAGCCAGTGTGACCAATAACCTATTCATATCTTTCCACATCTTAGTATGAAACTAAGACAACAGCTGTGTGTGTTTCAGAGGTTACACGGTGACGTCGCTCTATTTTCTGAGTGTTTTTCTTTCCCTCACCTGGGGGTGAAACATGTACTCCATCCATACCCAGGTCAGCTGGTTCAGAAGGACCAGGCTGGTCCTAGATTGTTGGATGTGACTGGGATGGGGAGTCAGCCCAGCCCATGAGTGCACCACCTGCATTCTCTGTCCTACCATCCCTTTAGCTGCCTTCTTTCTGTAGCAGTAAGACAGGAAATAGTATGTTGGCCATAAAGATTCACTATGACTGTGTATGTGTACTGAGACCCTACTGTGTACATGGCACTGTGCCAAGCACTTTATACGTTACTATGATCCCACCTGGCAACCTTTGGAAAATGGTGCCCCAGCAGTTTGAGGAAATGAGACCCTAGAAGTCACTCCTTGCTTGGTGGCACATAACTGGGGAGTGGCAGCAGTAGAGGTGACCTCAGATTCCTCTGAAGCCAGGGCTTCTGCTCTATGCAGTACAGTACTCTTTCATATCCAACTCCTTTTCATACAAGAGTCAGTGTGTTTCTAAATAGAGTCCAAATTGATAGTGGATTTCCCCTTGTGCGGCACTGACATACTGTTAGAGTGTCACCAAAGTGTAATCCTGGTGGCAGCAGCTCAGGGATGGGACGGACTTGTTTATGTCCTGTATTTCAGGGGGCACCATGGGTTTTCCTTTCATTTTTATATGGTGATCTCAGAGTCCAGGAGAAAATAACTTCACAAGAGTAAATTTTAAATAACATTCATCACAGTCCCTTTTGAGGACATGTTATTCTTTTAGACAGCTGCCTCAATGAAATTAGTGATTGTTAATGATTTGAATACTGAATGAGTTGTTATGTTAGTCTGTTCAGGCTGCCATAACAGCCTACCATAGATTGAGTGGCTTAAAGAATAGACATTTATTTTCTTGCAGTTCTAGAAAGTCCACGATCAAGGCTCTGGTGGGCTTCAGTTTCTGATGAGAGCTCTCTTCCTGGCTTGCACATGAATGCTTTGTTCTCATGTGGTCTTTCCTCTGAGCGTGAAAAGAAAGTGAGCTCTCTGGTTTTGCTTTTTATATGGACAGTAGTCCATATAAAATTAACCTCATTTAATTGTGATCACCTCCTGAGGACCCCGTCTCCAAATACAGCCACGTTGGGCATTAGGGCTGCAACATATGAAATGGGGTGGGAGATACAATTGAGTCCATAGCAATTGCTGATTTTTGTTTTCTTGTGTTCAAAAGCCTCATTTGTTATTAAGGAAATATAAAATTTTGATATTATCTATCATCCACAGGGATTCTTTTTTTTTTTTTTGTCTTTTTAGGGCTGCACCCACAGGCTAGGGGTCCAATCAGAGCTGTAGCCGATGGTCTATGCCGGAGACACAGCGACACCAGATCCGAGACACATTTGTGACCTACACCACAGCTCACAGCAGTGCCAGATTCTTAACCCACTGAGTGAGGCCGGGAATCGAACCTGTGTCCTCATGGATACTAGTCAGATTCGTTTCCACTGAGCCACAATGGGAACTCCCTCCACAGGGAATTTTTTTTTTTTTCTTTTTTGGTCTTTTCTAGGGCCATACCCGTGGCATATGGAGGTTCCCAGGCTAGGGGTCTAATAGGAGCTGTAGCCGCCAGCCTACGCCAGAGCCACAGCAACACAGAATCCAAGCCGTGTCTGTGACCTACACCACAGCTCACGGCAACGCTGGATCCTTAACCCACTGAGCGAGGCCAGGGATTGAACCCGCAACCTTATGGTTCCTAGTCGGATTCGTTAATCACTGAGCCATGACAGGAACTCCCACAGGGAATATTTTAAATAACTAAACCTCTTAGAATAAATTAACCTTCAATTCTTATTAAAATATTAAACTATTTTATGTGTTATCGTTCAGTTTAAAATAGCGCATGATCTCTACTTGGTAATTAAAAATCCTAGTGCTCACTGGCATACTCTGCAATAATAGGAAAGTACTGTTTGCTGTTTCACCATTGTTTGCTTATTCTTTGTACGCCTGTTTACAGACAGTTGTTTAAGAAGGCAGTGCAATAGGATCTCCACTTCCTGGTGGAAAATAGAAGTGGAACTCAAGACTTTGATAAATAATCCTCCTTTAAAAGATTGTTTTAGGATAAAACTAATGACTGTTGTAATAATGTTTAGCCCTGTTGTTTGTTTTTTTCGTTGTTGTTTTGGTTTGGTTTTTTTTTTTTTTGGCTTTTGTCTTTTGAGGACTGCACCCGAGGCATATGGAGGTTCCCAGGCTAGGGGTCTAATAGGAGCTGTTGCTGCCGGCCTATGCCACAGCCACAGCTACGTGGGATCCGAGCTGTGGCTGCAACCTACACCATAGCTCACGGCAACGCCGGATCCTTAACCCACTGAGCAAGGCCAGGGATCGAACCTGCAACGTTGTGGTTCCTAGTAGAATTCGTTTCCACTGTGCCATGACAGGAACTCCAGTCCTGTTGTGATTGATAGCACAGCCTTAAGAACTACCTTTAATTTTCTGAATTGGAATTATATGGTGAAGATGACAGTAATGGCAGTAATGGCTGTTATTTACTGAATGGTTATTAAGTGCAGAGAACTATTCTGTGTTAGGTATAATTATTCTTTTAATCCTCACAGTAAATCTATGAGAAGGTCCTACATTTAGCCACAATTTACCCTGACAGAAGTGAGGCAATAAGGAGGTTAAGTGATTTGCCTAAGACCACACAGTTACGGGTGAGTGAGTCAAGAAGTAGTTCTCCGTGGATCAGAAAGTAATTATTAAGACTCTTGGTTATAGACAAATTGGGAAGCTCACTATAGTGAGTACAAAAAAAAAAGGCAGGGCTGGGGCGGAGGGAGACCTTTGCTACATAGAAATCAATGTAAGAAACGCTAAAGTTTGTGGCAGATGTCCTAAGAGCAGCCGTGAGCCCTGAAAGAGACGACATTTCTGGAGAAGACTTTAAGGGCAGTGCTCTTGCAAATGGCATTCGAAGATCACTTGGGACCTGAATCACCTGGGAGGTTTAAAATGCTGATTACTGGGGCCCATCCTAGAAGCAGTAACAATGAGGGTCAGAGCCCAGCATTCTGTGTTTTTATGAGGTTATTGCCTTAAAGGATGGATCCGTTTGGATGACAAAAGGATGGCAGCTTTCCCAAAGAGGCAACTCCAGGAGCAAAGAGACTGGGGAAGCATGGTTTGTTTGGGGGTGAGGAGAAAGGTCCGCAGGGAGAATGAAGAGGTTGGTGAGAGCAGTGCAGAATAAATAAAGCTATTTAGGCTAAGTTCAGGTAGGACTTGAGAAATGAGGGGAGTTTCAGTTTCATGTGGAAATAAGCACAAATACTCAAGCCTGATGAAAAATATTATTTAAGGAAAATTAATCTGCACATTGATAAACTCTTATTTTGCAACTTTTGCCTTACCAGGTTTTTTTTAATATTTCTTAATATTTTATAAACATCTTATTTTTGTCTTTTTGTTTTCTGCGTCTCTTGCAAGAAAGGAATATGTTCTAGTTATAATGTCCTCAAAGAATCTGAAGTTCTCCTTAAGACAGGGTAGAGAAGTCAGAGACTGTAGTACTAGAGCTAAGAGTGAAGAAACAGAGGCCCATCCTACCTGTCTCTGGGTTTCAGGGTTCAGATCTGTTTCTTTTCTCTGCCTCTGACCCTCATATTTCGTTGGTCCAAGTATAAAGTACTGTGTCCTCCACAGAGGACAGTACGGCACTGTCTTCAAGATTTTAGATCTATATTCCCTTTGAGCAGTTCTGCTTCTGGATGGATATGCTCCTGGGTCTATACAGAGGTTTGTAATTGTACAGTGATATCAAGGTCTGAATTGATAAAATACTGAAAACAATAATCACTAATTACCTGGTTATATAAAATAAGCTATGTAGAGACTGGAATACTATATAGTCATTTTAAAAGACTGTTAGATTCATGTTTTACCTGGTGCTATGGAAAGATGTCTAAGATGTATTTTCAGTGGAAAAAGCAAGATGCAGAGCGGCAGGTGTACTATTGTGCTACATACAGTATGTGTGCTGTGCATTTATAAAGAGGTGGAAGTGGAGTGTAAGAGGGTCCAAGGTTAGAGGAAGACTTCCATCTCACCTTCTAATATTTTGTACTATTTAAGCTTTGACAAAATCTGTCACTGCAAATCTGCCTTTCAAAATGAATTAAAGTGTGTACTATCATTGAAAGCCTACCAGTAAGATATTCTCGTAGAAAATTCAAACAGCGTTATGTTCGTGAGTGTGTATGATGAAAGTAAGTGCATCCTCAGACAGTATTAGAATTATGTTTGTTATCTGTTACTCTTTTTTTCTTCCAGTTTTATTGAGATATAATTGACATGTAGCGCTGTATGCGTTTAAGGTATGCGGCATAATAATCTGACTTTACATACTTCATGAAATGATTATCACAATAAGTTAAGTGACTACCCATCTCATAGCGATACAAAATTAAAGAAATAAGAGAGTTCCCTGGTGACCTAGTATTTAAGGATTTGGCATTGTCACAGCTGTGGCACGGGTTCCATCCCTGGCCCGGGAAATTCTACATGCTGTGGGTGTAGCCAAAAAAAAAAAAAAAAAATTACAGAAATCGAAAAAATGTATTTTCTCCTTATAATGAGAACTCTTGGGATTTACTCTCTTAACTTATATAACACACAGCAGTGTTAAGTATGTTTATTGTGTTGTACACATTACATCCCTAGTGCTTATTTATCTTATAGCTGGAAGTTTGTACCCTTTCTTTCCTTTTTTTTTTTTTTTTTTTTTGGGCTGCATCCATGGCATATGGAAGTTCTCAGGCTAGGGATCCAACTCAAGCCACATCAGTGATAACACTGGATCCTTAACCCGGTGTGCCACAAGAGAACTCCAGAGTGTGTACCCTTGACTACCTTCATCCAAGTCTCCCTCTCACTACCCCCTGCCTCTGGGAACCACAAATCTGATCTCTTTCTATAAGTTTATATGTTTGTTTGTTTTGAAATATAGTTGACCTACAACACTGTGTTAGTTCCTGTTACCCAAAATAGTTTTTAGGTATTTCTGTGCATTTCAAAATGATCACCACAATAAGTCTAGTTACCATCTGTCACCAAACAAAGATACTGCATAATTACTGACTGTATTGCCCACACTGTACATTTCATGTCCATGACTCATATATTTTACATCTGGAAGTTTGTACTTCTTTATCTCCTTCATGTAGTTCTCTCTTCCCCTTCTTCTCTCCTCTGGCAACTACTGATTGTTCTCTTTATCTCTGATCCTCTGTTTGGTTATGTTTGTTCATTTGTTTTGTTTTTTTTTTTTAGATTCAACATGTAAATGAAATCATACAGTATTTGTCTTTTCTCTGACATACTTCACTTAACATAATGCTGTCTAGGTCCACCCATGTTGTCACAAATGCCCAAATTTCCTTCTTTTTTATGACCGAGTAATATTCCTTGGCCTATGAATACCATATATTCTTTATCCATTCACGATTGGTGGCCACTTAGATTGTTTCTGTATCTTGGCTATTGTAAATAATGCTGTCCATCTGTTACTTTTAATGTGTTCTCAGAATATTTTCTGTTTATTCAGTCATTCAGTAAATATTTATTGAGCACATAAATATTTGTGCTCTTTCTTAGAGTAAATGTTTAACCTAGGCCTGAGAATTTCATTAGAACTCGGGCTTCTAAAATTGGAAGGAAGGAACCTTGCAGATCAATTTCTTCATGTTTTAGGAAAGAGAAAACCAAAATCCAAATGTCCAGGTCTCACCACATGTTGACCCAGAACCCAGATCTCTGTGCACCAACCTGAGTGATATCAGAAGACAAAACTCACCTCGAGTTTGTCCTCTTCCATTTCCTTCCATGAAAGTCAAGTCGGTTTATGTTTATAAAACAGAAACAAACTCAGATTTCAAAATCAAACTTAATGGTGACCAAAGAGGAAACCACTGTGGGAAGGGATAAATTACAAGGGTGGGCTTAACACATACACACTGCTGTACATAAAATAGAGAACTAACAAGGACCTACTATATAGCAAAGGGAGGTCTACTCAATATTCTATAATAATCTATATGGGAAAAAGGAATGGATATATGTGTATCTGACTCATTTTGCTGTACACCTGACACAAATACATATTGTAAGTCAACTATAATCCAATAAATTTTATTTTAAAAAATAAAAATAGGAGTTCTCACTGTGGCTCAGTGAGTGGGTTAAGGACCCAACATTATGTCTGTGAGGATATGGGTTTGAACTCTGGCCTCACTTAGTGGGCTAAGGATTCAGCATTGTAGCAGGCTGCAGCATGGGTCGCAGATATGGCTCGGATCCAGTGTTGCCGTGGCTGTGGCATAGGCCACAGCTGCAGCTCCAATAAGACCCGTGGCCCAGGAACCTCCATATGCTGTAAGTGCAGCCGTAAAAGGAAAAAAAAGGTAAAATAAAAATAAAACCATACAGTATTTAACAACAAGAACAAAAGTTCAGATTCCTTTCAGTAGATTTGTCTCCTCAACTGAACAGCTCTGGAAAGATTGAATGGTAGCAGAAATACAAAATCTCAATAGTAAACATTTAGAGGAAATTAAGTGTTCTGAATTTCATTTTTTTCCCTCTTAAAAAGTGACATTTTAATTTCTATGCCATGTAGTGACCTCCAGGTTTATGCTCTGTAATTTGGACACTTTTGTCTACCATGTTAATAACATGGAAAATATGTCTAGTTGTCATGGCTGAAGAAAGCATCATATTACTAAAGGTATTGTGGAGTATATTTTTCCCTAAGATAAGGAAGGACCAGGTGTACGTAAAGAAGAAAGGAAGCAATCCATCAATGAATGTTTTTAATTGTATATTTTCACTCAGCCTTTGACAATAAGTCTTACCCAACTGGATTATGAGCACTTCAGACACAAGGTCAGCTGCTTATTTGGACCCTCACCTCATTTGTCTGACTCAGTGTGATGTGCCCGTGGATATATCTTTCTTCTGGTATCAATCCTTGGGAAGAGTTCCCTGGTGGTCTAGTGGTTAGGATTCAGCACTTTCACTGCTGCAGTCCAGCTAGAAATTGAGACCCTGCATCAAGCTGCTGCACCCAGTGGCAAAAAACAAAACAAAGCAAAAAACAGATGGATAATTGTGATATAATTTTAAAAAATTTAAAGTATCAACCTTGGGATGTTCTTCCAGATCTTCTTAATACTTAACCAGTGCTCTATTGAAACAAGTGAAGTCACAGACTTTCACTCTGGAGCATATCACATCTTTAAATAAGAGAGAAACAGATGATACTGTTGGGTTTGAGGCTATTTTATCAATATCAGCATTTGCTCTAGAGTATGTGACGTGTTGCTGCTTCTACAGTAATAACATGCCAAACTAGAGGTGGTTTTGGTTTCCAAAGAGTAGAATTCAGTGCACTTTTTTCATTGTTTGCATATTGCGCTAAAACTTAACAGTAGTAGTTTTTTTTTCCTGAAAATTTGAGGGAAGCAAAGGTGGGTTAATAAACCCTGGTTAATAAAAAACAAAGAACCCATCCATGTTAAGTGTGGGCCACTTCTACAGCCCTGACTGTTCAAGTTTTAAACCTGCCTGCCTTTGGTTTCCCTCCTTTTTCTTCCCAAAGCTGCAAGAGAAATAATCTGGTTAGAGAGAGAGGAGCGAGCCAGGCAGCACTACGAAAAGCATCTGGAGGAGAGGAAGAAGAAGTTGGAAGAGCAGAGGCTGAAGGAGGAACGGCGGAGGGCTGCGGTGGAGGAGAAGCGGAGACAGCGACTCGAGGAGGACAAGGTGAGAGGCCGCCCTGGGGACCTCGGGCGAGGCGAGGCTGTTTCGGAAACGCAGCTCAGTGACTGTGAAGCCAGGATGCACAGCGAGGATGTCTCAGCGGCGGCGGATTTATGGGGAGTCAGAGTCTCCAGGGAGGGTATGGTATGGAAATCGGGAGAGAACCGGACGATATTCACTCTTGTCACATTTAAAAGCCCATTTCTCAAGTCTAGACCTGTAACTTATGTTTACTTCATCTATGCCGAAATGTTAAGACTACTCCCAGGAAGTGTATTTCTAGAGGGCTTTACCACCTAAGGTTTTCGCAGATTGTCTCATTTAACTCTCTGACTCAAGTAAGCATTATCACCTTTTGTGAAAATGGAAATTTAGACTCAGAATAGGTGACACAAAGTTGTGAAATCCATTAAGTGGTGGGGTCAGCATTACCCACACCCTTAGATTCTGAATGCTGCTTTTAAAATACAGTAGTATCACATGTGTGACACATCTCTAAGCTAAAACCTGCGCTCCCAGGCTTCTGTGAGTTGATACAAGCCTCACACTCCCTGTAGTGGTAATAAAGCTTATTTATTTAAGTGCCTGATGGATACCAAAGACTTTTATCAACTGGAACCTAATAATTTCAGTAGTCCCCCGAGGTTGTTCATACCTGAGGGTATAGAACTTAGGCAATAGATGAGAAGTACTAAGGTTGAAATATACATAGTACCTCTCAGTCCACTCTGTCTGAAGCGGAAGAGTCCTCGGACAACCAGGTTGAATCTAATCAGTAGCTCCTCTGTTGCATTTAAGGAGCGCCATGAAGCTGTCGTTCGACGTACAATGGAAAGGAGCCAGAAGCCAAAACAGAAGCATAACCGATGGTCGTGGGGAGGCCCTCTCCATGGGAGTCCCAGCATCCACAGCACAGGTAAACAGTCACCGCTTTCAAACATCCCTGTAGTTTTTTCCTAGCTAGAAAGTCTCAGTTGCTTCTTTATTCTAAATCTGTGTTTGCAAAACAAAACTCCTGTGGAGATAATTAAGCTACAATTAAATGATGTTTCTACTGCTTGAGGATAAGAGGGTGATGGCGGTAAGAAGATAAGGGTCCCTCCTTCCACACAGACTGCTTTTCTCATTTGTTATTCTTTAAAGAGATAGAGATCTATGCAGTGTTTCTAAACAGCTAGTTTCAACGCTGCATTATTTTAAGTAGTTCATTTACATAGGGGTTTCAGGATTATGGAACAGGTTGTCTTTTTCTCTAGAAGAATCATAGCAATATTGACAATCAAAATCAGTACTGTGAGCTTATGTATTCTGACCCCAAAGTATGTACAACCCTAAGGCCGTGCAAGAGAAAGTGCAGAAATAGTGGATGTCTAAGTGATTTCCTTGTACTTGAATGGATATAAATTCATACTGAAATTTGGACTTAGTGAGGGGCTTTATTTTTGTACTGTAAATTCAACACACCTTGAATTTTATATAGTGTGTCAGTTCTTTTTCATTTGTGTGAGTCTAATAAACTTTTTTTTTTTTTAATTTACTTTGAAAAATCATTGTCTTACATTCTGTCCCCAGGTGGTTTTGTTGAATCATCATTCACCTTTCTCGATTTAGCAGGCCTGGACCACCACGTCACAACTTTTGGTGGTACTAGAAAACCTGGTACAGACATCCTTATGATTTGCTGACTGCCTGACCTGTAGCTAGCACCTCAGGCCTAGGACCAGTTCATCAGTAGCTGAACCATCACCACTTTAGTCATAATGCATGCAGAATATCCTGTTGCATAGACCTAGATCTGGGAAATGGCACAGTGGTTCTCAAGTGTTGATACTATAACTCGGGTGACTCAAAGGTATGGAAATAAAGTAATTCCATGTGATATGTTTACTTTTCTTTTTAAATGATCATTTTTGGATAAAACCTTAAATGTTTCTTCACTAATAAATCACCTGGGACCAAAGTACATCCAGTTTGGCTTTATTTCTGCCCAGCCCACCCCTCACCGCCTAGTCAAAACACCTGTTGCCACTTTCAGTTTTAACCTAAATAATTAGGGATTTTTGTTTGTTGGCTCTATTCCATTTCAATGCGAACATTCAGTGTATCTTTAATAACCCTTTCCTTTAAAAAAAAATCGAAAAGCATATTGCCACAACTTTCTCTCTTATGTATTGAACCAAATTTGAAAACACTTTTTCCTTCGGTTCTTCATGACCCAGCGGTATTTGGTGTGGGGCACATACCAAATCTGGGACCATAGGATCATTGACATGTGATATTCCGTTCAAGGGACAGTTTTGCATATTTGTTTCGTGCAAAAGCTGTCATGGTATATTATTTTCATAACCTTTTGTTTTTCTTTTACTCGGCTTCATGTTTTGCATGTGCATGTTACACATGTAAACCTGTTACAGGTTTTCACACATTTTTGAGGGGAAATAAACTTACTCAGCTTTAATTCTTCCACTTCAGAGTTCAATATATGACCTTTGCTATGGCCACTCAGAGCAAGAGAAACCAGCATTGTATGTGTGAGCTGTTGGGTAAAAATCCTTCTTTGTGAGCGATATGAATTAGAGAAGACTGCTTCTATACTAGAGCAGAGAAGTTGAAAATATTAGAGAATTCGCCAAAATTCTCCAAGGCCAAAATGATCTGCTATGATCCCGAGAGCAGTGACCAGGTCTGGCTCATTTTGAGGCCCCCTGCTTCACAACAGTGCCTCACTTGGGGTAGGCACAAATAGACCTAGAAATGAAATGGAATCCTGAAACCTTAGACTTTTAAAACCAGTTCTTCATAAATCCTTTTGTGGATTTGTGTTCATTCACAGAGGGGGGGAAAAGATTAAAAATTCTTACTATGTCTTAAGTAATGTAATAAATACATATTCTAGCTCCATAATTTTAATTATGCACGATAGGCCTACATGGAGACACAATTTCCCCCCAACTGAAGCTCAACATGTAAAGCAATATCAGAAAATGCACTGCTCTACAACCTCCTGAAAATGACTTTCGCCAGCCTTCCCTGTCCCCTTGAACCTCACATTTTCTCATGAAGATGTTCCTTTTGACATTTTACCCTAAGTCTTTTATATTAGAATTGTCCTAAGAGCCCATCAGTTCAATGTAAATCTGAGTCACAAAAATGATGTCTGGTTGTTTTTCTTTAAATAATTAAATTGCTTCATGTAGGTCAGTGACACTTCAATAAATACATTTTTTCTTTAAAAAATTGCTTCAAATCATAAAAATGAGTCCCTATGGAAGATAGGAATATCCGATGTTGGTGGAAGCCTTGCTTATCCCCTGGATATTGTGAAGAATGGCCACAAATGGCTATTCTATGGCGGAGAGTTTAGTATTTTTCTACTACCAGGGTCAGACTAATGGGGACAAAGATTGAAGGCCTCTTCCACAAGGAATATTTTGGTTTCTTTTTAAGTTTTAGAAGACATTAACAATAGACCGTAAAGCAAAATACGGCAAGAACCCCTTTAACTTTGGCTATTATGGCTCAGAATATCTCCCTGCCTCCTAGATAAATATACTGATGAGATGTTTAGACTGTCATTAAATGCAATTTTATTCAGGGAACGTGATTTATGGTAGCGAGCTTGGTCACACTGCACAGAGAACAAACTATCCGAGCTGATTTTTGCCTTTTATACAGCTATTGTTTCTCTTCTAACTTAAAGAATTACTCTAAAATTATCCAACAGCAATAAGAATATTATTAATAATAAGAGAAAGAATTCTGATCTTCTTTACATTGCTGCCAGTTTTGTTAGGCAAGCTTGTGGGCTGATTGGCCGTCTTTCAGCCACACTAAATTCTGTGTTATAGGCACCGAGGTGTGGTTATTAGTAGACTTTTAAAAAAGAAATGCTCTGAGGGCCATCCTTTCCACACCTAAAGTGTTTGTTTTTCTTTCTTTGTAACCTGTTTTTCTATAGTAAACTTCAATGCCCTGGATAAAATGACTCTACAAGCAAAGGTATCAGAAAGTGCACAGAACCTCGTGTTCTTGTTCTCATGTTCACATCCAATTTTACCAGCCCTGCTACTGCTCTATTGTTCCAACTTCAGGAAATTATGAAGGCTTCCTTTTTTGAGTGAAGCAAAGGCCTCATTACTTCACAGTCTGCCTCTGTTATTTTTGTTGCCCTCCACTGGCTTTCCTTTGGTCTTCCTCCATTTGTTGTATCATAACAATATGCTTGAATTTCCCTGGCTGACAAACTGGTGAGCTGAATAGTTGTTTTATCCTTTAAAAAGAAGAAAAAAAACAAAACCAAAAAACTAGTATTTCTAGCCTTTAAGTTACCCTGAAAACATGCACTTAGAAAACTGTGCTATGGTAAAGATCTAGTCATAGAGCTGAAAGCATCCAATCCTAGTTTTTCCTTCCATCAGTGAACTAGGAAATTGCACTCCTGCATGCTGGCTGTCAATTAGCATTATCTCCATTTGTTTTAGATCCAGACAGGCGGTCAGTTTCCACCATGAATCTTTCGAAACATGTTGATCCCGTCATTAGCAAGCGGCTCTCCTCTTCATCTGCAACTTTACTAAATTCTCCAGATAGAGGTACAGTCAAAAGGAAAACCAAAAAAAAAAAAAGTGTTCTGTTATTTACTTAATGCCTTTTTTTTTTTTCTGGATGTTTACAGACAAAAATAAGCATCTGAAGTTGCTTTCCCTACGTTTCTTAAATAGGAAGAAAAAAACTTCAGAGTAAAAAAGCAATAAACGCCTGAGCAGCATTTTCCTTGCGACAAGAACATTTCTCATTTTAGAACTTGGCTGAATGATTGCATTTAGCAGTGATGAAAGCGGTGCTTCTCTCAAGTTTTTAGCACATGAGTTTACAGCTCCAGAAATCACCCGCTTATCCACCAACATGCAAATAATCTTTGTTATGAACATTTATTTCACTTCAATCAGATTGTCTTTGACTTTTCATCTGTACTTTGGGAATTCCAGGCTTTAACTTTTTAAAAATAACCCTTTTAAAATGATTCATGCTGGTAGATTTCATTCTGCTGATTTATTCCTCCCTTAACCAAACCTTTCTTACTGCATTTCTTTTGTGTGTGTGATTGGTTTTTTGGTGTCCATTCATTCAAAGAGATTTGGCCTAAGTACAAGAGTATCATCATTTAAGCCTCCTGAAATTTTTAATATTCATAGTCCTTCAATTAACATTTTATTTGAAATTTTGAGTTTTATTCATGCCATGGATTTACAGTACATGAATGTTGAGTAATTTATAAAATGAAAGTTTTATTTTACACATTTATATATCATAGAATGAAAAATCAAGCTTTTAAGATAAGCTATGTGTCTTAAGTAACTAAAATGATTTGAAATTTAAAAAACCAAAGAATTAATGTGCAATATAAAAACACTCTTTTAAAGTAACAAACTGTGGTTACTTTGAGTGCTTTATTAAGAAACAGGTTTTGAAGTGTTTATAGTTTTTAAAAAAGAATGTAATGTGTGCATGTCCTCTGTGTGTATGTGTATTTGTATATTTTATATTGTATAAAAGTTACGGTGTCATTGTAATGTACAATATAATGTGTTGGTGTTATAACTAATCTCTTAAAGCAGTAAATGTCTGAACAACTTCCTCTTCTTGCTTTTTAACCTAAATCATTTTTTAACCTAATTTGCCTAAATCAACAATATTAGATATGTGGTCAAATTAGGGGCCTTTTATGTTAGAGAAAAGTTTTATGAATTAAAGTTCCTTTTTTAAGTAGCCTTTATTTCTAAACCTATTCCCTTAATAGAATATAAAACATAGCATGTGAATGCTATTCTTAATGTTGTCTATTCATGTTTTCTTTGGAATCAATCGCTTAGCCATTGGATTTTATATTTTTGTGAACCTGGGTCTAAGACAGACAATAATTGGGACTTCATGGTAATTTTCAGTTAACCCTTGCTTATTGTCTCCTATAATCCCATAGCTGAAATCGGGGCAAGGTCAGGAGTGGGGAAAATGGGCAAAAACAACAGTATCTTATCCACACTTCTGTGAGTGACGCAATACTGTGTCAACTGGAAATAAGATGTTTAATAGATTCCACGTGACAGTATCTGATTGGATATTCCTAAGTAATTGGGCATTAAAACTGGGAAAAAATTATTGGATAGCTTATCTCCAGCTGGGATAATAAAGTCCCTAAGAGGTGAAGGGCCTGACTTCGTATCCTACAAGTTAATTGTTGGAGAAGAGGGACCAGAACAGAGATGACCAGCTCCCAACCCATGTTGTTGCTTCATTGCATCCTCAAGTCTTTCCATCATGGATGTCCTTCTTTAGATCAATCCTGATTCCATGCATTCTTCCTTTGGGTGAGGCTAAGGGTCAAGGGCAGTTTGTAGCTGCGGCCAGGAAACTGCCCCTTGAATCATGGCATGGGCCTATAAAATCCACCCCTAAGCTGGACTAATAGAATAAGGGGTAGAGTGCTAAATTTGGGGGCTTCACTTCTCCACTCTCCTCCAAGAACTACGAACCACTTCTGGGTCTAACTGGCAGGGTCAGCCTGGAAGAGCAATGATCTGCTTCACCCAGGGGCTCCCCTATGCGTCCAGGGAGCAATTTTTTTTAAGTTAGGCAAAACATTCAGTAGCACAGTTTTAATGAGAATAGAAATCTTCTGCATTTGAACTTCTCTCGTGTAGAGATTTAGGTAATTTAGTTAGCATAATTCCTTTCCTGCTATTTTAAAAATTCGATTATGCTTTATTATCAAAGTAGAAAGCATTCTTATCAAATTATTAGAGGCTTTTACTGACTAATCTTTAGAGGATGTATGTACACCATTACTAGATTGTTCAAGCTTTCTGAGCCCTACAGCACGGGCCTTAAAGCTGATAATAAACTGAAGCACTGATACTATCAAAGTTGACATTCAGCTAGAATGCTCTGCTGGTTATTAAAAATGCTGGAGTGTTTCTATACCAGTTGTTAAATATCCTCTTCCCCAAGCAGTGCTTCCCCTGGCCCTGCAGAGCTAATGAGTGGTATCTGCTAGCTATGTGCCTTGCCTTCCCACCCCAGTTTTTAAATTATTTTGATTATCACACCTGAATATAGTGTCACATAGACTGATAAAAATGACCTGAGTTAAAGGAAACCTGTGATTACCAAAGATTACTATGATTGCTGCAACAGAGAGAATATTGCCACTGGAAATTTATGCATTAAAAATATGTAATCCTCATTAAGCTTTTTTTTTTTTTTCAAAGAAAAATAGGAAATGTGAAAAAGGTAAGAAGAAAGTTGGCTACTCTGTGCTGAAAATTAGTCCATACATTTTTTTCCCCTAGAAACTAGATTTTGAGGTCACAGTGGTAGACCTAAGGCTGAATTCTGCCCACATTTCCTCTTTGACTCGGGCAGGGTTTTTTGGTCCTATTTTCATTTGAATTAATTGCCATCATATTTTTAAAAATGGAAGATTTCATATAATATCTAGGTTTCCTACTTCTAATGAAAAGTCAGGATGTGGCAACACTTGCCTGATTTTTGCATGGCACCCATCATCTGGACCCAAAGAGTGATTTGCTGCTGTTGGAGGAACCAGGGTAGAGCAAATATCTATAAGGTTTGATTGGCTTCTTGGTCCAGATGGTCTAATATGGGAATGGTCAGTATCTCATTTTAAGTTCTTATATAGGATCAATACTATCATGGTTTCATGAGAATTAATCTTTGTCTTCCTTCAGGAGCTCATCATCTTAAGATCAGGCCCCTCTCTAGGTTAAAAAATAATTAAATCAACTAACTCTCCTGTACTAACCTTTACTAAAAAGTTACCTTATGAAAGAGGTCTATTTCTCTCTTGCTCAGGGCATAATTATGAACATGGTAGAAGTAGAAATGTGTTTCTCTAGCCAAATCTTCCCTTCACAGTTTTGGAGTTATAAAACAAATCTCTTGGGATTTGTTTAGACACAAGTCAAAGAGGCTTCTTAATAATCTTCATTTTGAGGTACAGTCTTTGGTTGATGCCTTAAAAACCAACAGAAATAAAGGAATTGAACTTCTTAAGGGGGAAAAGGATAGGTCTTTTCAATAGACCGTCTCTGCAGCTCTAGACCAGTCATCCTACATAGTTGATCCAAGAAAAGGAAGGATTCACCTCTTCTTCCTTTTATCATCTACTGAAAATACAGTTTTGTTAAAGATTTTAATGTAACCCCTAACCACCTTTCCCCACTGATTTAGTTCTCGGAATATATTCTAAGTTTAGGTTAGATTATAGTCTGTTGATACACACACCCACACCCCATACTATAGTTTATACTAGTATTTGTGCTATGGTGCATTCTACTAACTATGTAACTATTACTATAGTTTTTATCACAGATCATTTTTATTTATGTCTTAATGTCAACAGGCAAGATTTAATTTAACCATGAAGACTCTCCCAGTAAACAGAAAATCTAATAAAGAATTCATTAATTCTTAAATTCACCAGAGCTTTGATCAAAATAGCTATTCTTTTAAAAGAAAAAGAAAAAAAAATGAAGTTAGATAATCAAGGTACTTATTGGAGTTTGGTACTTCCTTTCAAATAGCAGATATTTATTATGTCACAACATTATATGTCAATTATACTTTAATTTTTAAAAGTTTTTTTTTTTTTTTTTTTTAATATAAGAACAGTTGCTCCAGAGGCCATAGGACTTGTACCTGCTGTTTATGGTGCAGAACAGAAATGGCCTTGTCCGATTTAGACAGGTTTAAAGATTTTTTTAAAGACTTGGAAGTACGTTCTGAAATAGAAATATAGCCCTCACTTGATATCCATGGAGGGTTGCTTCCAGGAGCCACTGCAGACCCCACAATCCTCAGATGCTCAGGTCCCGTAGTGGACCCTCCACATCTGCACGTTCCACATTCGTGGATACTGAGAGCAAACTGTATATTCATTGGAAAAAATCCACATATGTGTGGACCACATAGTTCAAACCTGTGTTGTTCCAGGGTCAATTGTATCACCTTTTTTTAGTGATATTTGTAGGATTTTGCAAGCGTCTTTCCTCATATCTTTGGAAAGTAGCTCCTGTATTTTCATGGACCGTCGCTGGAAGCTAACAGTATAACCAAAGTAATTTATAATTAGCATCATTTCCTAACAGTGACCTTGCCAGGCCCCAGTACAATTGGAGACTCTACTTCATTGCATCATTTTAAATTTACTGGGTTCCTCACACACCCACTACTAATTGCCAACACTATGGTTACACTGGATTTTGGCTTCTCTATTTTATCTCTAGCTTTACCCTTATCCTCCATCAAAAGTTTTATGTTGTTGCCAAACCAGGGACCTGAAAGAACCTGCTTGTTGAATGGGAAGGTCAAAAGGAAAACCTATGCAGAACTTCGCATGAGTCCTCTTTCATTTTATTTTATTATGTCTAATTTCTCCCAGTTGTCCAAATTGCAATTCACAGAGGTATAGCAAAATTTAATGGAGACCCTTTCTATCTTTATTTACATATTTCCAGACTTGCATTAAGCTGCCAAGGCCTCCATTGGAGCTGACATTCAGGGTACATAGGATGCTCTTTGGCTGAGGTGTGTGTCATCAGCCCACTGCCCATCTGGATGAGGGCAGGTGGATACGGCTGGACTCAGAGAAATGGGCCAGACCTGCAGTTGAAATGGTTCTTCTGTTACCTATTGACTCCAAAGGAGGGTGGTTAGCAACACTTGTGTCCAGAGAACTAAAATAGAGCTTGCCACACACTTAACATCTTGAAGAAAGGCAACCTTGTGGAGTAGCTCTTCCTTTGAGCAGAGTCCTGCCTGCCCTGACTCTCCACCAGATTTCTCCCCAGACAGCCTGGTCTCTCTGGAAGGACCGGGTGTGGGGAAGAGAGAGCAGTGATGCCCTGCACCCGTTTGCCCCTGGAAAGAATGCTTCTAACATCATGCTTATGTGGTGACGTTTAGCTCGCCGCCTGCAGCTCAGCCCATGGGAGAGCAGCGTGGTTAACAGATTGCTGACGCCCACACATTCGTTCCTGGCCAGAAGTAAAAGCACAGCTGCCTTGTCTGGAGATACAGGTAAAACTGTCAAGGTGCATCTTTCTTGGTGAGATCAAGTCTTCCTTTTGAAGCATCTCTGAGCTGCCTGTATTCATCTAATCACATCTCAATTTTTCCCATTGTGTGTTCTCCTCCTCTCGGTGGAATGGCTTTGGAAGTGTGTCTGTTGGTGTTGGTTTCATGCCACTGGTATGGTTTCCTCTTAGCCTCTTATCTGGACACCAGATGCCAGGCAGTGACGAAGGATGCCCCTCCCTGTGATCAGATGGCCTCAGAGGCTTCTGTCTGTTCATAACATTACCAGAACATCCTATCCCTAACCCAGCTTTCTTTCTGCCCCTGCATCTGAGCAGGCGATCAAAGATAGAAATAACTTAATGGACTTGGGAATAAAATGACAGCACAAGCCAGTTTAAGCATAGCATTTCGTAATGTGGCTGCTTATTCTCCCTGTGCTAGTCTCTTATATGTAATTGAGGAATAGCACCTTTTCAAAACTCTTAAGAGTTGTGGAGAAGGCTAATTACAGTGTTCTTGTTTGTTACACACTTTGAAAATATAAAATGTGCCAAGAACTGGTTATTATAATTAGGTGTAATTCCTCTACTTTTTTGAAATGTAAAATATGCCCAAATGAGCCAATTAGTTTAATGAGAAGTTAGTATAGAGTCCATACCTTGCTGGGAAGAAAGATACATACTAGGCTTTGGACAGCATCTCTCTCATGGTGAGTTGATTTAGATTCTCCCAAATATCTTTGGGCACAATTAATATCTCTGTGTAACTAGCTCTTGTCTTTGACACATAGGAAATAGCCTCTTCATAAGCCCTTTCAAAAGGCTTTGCCTCAGCAAGCCTCTTCATGTGCACCAGCCCTCTTTTTAAATCATAATTCCTTGCGGTTTTATGTATTTCCTCTGTGGTGCCCAGTGAGCTGGTATCAACCCGAGTTCTCAGTAGTACCCCAGGGAGGGAGACAAGAAAGCAAGTGCTGGCATCCCACCACCTGCCCGTGGGAACCAAGAGCATTGCCAATAAGTGACTTATACCAGAGCCACTTAGAACATTGGTGGCCTAGATCTTAAACATGCTTACCCTCCATTCTCAGCACCACAGTGGTGCTCTGGGTACAGCTGTGCATTCAGCAAGCTGGACCACACTGATCTGGGTATCCTGTAAAGAAACTCTCCTGTCAGCTCTCTCACTGCATCAGAGGTTTTTCTAGAGGAAAGAAGTACAGTGTATATCAAGACAGTCACCCATGTGGTCATACTTTCGTACAAATGATGGAACCTTTTATGTCCAGCTAACTGACGAACCTTTAGAGCTGCTATTCCTTCCTGTTTATAGGTTCTAAGTAGTCTGTGGCTCTCATGCTTCTGAACCTCCACATTGTATGTTGTTTCACACTAAAGGACTGCCTCACAGCTAAAAAATTGGGTTTCTTTGCTATTTCTGTCATCACTAACTTTTGTCAATTCTTTCGCTCTTCCTCTAGTCTCTTCCAACACCATTTCCTCATTTTCCACCCATTTAACTTGCCACCTTCCTTCATCGTTATGCTCGGTCAAGGTGCTTTTTAATCTGCTAACTGGCTCTTTTTTCTTTGCAAGTTTTCCATTCTCCTTTTCACGAACTGATATATTTTTGTAATTGTAGTGTGAAGCAGTGCATACACAGCCTTTACTTGAGCTGCTTGTTTTATTAATACATTCCTTAGATCAGTGTCACCTATTATTGCATTGATACAATTTGTTTAATGAACCCAAACTGTTGTGTTTTAAAATTTTCCCTTTGAAATTATTTATGTCGTCTTACATTTATCGTGTCAGAAACACTTTTCCCATCACTTACATGTTTCCATCTGCCCTCCTCAATCATTCTTCCTTCCCATTTTAGTGTTGTCCCTTGAGTTCACCTCCAATCCAGTTGCCATTGGCAAGAGGATGACCTACATCCAGAGCCAGGGTTACAATAGCAGATCAAACAGCCGTCCATACCCCTAGGGTGTCTGGTGATTGAACAAGCAATAAGAGCAGTTGAAAATTGGAAATCAAAGTCTCATATGTCTCATTTGTGGCCACTGATTTGGATTGATTTTTGCCTTGCCCATTTTTTCTTTTTTAAGATACGTGTGATTATTAGAGCTCAAGATTAAATGAGTTAATACATTTAATACAGTAAAAAGCTTAGAATAGTGCCTGTACCTAGCAGGTACCCAATAAACATTGTTAATATTATTCTACAATGTAGTTTTTCTCTCTGCTGTACTCCAACCACTTGAATTGCATTATCTTTTCTCTGCAGCCATTATTTCACATAGAAAACATTGAATAAGTCAAATTAATCCACACTTGCTACCAAGAATAGAAAGAAATACAGATATTATGGACTTTTCTTCAAAGACATTTCTATAAAAGAAATTTTATGTTTAATAACACCACTTTGGGACATGAAGGGTACTCTAGGGGGGAACAAAATCACAACTATATATTGCTCTTACTCTTTCTTCCAAAGGGCAAGATTATTAAAATAATTGATTTAAAGGTGTCAGATTTTTCAATAATGGCTGTTAAGAACAACAATGAATTCCATGAAATGTAGTATCCTTAGAATTAGCCAGATGATGTTTCTTGAACAATTAAATTTGAACTTTTTTGTATACACTACCCTAGGTAGGTCTGAGGATATTTTCTTCCTTTAATATTAATTAGCACTAGCCAGAGGCTACTTAATAGTAATTAGTACTAGCCAAAGGCATGATGCGACTGGCTTACATCCAGGATGGTCTCAATAAGTGCTCCATAGATGCCACTTGAAATTATTACTTTCAAGAAAAAAAAATCATATTTCTTTGCATCATTCCTTTCTCAATGTCAGTCAGACCCATGGCCTCGGAGCAGGGCTTATTAACTGGGGTTTCTTGACTCTTGAGCAAGGTTATGGCCTCTAGCTGTGCCCTGGGCAATATGTGCCTTTGTTGATCATTAATCCATTGAAGTGCCTTGTGCGAAGATATTCTTTAAATGCATTTGATTGGCTTGGAAGAGATTTGCAAGGATGAACTCTTTCCTTGTCTGAAAAGTGCAATGCTTTGTTGTGGCACTTGAGAAAACAGCAAATAGCTTTCCATGTAATCAGAAACCAAAAGAGGAGAGGGTTTCCTTCACAGCACAAAGAAAATGCCCTTCACCATTAAGGTCTAAAGCAAAGCTTTATGTCAGATTGCAAGTGAGACACATATTCCTTTTTTTTGGCCACACCTGCAACATGCAAAAGTTCCCAGGCTGGGGATGGAACCCTAGCCACAGCAGTGACATGCCCTTAAGCACTAGGCCACCAAGGAACTCCAAGACACATTCTTTTAAAGAGAATGGAAAGGAATGCAAAGAGTTTTCTTATCAGAGAAACAGTTCTGTTTTCAGATGATGGGAAAAGTGAGTACAGTTTCCAGTCTATCTGCTGCCTTGACATGCAGTGGTAATTAGAAGATGCTGCAAGGCATGTAACAAAAGAGAACAAAGGAATAAGGTGCAATCTGAGGACTTTCTATAGCTTAAACCAAAATGACAATTAAGTATTTTTAACTATAATTCTGAAACTACGATTACCTTAAATTTGTCTTGTGAACTTTTGAGTTTTTAATTTATTAATACTATTATGTACAGTTGATGCAACAGTCTCTTTAAAGGGTTGCTGCAATGGCTAGAGTTTGGTAAAGTCATTCTATAACATGGTCTAAATACATAGTATTCCCCACAGTAAACATGTTTGTCTCATTGTTTTGCTGGAAAACCAGATTGCTGGATGAGATCTGAAGGTGAACCTTAGTGCCCACATATTAAATAGCTATGTGGTATTATGCGAATTTCTTTAAACCCATTGTTGCTCAGAATTACTTAATGACAAGGTTCCTTTGAAGGTGAATGATCAGAAAGGACATGGTGTTTTTTAAAAAATATTCCATCTTGAGTAAAACTGTAACAGCTCTTCATGATTAAACTTTATTTTGGGCAATTCTAACATATCTATGTTCTATTCACTGTTTTAAATGATGACATTCCATTTCCCCATAAGTTCTGCTGCTTGTTTGTTATGAACCATCAAATGCCTTGGCTTTGGGGGAAAACCCAGAAGCATGCATTTGATTTACATTTAAATAGCTAAAACATTTACAGATTTTTTTTTTCCTAGAAGTTATTTGTTATTCTTGTAACAAGTCTAACACCTGGTAAGACTTGGTCATTTAACATCTTAAGAATTCAGATGCTTTTTTTCCCCACTGGCTGTTGAATTTTACTTACTCCTGAGATAGCTGATAGCTGGAGTGTATTGTGCTTGCCTGCCTGCTTGCCTGCTGTCTTTCCACCTTTTGTTCCATCTTACAGCTAACTAGGAAAAAATCTGATTATAAACAATCCTCATCTTAAAATTATTTGTCACTAATGTAGCATTTTACCAGAACCATCTGTTTATTGCTTTCTATAATTACTGGCGTAACATCTGTTTCTTTAATCAGTAGTTAAATAGCCAAATAGTTTATATATTCCAGATTTTTCACTTGGACATGCCCTCCTTTTGGACACACTGTAAACTGATAGGACCGTGAGGAGAGTTGAGTATGATGGTTCTGGACACCGTTAGGTAATAACATCTTCTCCCTACTTTTCTCTCTATCTCCGCTTTGCTCCTTTTCCTGATCCTGCTTTTGGCTTTCCTTCAACTGCTCCTCTGGCACTCTTGTGTGTAAAACAATCACCTGCACCCTAGTTATCCCCATTTGTCCTCGTTCAGCATCTTGCAGCCCCATCAACATCATGCCCTACAAAGCTGCACATTCTAGAAATCCGATGGAGCGACCAAAATTCTTTGTAACACCGCCCGAGGGCTCTGCGCGAAGGAGGACTGTTCACGGCACAGCGGTGAGTAGCTGTTGGGAGCAGCCTGGCGAGTCTGTGCTGTTATGATGCAGAGCAGACACCTCACAGAGGTGCACTGTGGATGTAAGAGCAGGCAATGGCAACATCCATCTTCCCATCCATCCCACCAGTCTTGAATCTGGCTGCCTGGGTGGTACTGTCCCCACACTTCCTCTCTACTTGGGGATTCTGCTCCCCTTGAAAATTTGAATTTGAAGATGAAAACTCTTCTTTGTTCAAGCATGTCTGAGTGGCTGAAATGCCATACGAGTGCCTCCATACAAGTAAGTGCAAGGCCAGCACGCTTTATTTTTGAAAATGAGAAAGCCTTTGAAGGGAAGTGGACCTGGACTGCTACCTCTGCATTTATACCAACCATATTCAAAAGCTGGCTGACCTCAAAATGTGGTTCACTTAAAAAGCCAGATAGAGGACTTCCCATCGTGGCTCAGTGGTTAACAAATCCAACTAGGAACCATGAGGTTGCAGCTTCGATCCCTGGCCTCTCTCAGTGGGTTAAGGATCTGGCATTGCCATGAGCTGTGGTGTAGGTTGAAGATTTGGCTCGGATCCCACGTTGCTGTGGCTCTGGTGTAGCCCGGCAGCTACAGCTCCCATTAGACCCCTAGCCTGGGAACCTCCATATGCCATGGGTGCAACCCTAGAAAAGACAAAAAAAAACAAGATAGAGAATTTTTGTCTGTTTAACTAATTCCTGTCAGGGCCCAGATCTTAAAATTTAGTGGCAGAATATTTTGAAAACATTAGTTATTTGCTAAGTAATTCTTAAAAGGCTATTGGGCTGTGTTATAGACTCAAGTTTTGCAAGTGAAGAATATAATTTGCACTTGTTATTACAGGTGGCTGAGCTAAAATTAATTTTCATCATGCTGTAAATGCAATAAGGTCACTTGCATGTCTCCAGTAATCTCTTCTTCATTTTAAACTGTGTGTTATTTGGTAGCCATTGAAAAGTGTAGACATGGTTCTATGTTCTTCAGACACTGTGTTTTAGTCTTAGGCTCCCCAGTCAACCCGAAGATCTCATTGCCTGTCAATAGCATGACCTGTTTAATGAAAAGCTGGAACAATTTTTTTCCAGTCCTAACCTCTCAGAGCAATTAAAATTCATAAAGCTGATGGACACTTAAAAGAATTTTGTTTAGACCTTGGAGGATAATTCAAAGGTTATGAGAGCTTGATGGTTTTGCCTACAGGCAGTTTTCTTTCAAGCCCTTCAGGCTTTCAGGAATCCATGTTTAATTGGTGACTGGGTCAGACCTCCAGCCCTTCAAGCCAGAGGTGAAACTGCCTCTGATGTCTGGGAAGTTTGCCGTCATTAGCACACTGGTACTTCAGAGATCCTAGCTGTGGACAAAAAGCTATAGTTAAGCAGAACTTTGGCCCAAGCATTGGATGCTTATGGATAGGGAAAAGCATTTACCAAAGGAAAGATACCTTGTTATGGATTAAAACAAAAATGAACACCCAGGAAGGAAGGATGAGAGCCAACCCTTGGCCAACAGATTCAATGAAAGGGATTTGTCATCACATCAATCACAACCTGTATTTTCTCACCATTTTTTTTTTTAAGTGGCTTCCTCTTAATGTAGTTGATCTATTGGCTGCACTTTCCCCTCTTTTTAGTTATTTAGACAAGTACCTACTGCCAGAAAACAACTCACACATTATTTATACGCCAGAGCTGCACTGTGAAATTCAAATGAGCACTTGAGAAGTGGCTAATGAGACTGATAGGAAAATTTTTTAATTTTTCTTTTTAAAAAAATGTTTTGATTGTGACAAAAAGCATATAACACAATTTATCATCTTAACCATTTTTAAGTGTACAGTTCAGTAGTACAGTTAAGTATATTTGCAGTGTTGTGCAACCAACCTCTAGAACTTTTAAAATCTTGGAAAACTGAAACTACATACCCACTAAACATCAACTTTCCATTTCCTCCTCCCCTAGCTCCTGGCAACCACCATTTTTACTTTCTGTTTTTATGAATCCGACCACATTAGATACTTCATATAAATGAAATCATACAGTATTGGTCTGTTTGTAACTGGCTTATTTCACTTAGCATCATGTCCTCAAGGTCCATCCTTCCATGTTGTAGCATGTGACAGGATTTCTATTCTTTTTAAGGCTAATAATACTCCATTGTGTGTATCTGTACATATATATGTGTGTATATACACAAACATATGTACATACACACATTTTATTGCTGGACATTTGAGTTGCTTCCACCTTTTGACTCTTATGAATAGCACTGCTGTGAACATGGGTATACAAATATCTCTTAAAGATCCTGCCTTCAGTTCTTTTGGCTGGGTACTCAGTTGTTGGATCTTATGGTAATTCAATTTTTAATTTTTTGAGTAACTTCTATACTGTCTTCCATAGTGATGGTATCATTTTACTTAAATCCCAACCAGTGGGGTACAAGGTCTTCCAACTTCTTTGCATCTTCACCAACACCTGTTTTTTTGTTTGTTTTTGTTTTGGGGAGAGGGGTGTTGTTATTTTTAAATAGTAGCCTAATGGGTATGAGATGATATCTCTTTAGGGTTTTGATTTGCATTTCTCTAATGGTCAGTGAAATGGTCTGTATGGTTTCTATATGTTGGCCATTTGTATGTCATTTTTGGAGGAATAGCTAGTCAAAGTCCTTTGTTCATTTTTTAATCTTTAATTTTTTAATTTTTAATTTTTTGTTGTTGGAATTATTTATATATTATGGCTAATAATCCCTTATCAGATATATATGGTTTGCAAATATTATCTCCAATTCTGTAAGTTGCCTTCTTACTCTGTTGATTGTATCCTTTGATGTACAGATGTTTTTACGTTGGATGTAGTCCTGTTTGTCTATTTTTGCTTTCATTGTGTGTGATTTTGGTGTCATGTCTGAGAAATCATGACTAAATCCAATATCATGATACCTCCTATTTTCTTCTGGGAATTTTATAGTTTTAAGTCTTACATTTATGTCTTTATTCATTTTTGTATATGGTGTAAGGTAAAGGCCCAGCTACATTCATTTGCATGTGAATATCCAGTTTTCCCAACACCATTTGTGAAAAGACTGTCTTTTCCCCATTGAGTGGTCTTGGTTTCTTGTCAAGGACCCTTTGACCATATGCACAAGGATTTCTTTCTGTCTATATGCTGGTACCATCCTGTTTTGAATACCATACTTTTGTAACATGTTCTGAAATCAGGGCGTATGAGGCCTCCAACTTTGTTCTTTTTCAGGATTGATTTGTCTGTTCATGGTCCCTTGAATTTCCATATAAGCTTAGGATGGAGTTTTCTATTTCTGAAAAAAAAAAATGACATTGCTTTTGATAGGTATTCCATTGATTCTGTAGATTGCTTTGGGTAGTATTGACATCTTAATAAGTCTTATAATATATGAACATTTAATTATGTCTTCAATTTCTTTCAGCCATTGCCTTCTAGTTTTCACTGTAGAAATCTTCTACCTCTTTGACTAAGTTTATTCCTAATTTTTTTTGGTTTTGTTTTGATGCTATACTAAATGGAATTGTTTTCTTAATTTCCTTTTCAGTTTAATTTTAATAAATTTAGATCTAAATTCAAATGACTACTATTGAGCACTTGAAATGTTTCATGAGACTGAACTTTATATTTTAATTAATTTAGATCTAAATTCAAGTAGCCAGATGTGGCTAGTGGCTGCAGTTTTGGACAGTGTAGATGCAGAACATTTCTATTATCATTGTTCTCTTAGACAGCATTGCCTTGGAATATCTGTCATATTGTATCCCTCGAGGGTTGTTTGTATTCTAAACCTAACTGTAAAATTAAAGTCTTTTCCCTCTTGGTAAGTTGTCCAGACCATTGATATGGACAGCTTGCTGTGTGTGTTCCACCTTAGCCTTGTGGAGAGTGTTAACAGGAAAGATTATTGTACAGACTGCTGGCTATTAACTCAGATCAGAATGAGAAACAGGGGCACCTTTACATGTTCAGTACCCAAGTAGGTATTTGGGTATAAGACCAATTGAAAGACATTTGAAAGAGTTAGGAGGGTAAAAGGATCTACCTCCCTAGGAGGGTGTTATTCAAATACTGAGCACTTTTCCAAGCAGCTCCTGCCTGTTCCCCCTATTCCCTAAAGGTGATTAAAGGGAGGTCAGTTTTAGGAAAGAATGGGTTCAGTGAGCACTTTAACAGGAAAAATAAAAATAAAAGACTCCGAGGAGCATACACTTTTTTGTAAGTTTATTCCCAGATCCCCTTCTTATCAACACATAGATGAAATTAGTCCCCCAATCCTCTACATCACTCATTACTCTTCCTGACTCACTTTCCCATTCAGATCTCCCCTTGATCTGACTTTAGCCAAGTTAAAGAAAAGCAACTTGAGGTACTTAACCCTAGCTCCTTTCTTGGGAAGAGCACTGTGCCTTCCACTCTGGGGACTGATCTGCCAGAGGCATAACTGCCACCCTCTACACCTGTCAAGGGGGCTCCATATGGTGGCTGCTGCTGCTGCTACCCAAGGACCCCAGCTGTTCTCTGATACTCCATCTCCTGCCTTCTGGTACCAGAGATGGGGATAAAGGGTGGTCATGCAGCCGCAAGTGACACAGAGCTGGCACACACCCTGTGAAACTTGTTCCTGCCCCATCCTTCATTTATTTTATTTAGAAATTCTGAGGAGACGTTGAGTATTATTTGCCACTTAGATGCTTTTCCCTCATCTATAGCCCAGTCTGTCAATTAGGATTCTACTAAGGAAAATGGAGAGAAGCAATTAGAAGAGATGTTGGAGGGAACAAAGGGGAAGGGAAGGAAGAAAGGAGCTGATGTTTGAGCCAGGCAGAAAAGGAGAAAGGTACCTGCTAGCTTATTGGCCCTGAGACTGGATGATGTTTTGCCCCTTCCCTAGCACCCTCAGTCTGTTTTCCTGCAAGGATCCCTCAGAGTGAAGGAGTGATAAGCACAAGTGAGAGGCACACAGGTGCCTCCAGCGACCACCTATTCCCATCCCAGAACGTGATCGGCCATGTTTCAGATACATGGACTGAGGCTTGCTTGCTTGCTTGCCCTGTGCCTTGTTCTTTTCTCTTGGTTGACTTGAAACTATCGCAACTTTTCTAGGTGTCCTTTTGCCTATTTCAACTTAGAAAATACATCATTTCTCTGGCTGAATTCCCAGCATGCAGTTAGAAAAGGGCTGATGCTTTGGCCCACCCTCTGATTTCAATTTCATAGCTAATGAAGTAAACTAAAAATAGCTAAAATTCCTCACCTTGAACCTGACTTTTCCTTCAAGGACAAGAGGACACTAGATGAGGAAGGACTTATTTGTAAAATCAGCATAAATGAAAAAAAAAAATACGGACCAAGTTATAGTGAAAAAAAATACTAAAGAATTAGATAAAGTTAGGGGGAATAAACTGGAAGTGACCTTTATTTTGACATTTGTGTGGCTACACCAGACCATAAGATTTTGCTCGAGGTAATTTTTAGATACAAAGGATAGGTACTTTCTAAAAGTGTGTTTTTGTTTTGTGTTTTTACAAGTGAAAGTCTAGAGCACACATCCAGAACCTTCTATTAGTGTCAGATTGTGTTAATTCAATTACAGTGTTCAATTTTAACCTAATAAAGGCCTTTTGTTGGGATGGAATGGGTATAGCTGGCAAAGGTTGGATGTTTTCCAAAAAGTCAAGCAATGGATTGCAGCTCCACTGCTGAGTATTGTGAATGTGATTGTCCTGCTCAGGGAAAAATCTAATTATTGTGTTTCTGTGAACTTAGGGCTATAAGAGAGAGAGGGAGAGAGACAACGTACCCTTCCACCTCACATCCAGCGCCCGAAGGGCTCTGTCTCCATCTCATCCCAAAGCCAGGTCACCAGCTTCCTCCCGACTTTGGTAAGTGAACTACAAAAGGCTGGCTGCAGTGTTCCCTGTCAGAATTGGTAGCCTCTGTCCTCTGAAAGGAAACGACTGTCCCCACACTGTTGGTCCCTCACTTAGGGAATAACATTTTACCTTAAAGGAGAGAAAAAAGTAACCTGGAAGGAGCCTCTAAAGTGAGTATTTCTGTATTTGCCACATAGCAGACACATTCATACAGCTAAATATCTTCATTCCTTGTTTACATGGGTACTCTAAGGCTATTGCATGGTAGAGGCGTTAGGAAAGGAAGGTTCTGGCAAGCCTCTCTCTTCATGTGCCTCCTTCTCTTTGTTTGCTTCCCAGGCTCCCATCCAAGTCCTTTCCCCATTTGCCTGGCACACCCAGACCGGCACCCTCCGCGCCTCCTGGATCCGTCAAAGCTGCCCCCGCTCAGGCTCGGCCCCCCTCCCCTGGCAACATCCGCCCCATCAAGAGAGAAGTCAGAGTGGAACCTGAGAGAAAAGACCCCGACAAGGAACCTCAGAAAGTTGCCAATGAGTCCTCACTAAAGGCCAGAGCACCCCTAGTGAAGGTAGAAGAAGCCACAGTTGAAGACACGACACCTGTCGAACCAGAGGCTGCCCCTGGTAGGAGTCAGCTGACTTGGGGTGGCGTGTGGGTTGCTGGCTCTCTTTATTCAGTCCTCCTGTTCCCCTGCACTTAGCTCTTCCCTCCCTTCTTTCATTTCCTTACTGGGGACTTGGAAATTTCACTCTAAAGGCTAATTTTAGGACCTTTTTCTTAGTATAATTTTCTTACATATAAGGAAACAACTGTGCATCCCAAACCCTATTGTCAGAGCCAGTGTCTACTTTCAGGTGTAAGGATTCCTTTTATTGTCAGAGTCCAGTAGTTTAACAAAATGTGGTCTTCAGAGCACCTGCATCAGAATCATTTTATGATCTATTGCTTTGTAACAAATTATCCCCAAACGCTGCAGCTTGTAGCCACAACAAACCTATCACACAGAGTCAGGGATTTGGGAGCAGCTGAACTGGGCTGTTAGAGGAGGTTTCGCACACAGGGTTAGCGGCAGGCGGCCTTCCTTTGCTGGCACACCTGAACCTCTCCATAGGGTTGTTTGTTGTCCTCACAATGTGCCAGCCCTACTGGCTTCTCCCAGAGTGAGCAATCTGAGGGAGAGACTCACAGGGGACCCACGGTATCTTATACTTTTCACAGAAGCAAGCCACTAGATTCACCTCACACTCAAGTGGAGGGGACTAGTCTCCACTTGTTAAAGAGAAGATTTTCAAAGAATTTATGCAAATATCCTTAAACCACCACATCTATAATGTTTCAAAGTATAGAACCCTGGCCCTACCGCAAACCTATCAAGTGTGAACAGGCAGTGGATCAAAAACTCTGAAGGATACTAAGCTTGTCTGTTGACTCCCGTGCAGGATTGCTTGATAAAACAGAGCAGACAGTTATCCTGTGGCTACTGGAGTTTGAGGATGGCTTAGCCTATGTGCTTGACAGAAGCCAGAATTTTTTGCAAAAGACCTGGTAGATCTTATCTGTACCAGCCGAGCCAGATGTTATTTAGTAGAAGTTTACAGTCACCTGGAACTAGAAATTCAGTGTATCCTGTTGCAAATTGTCTTCATTCAGAAATTTTCTCCTGAAGACTTACCTTGAAGAGGAAGGATAGATGACTTAAAACCAATGAGAGGAGTTCCCGTCGTGGTGCAGTGGTTAATGAATCCGACAAGGAACCATGAGGTTGCGGCTTTGATCCCTGCCCTTGCTCAGTGGGTTAATGATCCAGCGTTGCCGTGACCTGTGGTGTAGGTCACAGACGCGGCTTGGATCCTGCATTGCTGTGGCTCTGGTGTAGGTTGGCAGCTACAGCTCCGATTCGACCCCTAGCCTGGGAACCTCCGTATGCCCAAGAAATGGCAAAAAGCCAAAAAAAAGAGAATGTGGTTAGGGAAGGACAATGGGTTGACTCCATGGAAAGAGGGAGAAGAGAAAGGGCTGAGAGTGTCCTGGGGGCAAAGAAAGATTGATGGGAGCAGGAGGAGAAATGCACATCTTGAAAGGAGGGCCTGGAGTGGCCAGGTGCCCAGGAGCACACATCACCATGGTGTCTCTATGGGGGCTCTGTGCTGACCAGCCTCAAAGGTCATTTTCCTGGATCTGAAAAAGGTCAGAGAACTCCTGCTCCCCTCTTGGCATGAGGAGGGGCAGTGGAGACCTATGGTCTGGAAGCAGGGCGGGGCTGGCTCCTGAAGCACCTGGCCCCTCAGACCTAGAGACAGCTCTGGGGCGACAAGAGGCACCTCTTCCTCGGATGTCATCTTCCCAGTCTGAAGCTGGGCTTGTGGCAGGGACACTGAGAATGGTCACAGAAAGGCTTTAGTCACTAAAGACAAGGAATTTTTTTAATGTAATGAAAGGCAAATGGAAGAGCTCATCTTTTTCACTCCAGGTATAACTTCCCACAGAACCTAACATAAGGTTCTACGCTCAGTACACATTCACTATATGTTAACTGATTTAACTTGTATAAAAATAAGACTTGGTGACAGAGTGTCGGCTTTGGATGTCTCACTTACACACACAGCTTTTTGTTATCCGTTGCCCGGTTACAGATAGAATACAGTGAAACTGTGAGAATGCACAGTAATAAACATTCCCTTTGCTTTTCTAATGATGAATTCTAGGCCTGACATGTGGGGGATGCTAGTTTTTGTTTTGTTCGTTGGCTTCTGTTTCCAACTAGTTTTCTCCTTGTACCTGTTTGTACAGCTGCTCCAGCAGCAGCCCCAGGCCCGGGTCCGGCCCCGGGTCCGGCCCCAGCCCCATCATCCACCGTGACTGCCAGCGCTTCTCCCAAGACCTCTGCAGGCACCACTGACCCAGAAGAGGCCACAAGGCTGCTAGCTGAGAAGAGACGACTGGCCCGGGAGCAGAGAGAGAAGGAGGAAAGGGAAAAGAGGGAAAAGGAAGAGCTCGAAAGGTAAAGGAGTGACATGGCTCAGTGGCACCCTAGGGGTACCCTGAATTAAATCTTAAGAGAGGAGAGGTGGTAGTAGCATTGAGGGTAAATCTCTTAGTTGTTTCAGAATTACTCTTACCTCGTGTTTCTGACAACTAGGTGACTTTTTTAAGTCACATTTTCTTATTATAATGACAGTGCAACCAAATAAATGGAGAAAGGTTTAACGGAAAAAAAAAAAAAAACACCCATTATCTCACCAGATTTCAGTAACTGTCTCTGTGAACAGTGTATGGGTGTGTATACATGCAGAAATATATACATACACACACGTTTGCATAAGTGTAACCACAATAGAGGTACAGTTGCGAAGTCTGAATTTTTTTCACACATCTCTCATCTCAGTGTTTCCTCATTACCTAATTATTTTTTATGTCTTTTCTAGGGCCACACCCACAGCATATGGAGGTTCCCAGGCTAGGGGCCTAATCAGAGCCACAGCAATGCCGGATCCTTAACCCACTGAGCAAGGCCAGGGATCGAACCCACAACCTCATGGTTCCTAGTCAGATTTGCTAACCACTGAGCCATGATGGGAACTGCCATTTCTAATGATGTTAAAGCTGTATAATAAGAGCTCATGTTTTCTTCCTTCCAGATAGAACTATAGAACTCCCCTCAGAGGGTAGCTGTGTGAGATAGTCAAGTGCCCCATGATTGCTTGCTGGACAGCATGCCAGGGGCAGTTTGCTTAGCTGGTTTCCTTCTGGAGCTAAAAAGGCTAGTATCAATACCGTTGTTCTTCAGATAAGCAGAACTGCCCCTTACCAAAGGATCACAGCCCCACTGCTGGGCCACCATCTTGGACGTGCCCTACACTTGGTCCCCAGTCCTGTGACAGAACATTATAACTTTTATTTACTTACAAAGATTTAGAGGGGAACGTTCATTTCTTCCCTAAAAAAGTCACATTCTTGGGTGAAACAAGTCTGAGCCTTTAAAGATGGCTAAATTGCAGATCCTTTTAAAAAAAAACAACTCTCCTTAGAAGGTTAGTGGATACAGTTTGCTTCTGTCTACCACAGGGCAGCAGGGGGGTGGGGGGGTGGGCTCACCATGCCTCCAGTGGAGGCTTGGCAAGACCTCCCAACACACCATCCTTGAGATAACCGCAAACTTGCGCCTCTCCTCCTCGTGTATCTTTGCCTTTTGTCTTTTTCCAGACAAAAGAGAGAGGAACTGGCTCAAAAGGTGGCGGAAGAGAGAACCCGCCGAGAGGAGGAGGCCCGCCAGCTGGAAGCTGAGCAAGCTCGGGAGAGGGAAGAGCAGCTGCGGCGGCAGGAGGAGGAGCGGGCCCGGCGCGAGCAGGAGGAGGTGGAGCGTGTCCAGAAACAGGTACAGGGACCAGGCTGGGGCGGGAAGCGGGTCAGTGCAGCCCGAGCCCAAGATGGGGAGAAGGGCAGCCCAGACGAGCAAGGGCGGATATTGAGCGCATGGTTCCAAGCGCGCTATGGCTCCTGTGCATCCTCGGGGTCCACGTGTTCTCCGCCTGCCAACCTCGGAAACTGGGGGCAACAGACAAAGCCTGCCTGTTTGTAAGAATCAGGTGCCAAATTCTATTCAGAAAGAAGAAGAAGCTCGTGTTCGAGAAGCAGCAGAGAGGGTCCGACAGGAACGGGAGAAGCATTTCCAGAGAGAAGAGCAGGAGCGCCTGGAGAGAAAGAAGGTAATTGCACCACCCATAGAAGCTGGGCCCCCTCACTATTCCTTCTAGATTGAAGCCAGGTAGACACCTAGAAACTAGATCACTGCCATCAAAAAACATATGTGTTCTATCTATTCCAGATAAAGTAGCTCTAGTATTCTCCTCCAAAGAAAAGCACTCTTGATGTTTCAGCCTTCAACAAAAACAATTACTTCCAATTCATGTGGTGTTAAGCCAGTTTCAGTTTTGAATAACTCCAGTTAAGACAATTTTCCGAAAATAATAGACATGTTTCAATGACCTGCTATTTGCTTACTCAGTAAAATGCGCCAGGCTAGCTTTCTTTCTCTATCTGATGTGTTTGTTCAATTCTTCCTTTCTTCCAGCGACTTGAGGAGATTATGAAAAGAACCAGGAGAACAGAAGCTTCAGATAAGGTATTGAGATGAGCATTGTTAAAGCTATTATTAACGGATTTTTTTTTCACTTGTAATCTTAACATTAAAACATCTTTCTTTTTCCTGTTAGAAAACTGTTGATCAGAGAAATGGAGATATAGCCAAGGGAGCTCTCACTGGAGGAACAGGTATTTCAGTGAACTCAAATCAATTCAAATGCATAATTTTTGAATTGACTCTCTAGAGGTCAAGATAAAAACACTGATTTAAAATTTTAAAAAACTCATTGACTAATAGAACCTTAGGTACATCTAGTCCATGAATCCCCTTTATCTAAAAATCTCTAGCATTCCTAGCAAATTTTTTCACGTTTGTTTATACTCTAATGGTGTGGTTGATATGTTCAAGTCAGAGTTCCCATTGTGGCACAGTGGTTAACAAATCCGACTAGGAACCATGAGGTTGTGGGTTCGATGCCTGGCCTCGCTCAGGGGGTTAAAGATCCGGCGTCGCTGGGAGCTCTAGTGTAGGTCGCAGACGCAGCTCGGATCCTGTGTTGCTGTGGCCCTGGCGTAGGCTGGCAGCTACAGCTCCAATTAGACCCCCTAGCCTGGGAACCTCTATGTGCTGCGGGTATGGCCCTAAAAAAACAAAAAGAACATTTAATTTTTAAGTCATTTTATATCATATCTGTCTACATATATATGAGTATATATGTTTATGCCTATATAGATATGTAGTATGTATACATGTACACATGAGTAGAAGAATTTTGAGTTTATAAAATTAAATTTCATTTATCATTTACTATTTGCTGAAGAAGCCTGTATTTATATTTGCTATTAAGGACATTAAACTTTTTGACAACTTGTACTTAGGACAGTCCTCAGAAAAGGATTTAAATGTTATTTCTTTTAGTCCTTCAGAATAGCGTTAAAATTTGACAGTTTGTTGCAATTTCATTAGAAGAGTTCCTGCTGTGGCTCAGCGGTTAATAAATCTGACCAGCATCCATGAGGACGCAAGTTCGATCCCTGGCCTTGCTCAGTGGGTTAAGGATCTGGTGCTACTGTGAGCTGTGGTGTAGGTCACAGACGCAGCTCAGATCTGATGTTGCTGTGGCCGGTAGCTATAGCTGTGATTCAACACCCAGCTTGGGAATCTCCATATGCCACAGGTGTGGCCCTAAAAAGCAAAAATAAAAAAAAAAATTGTTTTTCATTAGAATGTGCATATGCTATACACTTTGGACAGAGATGATTTAAGTTCTTGGTGATTTTAAACCAGATTTGGTGTAAATAAAAATAAAACTGTTTTAGTACTCAGATTCCATTAAGATATACTAAATGCCTTGTGTCAGGTACATCTGCGTACAGTTTCTTGTTTAATTTCCATTGCAGGCCTGTGAGATAGGAGATGCTTAATCCTAGAGTCAGCAAGCATTTTCAGAAACCTCCTGTGTGCCAGGCCTTGTTGCAGGTGGTAGGATTCCTTGGGAATAGGTCAGGCAAGGTCCCTGTCCTCAAGGAGCGCTCAGGTTGAGTGACAGGCCCCAGTTTGCACAGCTAGAGTCCAAGTCCCTAGCTTGTAATTGGGCTCCTTCCATGATTCCACATGGTCTTCAGGTCTGTACATATAGGCGGTTGGTCCATAGCTCCTTTTTCAGTTGTCCTGTTTCCTCATCTGCAATATCACTGTGAAAAGGAAAGACCAGAGCTAGCTCAGTTTCTTTTGCTCTTTTTTTAAATATTGGAGTAAAGATCAAGTGAAATACTTTGAAAAAGCATTCTGTGAATTGCAGTTTTCAAATGTAAAATATTGGTACTTGGGGATTTGGTTTTATTTCAGTAGAGGCTATCCTAGTTTCACTATGTCATGATTCCTCCACAATTGGGTTTTCCTGATCTTTTAAAGATACCCCAGTTATATTTGTTTGGAGAGTATCCTAGTGGTTGCATATTAACCTCCTTGCGTTTTTAACAGGTTGTCTCAAAGAATGTTGTAATACATGTAGGCTTGCAGCAGGCGTAGCATGCAGTAAGTCGTCAGAATGAGCATTTTAGGATGGAAGGACCACTGCTATAGTTTGTTCATGGCCAGGCTTCTGGTTGTTTTTTTGTTGTTTTCTATATTTCTTCTCCCCCCGATTCCTCTATTAGTTCTTGGTACCTCAGTTCAAGAATGAAGCATATATTCTTATGAGAGGGCAGGTGAAAATTATCAACACTCATATTTGGTTTGAGTTGATACTGCTGCAAAGAGGCCTAAGGCTTATCCAGCAGATGTCCCACATGCAGTTGAGGGCTGAATGGTGTCACCAGTGGCTCCAAAGAGAATTCTAGGCTGGGCAGGCAGGTGAGTTCGCAGATCTAGTGGAGGTCTTCTCAAAGGATGCCTGCTACCAACTTTGTAAATGTTGGCTCTGAAGTTATTGATCTCTTTGCACCTCTGGCAGTTTTACTGAATTTGTGCCAGGCTGTGAAATAAGACTTATTTGGAATTGTTTTTCTCTCATAATCAAGCTGAAATTATAAACTACCACAAAGATCCCTGAAATTGTGACCTGTATAAGGTTTACAAAGCTTGAAGTAAATCTGGCCCAGATTTTAGAGTCAGTCATCAATGTTGTGGGCTTATGCTAGATTCCACTTGGAGCGCTGAATGACTAGGTGGCACAGTGAGGTACAATTCACTGGACTTGCATGTATGAAATCCCCACCATCCTGAAGTGTGACAAGAACTAAACTGAGTTTTAAAAAATAGTTTTTGAGAATAGTTTTGGCGCAGCGGAATCGCAGAAACCATAAGATTGCAGGTTTGATCCCTGTCCTTGCTCCGTGGGTTAAGGATCTGGCGTTGCTGTGAGCTGTGGTGTAGGTCGCAGATGTGGCTCGGATCCTGCATTACTGTGGCGTAGGCTGGCAGCAACAGCTCTGATTTGACCCCTAGCCTGGGAACCTCCATATGCCGTGGGTGTGCCCTTTTAAAAAAAAAAAAAGCAAAAAATATTTTTCATCACTTAGGGTATTTCATAGTGATTTGCTCCAAATCCTTCAGCAAAGATGTTCAGCATCAGCCTGATCATCTCAGCTTATTATCTTCATTAATTGCTTTGGTTTCAATATTACATATTTTTTATCCCAAGTCTATTTAGTGCAAGTAGAAATAAAAGCAGCACTGATTTTCTCCTTTACAATGTGCTGGGGAGTGTCTAAGTACTTTCCATGTGTTAGTACATTTAATTCTCACAGTAGCCTATGAAGGAGGTACTATTATCCTTGAGGAAGCTGAGGCACAGAGTGTTTGTGGCTTGCCCAAGGTCACACAGCCAGGACATAAATGCAGCCGTTCAGGCTCCTGGGGTTGGGTTTGATAGTAGAGGACTAGTAACCTTTCTTCCATCTTCATTGTGTCCAGCAGTATCTGCACTTGAATGTGTGACAAACTCTCCAGGACAAGGAGAACCAGTGGCCAGCCCCCATGTGGCTACCTCACACCAATCAAAAGTGACTTTGGAGAGGTGAGTTAAACAACTGCGGCCTTTAACTGACACATCCTAGAGTAGAGCAGAGCTATTTTTGCTCCACCAATCCCACCAGAATTTTCTGGGCCACACAGAATTTCAAAGGTTTCTCCTGAAAATTTATTTTTATTCAGGTTCATTCATTTTTACTAGAGCTGGTAACTCTGTAATCTAAGAAAACATCTCTTTCTTGAATCTTTGAATATAATGGTGAGGTTGTTACGTGACTATTAAATCATAAGGAATAATTTATTACCTTCTTTTGTATATATTTGACATGATCCTGGACCATCTTCATCCCCTTTAATGACACATAACAAGTGTATTTTCACTGTACATAGTATTTACGATTCACAGGTTTGTTCCATAGTAGTAGTTTAGATGACAATCTTTCTTATACTAGTAGTAGGGCCTCTTACTGAGAAAACCAGCAGTTGCTCACAAAGTTAGGTAAGAAGTGTGGGTTGAAGAAAGATTGCCTTTCTCCTCCCTTGCATGTATATTGACAGTATCAAAAGAGCACTCAAAAATGATACATAAGGTAATCATATGTGCCTAAAAAGCCAGTCATAGAGAACTTGTAGAAATATTCAGGGAGTAAGTCCTTTTATAATTCTATGGATTTTGTTTTTCTTTCCTATTTGTTACACTTGCCATATCCGTCAGGAGAGAGAATATGAAGAATAACTATTACCTGGGATTAGAGCAATGTGATATTGGCTAGGAAGAGGTAAAGAGTAGTCTAGAGGAAGACGGAGTTCCCGTTGTGGCTCAACCAGTTAAGAATCTGACATCGTATCCAGGAGGATGTGGGTTCAATCTCTAGCTTTGCTCAGTGGGTTAAGGATCTGACATCACCTCAAGCTACAGTGTTGGCCACATTTGTGGGGTAAGCTGCAGCTCAATTCTATCCCTATCCCAGGAACTTCCGTATGCTGTAGGTGAAGCTATAAAAAGAAAAAAATAACAAATACAGGAATCACAGATATAAGGCACAGCCACCTCCCCTGGGCCATACCCAAGAAAGAGTCCCAACCTTTAGAGCTTCCGTCCAGACCTAATTTGAGAGTGTATGGCTGTGAGTCAGTAGATGGTGAGGAAGTTGCTGTGGTTTCTTGATGGTGGAACTCGCCAGCTCACTCTCACTGGGAGGTGTCTCACTAGAGATGCTCTACCCTGGAAGGTGCTAGGGGAAGCTGTTGGCCATGGTGCTTTGCAGGAGCCGCTGCAGGGGCTGGGTACTGAGGAAGCCTCAGACCCTGGGGATGCCGTAGGATGTGCTGCAGGAAACTGCTGAGCAGGCACATCCAAACCAAGAAGCAAAACTCATTCCTCCCCCTGCAGTCTCTCTGCCATGGCCATGATTGACAACGTTTGAGATTATGCCATTTGGCAAAGGAAAATTATTTAAAGGGCTCAGATCCAGCTTTGCAGATCAGGAATGAAGGGTAAATTTGGAGCTGAGGGGCAAAAAAAAAAAAAAAAAATCCACCAACAGGTTTATCTTTAAAAGGCTCTTTCTACAGATCTTTGATCTTTAAGTCATATTTCCCTAGAGATTCATTAGCATGAGTGTGGGGTTGAGGAAGAAGTGCTTTAGAACCAGAAGTTTCTAAGTTGTTCAACAACTCTGGGTTTAACCTACTTAAAAAATTTAGGTTTCTTATCTGTACCTGGAGATAGCTTCCTGCAAGGTACTGAAGGGGTCCAAAGAAATACTGTCAGTGAAGGAGTCTGAAGCTTGTATCGAACCACACACATGTGAGCTGTTACTTGAGACACAGTACTCTGGGCATCGCCGCACTGCAATTTTGTAGGAAAATGCTTTTGTGTTGTGTGTGGGAGCCCATCTCCCTCATGTTTTACTGGCCTTTTTTGAACCAAAAACCTAAAGATCCACTGTCACCGAAAGTAGGTTAAAGTGATTATAAGATCACTTCCCGGAGTTCCCGTCGTGGCGCAGTGGTTAACGAATCCGACTAGGAACCATGAGGTTGCGGGTTCAGTTCCTGCCCTTGCTCAGTGGGTTAACGATCCGGTGTTGCCGTGAGCTGTGGTGTAGGTTGCAGACGCGGCTCGGATCCCGCGTTGCTGTGGCTCTGGCGTAGGCCGGTGGCTACAGCTCCGATTCAACCCCTAGCCTGGGAACCTCCATATGCCGCGGGAGCGGCCCAAGAAATAGCAGCAGCAACAACAACAAAAGACAAAAAGACAAAAAAAAAATCACTTCCCTCCAGTGTGACCAACAGTTCTCCATCTTTAGGGCGAGGAAATTATAAGTTTCTCAGATCATTCTGATTCACTCTTTGACTCCCAGCGAAGACTCTTTATTCAAGAAGCTAAAAAAACTCCCAGGAGTATACAGGCCCCTGTCTTAGCCTTTTAATACCCCACAAGACATGATGCATGTTCTCAGCCCCAGGGGACTGTCTCTTTAATAGGATATTCCTTTCTCTCTTAAACAAGGGAGTTGTAGTAATTTTTGGTTTTGATCTAGTGGTTTTCCTCCCAATCTTAAAGTTTCATCTCAAGGAAAAATAACATTCAATCAGAAAGTTATGGATCATTTTTTACATTATTTGTTATAATCACAAAAAACAAGATCCTTGCCACCATAAGTTGTATGGACTATCAGATTCCCACCATGGTCCCAGCCCACTTCCCCAGAAAGGCTTTGGACTGACCCAACACACAGTCTCTTAAGAGTCTTGCGTCTAGCTTCAACTTACAGAGTGTAGCCAAAGAAAGGGAATTCAAAAGGTGGTGCTTAAGAGGACACACAGATTCATACACTCTAACCCCAGTAGCTTCAGTTTTATAGTTTCTGCTTGTCACAGTGTCCTCTGAACATTTAATAAATGGTCATCCAACATCCAAAGCATATGGCACAAATATTCCTCTAATTGCTAACAAGAATGGGTAGGGTGGCTGGGGAAAAAATGAGGTCAGCTGCTGCCTGAAGGGTGGGGTTGGTGTTGCCATTACAGCTTGTCAGCGCATGCAGACTTGGAAGGTGATGAGAATTGAGATGGGTGAGGACTTTGAAGATGCATTCCTCTTTTGCCAAAACTTCTACTTAAAAATCTTTTTGGGGAGTTCCCATTGTGACTCAGCAGTAACGAACCTGACTAGCATCCATGGGGGCGTGGGTTAAGGATCCGGTGTTGCCACAAGCTGCAGTGTAGGTCACAGATATGGCTCGCATCTAGGGTTGCTGTGGCTGTGGTGTAGGCTGGCAGCTGCAGCTCTGATTTGACCCCTAGCCTAGGAACTTACATATGCCACAGGTGTGGCCCTAAAAAGCTCTTTGGAGTAATTTGGCCACAGAAAGCCCATTGGTGATGGGAAAGAACAGGAGGATGGACTGGGATGGCAGGTGAGAGGGTGTGCGCCTGGGCTCAGGCAGACTGCTACGCTGCCTCCTCTCACCTCCTTGGTAAAATAGCAGAAAAGCACCATCATAGTCTGAATCTGTATAATATTTTTATGCTCTTTTCCACAGCATTTTTACATTATTTTTTTTTTGCCTTTTTCTCGTTTTAGGGCCACACCAGCGGCATATGGAGGTTCCCAGGCTAGGGGTCCAATCAGAGCTGTAGCCGCCAACCTACACCACAGCTCACGGCAACACCAGATCCCTAACCCCCTGAGCAAGGTCAGGGATCAAACCCACAACCTCATGGTTCCTAATCAGATTCATTTCTGCTGCGCCACGACAGGAACTCCTTGTATTTTCAATATACCCTGCACTGCCTTGTGAACCACTTATCCAAATCAGAAATGCTTCAGAGTATGTTCCACAAAAATCAGTATTTCTTACTGCCTGGAAAGTAAACTATTTCCTCAATAGGGGGAAAAAAAAAAGAAAAAGCAATGGAAAGACTATACATATTAGCTTCATTTTTACCACTTGGGAGAAGAAGGAAACAGACTTGCTCAGGGCATTACTGACAGAGACCTGACTCTCTGCTCTCTTCTGTAGACCTCTATCACAAACATTCAGATAATGATCAGACTGTAGTAAACGTTAACAATTCCACAATTTTTGCTTCATATTTTCAGTCTTACTTTCCATTCGAAGATTTTAACTCTAGAATTTTGTCCAACAGCGTCTTTTCTTAAATCTTCTTTTGGCTGCCCCACAGCATATGGAGTTCCTGGGCTAGGGATCAGAGCTGAGCCGAAGTGGCAACCTTACACCACAGCTATGGCAACACCGGATCCTTAATCCACTGTGCTGGGCTGGGGATCGCACTTGTATCCCAGCACTGAGGAGACACCATCCATCCTGCTGTGCCACAGCAGGAACTCCTAGGGTCATTTTTTTCACACAGGTTGAGCACTGAACAAATTATGAAGCTTGCAAATACCTTTACTGCTATAGTCAGATAAAGCAAACAGTAAAATTAACGTAGTCATTTGATGCACAGGCATTGTCTTGCTGCGTTGTAAAGCCTAAGGAGCATTTAACATAAATGGCCGCCTGAGTCGTTATGGAGCACTTATAAAGGGAGTGAAAAACCTATGAGAAATTATAGGTAGAAATTTAAGGATATGATGGCCAGTTTCTCAAAAATCCAAGATACTAAGCATGAATTACTAAGAAGCATGAATTACTAAGAAATAAAGTGGGGTCAGAGGCAGATTTAAGGGGCAAAAATGAGAAGGTTGGTCTTGAACAAGTTATAAAAATCATGCACATGTTTTAGGAAACAAGGGCTGGAATTTGAATAGCCAGGGAATGTAGAAAATAGCATTATGAGAAAAACATAGTCGAGACTGCATGCATGATCTCTGCTCCTCTCTCCCAGTAGTTGTATGACTTGTGCACATTATCCTCCTCACCCCCAAACTACAGTCCACTCATCTCTGAGAGTCCTAATAAAGGCTGCTCATCAAAGGGATGTAGTAAAGTGCCTGCAGTAGAAATTGTTAAATGGAGGTAGAACTGTTAATTAAAAACACAAACATGGGAGTTCCCATCATGGTGCAGCAGAAACGAATCTGACTTGGAACCATGAGGTTGCAGTTCAATCCCTGGCCTCGCTCAGTGGGTTAAGGGTACAGCGTTGCCATGAGCTGTGCTGTAGGTTACAGACACAGCTTGGATCCTGCATTGCTGTGGCTGTGGCGTAGGCCGGCAGCTGTAGCTCCAATTTGACTCCTATACCCCGAAACCTCCATATGTCGCAGGTGCATCCCTAAAAAGCAAAAAAAATAAAAAATAAAAAATAAAAAAAATAAAAAAAAGAATAAAATATAGATATGTCAAAAGTCACCAATTGAGTTTGTAATGATATCACTCTAAAAATTTGATTGCAAAATTAAAAGGCATTTTTTGTTGTCTTAAAAATGTTTTCCAGTTTTACTAATTCTTTTAATTTTGATTTTTTCAAATTCCCTAGTACTCCCAATTTGGAAAAACAACCAAATGAAAATGGAGTATCAGTTTCAAATGAAAACTTTGAAGAAATTATCAACTTACCTATTGGATCTAAACAATCCAGATTAGATGTCACCAACAGTGAGAGCCCAGACATTCCTTTGAATCCAATTTTGGCCTTTGAAGATGAAGGTTCACTTGGGCCCCTGCCTCAGGTAGATGGTGTCCAAACACAACAGACAGCAGGTAAGCTTGCCTCGAACTCCCTTCAGTAATGATCAGAAGTACCTGGCAGCAGAGGGAAGGAACCTTCTGCAGTGAGACTGTGACACGCTGTTCTTCAAGGGACCAAATAAGCCACATGGAGGAGACTGTTCATGGGTCATAGAAACTGAATTTTGAGTTGGATTGGGCAACTTCTAGGGCCCCTCTTCTACTTAGGATAGAAATTCAATCTGCAACACCCATTGGGCATCCCTGAGCCTCTCACGAGCAGCCCTCGCTGCCAGAACATGCCTAGGAAGACGAACACTTAAGGCCTCACCCTAACTTAGGGGCAGGCTGTCGTACCTAGTTCTGCCCACGGGAGGAAAGGTTTGTGTAATGTACATTTCAGCTTTCTCAGCTGTTCACATGTTTAAAGACAGCCATCATGTTCTCCTACCATTTTTCTCTTGCTTCGGGTTAACAACCTGGGTAACATACGATTGTCCTTTTTAAGTGTAGAAGGATAGTTACAATTTGGGCAGTAGGACCCATATTCCAAATTAGGAGCATTCTGAGCCCAAGGGCCTTCCATCCCTTGTTGAGTGACCGTAACTGGTGAAACTGCAAGTACTCTTACACCCTCACTGTGGACCTCACACTTAACTTGACATCTTTGGGTCATGTAAAAGTATTCTTTTTGCACAAAGTAAGAACATAAGTAAGTACCAACTCAGTGCTCATAGTAAGCTCAACAGCGCAATACCATTAGTCTCAATACATTGGATAGTCCAGCTCCATCTCTTTTCAACCCTCCTTGAATAATTCTATCAACTGTGCTTCCCAGCACCTCACCTTTTCATATATTGACCAGCATACACTATTTTGATCAAAGCCAGCCAAATTCAGCATAATTAGATGGAGTCAGTAAGAATTATTTGTAGTCAAACTTGTTTTTGTCTTTTAGATTCCATCTGTGAACTTGGAGCAAATATTTTCCACTTTTAACTGGTTGAAAAAGCCAATTTTGAATCTCGTATTCAAATGAATCTTGTATTTAAGTAAAGCCGGTCTTTTTTCCTCCCAATATACTGACCATGGAAGGAAAACTTCAGTTTGGTGATCTACTTTTCTAGATTGTAAAAGGAAGCTGTGGGCTGACATTCTGACACTTAAGGCTTTGAGAACAATCTGATTTACCTGAGTGCTGGTGGAAACACTCCTCACGCAGTTTCCCACGGTGGCATGTCGTACAGCTACAGAGATGGAAAGAACATTCGGATGACTTTCTGCTTCATTTTGATTTACCTGTCATTTCATTTTCACTGTTCCTACCTTTCTATACCTTCTCTCAGAACAGAGTCCAGTGACTGCAATATTCAGTAATATTAGAGGTTCCTTTGTGGTCATGACTATTCAACAAACATTTATTTAACTGCCAACATGTTTGGAGCCCAAAGCATCAGGTACTGAGGATTCAAGACAAATATAAAAATCCTGGACCTCAAAAGTTCAGTTGATTTATGCAGTTTAGAAAAGTAAATAACACAGAACCTAAAGAACATGTATTTTCCTATTAGTGGTAGAATTCACTTAAATATAAGACCCCATAGATCCTGATTCAAGTTGCCTATTCTTCTATAACAAATGTATTTAAAAGCATAGTAAAATTTTAGGAATGTTAAGATATTATTTTTAAGATTTTAATTTGGTTTTTTTCTGTCTCCTAAAATAGAAGTTATATGAGCATTTCTTCTGAAGAACCAAAGCAGAAATTTAAGAAGAATTTCTACAATTAATGGAACTCCTTCCACACTACAAAAGAGCATTCCCCCCTGCTCCAGTTTTCTAAAGATTTCTTGACCATCATTTTGAAAAGACTTTATTAAAACCAGCTGAGACAACAAACTGGGTAGCTTTTCTAATAATTGTCGCCAATAGAGAAAAAGAAATGCTCCTTGTTCTTCGGTACCTTAAAATCGCTTATTCCAGTGTGCTCCTTCTTAGGAAATCAATATTTTTCTGCGTTCTTTATAAAAGATGAGAGCATTTGGCTATAAAAGAAATGGGCTGAATAGGCATGATTTTTCACTTAGCTGTTTTGGTCTTTAAAATCTAACCTGTAAAATTGGCAAAATTTTTACCTTTTACAATACTTGAAATATAAGTACCTCTTGGCTCCACAAGTAGAGTGAATAGGAGATGTGTCTAGGTTAAGCCTGTTTGTTCAAATATTATTGCAAAGAGCTCTACTTGTAGAGGGAAATTATAGGCAGATTACCAGGTTCTTGTAAATGCAACTTGTACACGGACACTCTGCAAACCCCACTGTCCCGTTCTTCTTGCATCTCCTTTTTTGCAAAAGTGCACTCAAGTTTTAAAATGTGAAAAAAAAAATATTTTTTCAGAGCAAGAAAATAATTTACTGTCCTCTTAAATAATGTATTTATAAAAAGTTTTTCAGATAAACTAATCAAATAAATTAGAACAATGTGACACTGCAAGATTTGATTTATGAGATGCATTTCTTATGTTACCATGAGAGAATGTTGCTAATGATTCAGGGCTATTTCTGAAGTCTGTTTATTGCTGCTGTCCCCAGTGATGGTGGGACTTATCTTTGCCTTACCTGATCACAAATTATGTGGGGGGCGGGGGGGGGGGATAACAATTTACTATTTAAATAAAAAAAGAACTTTGGTTTTGCTCGTTTAAGAGCAATGAAAAAATGATGGAATGTTGACTGTGTTTGGCACCCAGGACTCTGCAGGATACCTTCCCGAAGGTTCTCGTTCTGCGTGGCATCCATCAGCCCTCACTCTTCATCCTTCCTCACTTTTGCTGCTGAGCTTGGCTGTACAAACTTGCACTTTCATTTGATAGTATAAATTCAGTTTTATTTTACCATTTGAAACTAATAATAACTAAATGTTGAAGGAGAGAAAGAACACTAAGGGACCAATGTTTTTATTATGGAGTGTTAAAAAAACTTCTGCCACTAGAGAGTGTGTTTTGTTTTTTTTTTTTTTAAAGAGGGATTGGTTAATCTATTAGGTTGAATGAGAGGTTATTCATTTATTGGACTATTTCCTTAAAATCCAAGTGTACTGTCTTTAGTAATAGCTGTAACTTGTTAAAACATTAATTTGGGGATTTTCCCTCTCAGTTGTCCATGTACACATAGTCATATTAAAAAAAAAATCTGTTCAACTAAATTGGTATTTTTGTTTAAATCAACCCAGTATGAAACATCAAATAAAATATATGACATAGTTTTAGGTTTCTCACATTTCAGAACTTCACTTAGGATAATTTTTGAGTTTTCAAGTTGTTCCTCATTTAACTTCATCCATCTTCCTCTGACTAGGTATACAGAATAGGTTTATTCAACATTTAGAGCAGGAATTCTGTTTTGGCTAGATTTTCCTTTCTGCATTTATATATATATTTTTTAACTTGAGGATCATTAGCAAACTGAAAGCCTAAGTAATCAAGTTTTGATAAGAAGTGGTTAAGAAATTAACTATATTTAATTAACAACATGGCCAGAGGATAACCTTGACCTTTATGATGGCTACATGGCTTTCTGTACAGCCCCTGAAGGCCAATGTTCACCTCCTGATCTTAAAGAGACTCTCAGTAGGCACTATATCAAGGGGAATTCTCAAGGATCAAATATGACCCTCTCCATGGAAGGAAGGTGAATGGGCTTTTAATTTCCTTTCCACACCATTGCAGTCTATTCTAGGCAGTTGACTCACCAGTCAGTCCATTTGGTAGATGCCTGCCAGCTTTTACTGGAAGGTAAGGCTGTATGTTTTCTCCTGCATAACCTCACTACCTGGTGGTATGATAAAAGTAAATCTAAAACGGTTCTCTCATATGAACAAATAATTGTTCACAAGCAGGCCCTTTTCAAAGCTAGGGGAAGTTCTTTCTCCGATCATAATCGCACAACTATCTTGATGGAAAGGGCACAGTGAAGCAGGATAGAAGTTGTGTTCTAAAGGAAGAATTAGGTAACCTGACTGGATCAGGCGACACAGTCTTAAAGGGTGAGTTCCAGGAAGACAGTTTCAGAGCTCTAACCCTCCAGTACTAATCAAGTAATGAGCTTGTAGGATCTGCCATATCTTTTGTTTTTGCTTTTTAGGGCCACATCCACGGCATACGGAGTTTCCCAGGCTAGGGGTCCAATCAGAGCTATAGCTGCCGGCCTATGCCACAGCAAGCAGGATCTGAGCCACATCTGCAATCTACACCACAACACACAGCAATGCCAGATCCTTAAGCCACTGAGCAAGGCCAGGGATCAAACCCGCAACCTCATGGTTCCTGGTCAGATTCACTTCCACTGGGCCATGACAGGAATTCCTCCCATGTTCTTATACTTCACCTCATGCATTTTTCTTCTAAAAATCCTCCTATATAACCACTTAAATTTCAAGCTTCATTCACTATTGAAAACTTACTAACATGACTTGTGCTGATTCACTCTGGTATAGATTTAGATGACGATATTTAAAGCCACCAGACTGAGGTCCTTTGAATCCTATCTGCCCTACCCATAGGGTAAGATTAAACTATACATGCACACATACATCACAGTGTTTATATTGAAGACTTCTGAAGTAAATAAATTATTGCATATTAAAGTTAATAAGCACCAATAAATTCTATCTTTCACATTTTTTTTTAGCAGAAATTCACCTACATCTGTTTTGTGATAAAATGGCTATTGGATGTTAGAAACTCAATTTTTAAGTGACTTTCTAAGAAATATCATGCCCCCAATGCCTAAAACTGCTCAAAAATGCTCTTAATTTGTCATTTCCTCACATCCTTTGGCTTCTCATTGGTGTGGGGGAGGAGCTGTAAAGGTCAAGAAGTAGAAAAGGACCAGCATGTGAGCAGAGAGGCAGTTTTAAATTTGTCTCAAGTATTTTTCTTGGAAGTGTTTCCTTGGTGACTGTTACTTGGATTTTATATTTGTAATTTTTGATTATAATCTTAGAGAATAAAGTTATTGTAGGAAGTGATAAAAAGAATATTAAAAGCAGCAGGGGAAAAGCAAGAAATAACAAACAAGGGAACCCCCTAAGGCTATCAGCTGAGTTTTCAGCAGAAATTCTGCAGGCCAGAAGGGAGTGGCAGGATATATTTAAAGTGATGAGAGGGAAAATCTAAAAGAGTAATTTACCCAGAGAGGCTCTTATTCAGATTTGATGGAGAGATCAAATGGTTTACAGACAAGCTAAAAGAGTGCAATACCACAAAACTAGCTTTACAACAAATGTTAAAAGATTTATTCTAGGTGAAAAAGAAAAGGCCACATTAGAAACAAAATTATGAAATGAAAAAGCTTCTCAGTAAAAGAAAACATACAGTAAAGGTGGGACATCATGCACACACAGAGCTAGTAGGGATCTTACAAGACAAAGGTAGTAAAATCATCTAGATCCATAATAAGCAGTTAATGCATACAAAACAATCAGATGTAAACTATGATATGAAAACAATCTTGAAGGGAGGAGAGTACAAATGCAGGGCTTTAAAATGCATTTGAATTTAAGAGACCAGCAACTTAAAACAACCGTGTGTGTGTGCTGCTACATAAAAACCTCATGGTTATAAACAAAAAAAAACCTGTAATAGGTATACACAGAAGAAAGAAGAAAGAATCCTGGAGTTCCCATTGTGGCTCAGTGGTGAGGAAACTAACTGGTATCCATGAGGACTTGGGTTCAATCCCTGGCCTCACTCAGTGGGTTAAGGATCCAGCATTGCCATGACCTGCAGTGTGGGTTTCAGATGCAGCTGGGATCTGGCATTGCTGTGGCTGTGGTGTAGGCTGGCAGCTGCAGTTCTGATTTGACCCCTAGGACTGGGAACTTCCACATGCCACGAGTGTCGTCCTAAAAAGACTAAAAAAGAAAAAGTAATATAGTCATCAAATCACAAAACAAAAGGTGGGAAAATGCCTACAAAACCCCAAAACAATTAAGAAAATGACAATAAGAACATACATATCAGTAATTACCTTAAATGTATATGGATTAAATGCTTCGATCAAAAGACAGGCTGGCCAAATGGATGCAAAAACAAGGTCTGTATATGCTGTCTAGAAGTGACCCACTTCAGTTCTAAGGACACATACAGACTGAACATGAGAGGATGGAAAAAGGTATTCCATGCAAATGGAAACCAAAATAGAACTGGAGTAGCAGTACTCATATAAGACAAAACAGACTTTAAAAACTGATTGGAAGTTCCCATTGTGGCTCAACAGTAATGGAACCTGACTAGCATCCATGAGGATGCAGGTTTGATCCCTGGCCTCATTCAATGGGTTAAGGAGCCCATCTCGCTGCCAGCTGTGTTGTAGGTTGCAGACACATCTTGGATCTGGCATTGCTGTGGCTGTGGCATAGGCCTGGAGCTGCAGCTCCAGTTTGATCTCTAGCCTAGGAACTGCCATATGCCACGGGAGTGGCCCTAAGAATAAATTTTTAAAAAAGTAAAAAAAATTAAAACTATGACTGATGAGAAAAGATGGCAGAACAGAAGGACTTGAGCTCATCTCCTCTCAAAAACCAAAATCGCAAGTAACTGCTGAACAACAATCAAAAAAGCCTGGAAGCACACACAAAAAAAACAGCCTACATCCAAAAACAAAGAAGTCACATTGAGATGGTAGAAGGGGTGCTTTTGCAATATAAGCAATCCCATACCTTCTGGGTAGGTAACCAACAGACTGAAAGATAACTATATCATGGAGGCTTTCCCACAGGAGTGACAGTTCTAAATGCCATGTCAGTTTCTCTAGCCCAAGAGTCTAGCATGGGGAAGAGGAGCCCATAGCATTTTGCACTGAAGGCCAACAAGACTTCCACTGGACTGGGGGAAAAGACTCCACTCTTGGAGGGCACACAGAGAATTTCATATGCACCGGGTCCCAGTGCAAATCAAGTACTCCATGAGAATCTGGTCAGATCTATTGGCGGGTCTTGTAGGGTCTCCTGGAAAATCAAGATATGGCTCTGCCTTGCTGTGGAGGCAGAGGAACCAGGAATGAGTTGGCATGAGTTACCCTGAAGGCTGCCATTCTGGAAAAATATGGTCCCACCCATCAGGGCTGAGAAGCCCCAGGCCAAACAAAAAACAGGGTGGGAACACAGCCCCATCCATCAGCAAACAAGCTGCCCAAAGTCCTCTTAGGCATACAACTGTCACTAATCACACCCAGAGACAAAGCCCCATCCACCAGAAGGAAAAGACAGCTCCACCTACCAGTGGGCAACCCCAGTCCCTTGCATTAGGAAGCCTGCCACAAGCCCTGCAGCAACTTCACCCACAAGGGAGCAGACACCAAAAGCAAGAGAGGCTGCAAAACACTAGCCTGCAAAAAGGAGCCCACACAAAAAGCTATACAAAATGAAAAGGCAGAGAAATAAAAGCCAGATGAAGAAAACCCCCAGAAAAACAGCTAAATAAACTGGAGGATAAGCAACTTCCATGAAAAAGACTTTAGATTGCAGCAACATGGATGGAACTAGAGACTCTCATACTGAGTGAAATGAGCCAGAAAGACAAAGACAAATACCATATGATATCACTTAGAACTGGAATCTAATATCCAGCACAAATGAACATTTCCACAGAAAAGAAAATCATGGACTTGGAAAATAGACTTGTGGCTGCCTGATGGGAGAGGGAGGGAGTGGGAGGGATTGGGAGCTTGGGCTTATCAGACACAACTTAGAATAGATTTACAAGGAGATCCTGCTGAGTAGCATTGAGAACTATGTCTAGATACTCATATTGCAACAGAACAAAGGGTGGGGGGGGGGAATGCATACATGTACAGATAACTTGATCCCCTTGCTGTACAGTGGGGAAAAAATAAATAAAAAAAAGAAAAAGACTTTAGAGTCATGATAGTAAAGTATACCCAAGATCTCAGGGGGAAAAAAAAAGTAGAGGCAAAATAAATTACAAGAAACTTTTTAAAAAGAAGTAGAAGATTTAAAGATTAAACAAGCAGAGACAAAAAGTATAAAAACAAAAAATTATCTAGAAGGAACCAATAGAATACAGGAGACAAAAGAATGAGTAAGTGAGGTGGAAGACAGACTGGTGGAAATCACTTACATGAAACAAAATTTTTAAATATGAATGAAACAGAGTTGAAACAGTGGAAACCAATCAGTGAAACAGTAAAACAGTGGAAACAAATCCAACTAGTATCCATGAGAATGCAGGTTCAATCCCTGACCTGGCTCAGGGGTTAAAGATCTAGAGTTGCCATGAGCTGTGGTGTAGGTTGCAGACATGGCTCAGATCCCACATTGCTGTGGCTGTTGTGTAAGCCAGCAGCTGCAGCTCCAATTTGACTCCTAGCCTAGGAACTTCCACATGCCACAAGTGTGGCCCCAAAAAGCAAAAAAAGAATGAAACGAAGACAGTCTAAGGGAACACTGGGACAATGTTAAACACACCAACATTCGCATTATAGGGGTGCCAGAAGGAGAAGTGAGAAAGGACCAGAGGAAAGATTTGAAGAGATAATAGCCAAAAACTCCCCTAACATGGAAAAGGAATTGCTCAAGTCCAGGAAGCAGAATGAATGTCATATAGAACAAACCCATGGAGGAACACTCCAAGACGCACATTAATCAAACTGACCAAAATTAAAGACCAAGAGAAGATATTGAAAGCAGCTAAGAAAAAGCAACAAATAACATACCGGGGAATCCACATAAGGTCATAAGCTGATTTTTCAGCAGAAACTCTACTGGCCAGAAGGGAGTAGCACAATATACTTAAATCAATGAATGGGGAAAACCTACAACAAAAAAACTCTCTACACTTGGGAGTTCCCGTTGTGGCTCATTGGTAATGAATCCAACTAGTATCCATGAGGATGCAGGTTTGACCCTGGCCTTGCTCATTGGGCTAAGGATCTGGCACTGTCATGAGCTGTGGTGTAGGTCACAGATGCAGCTCAGATCTGGCATTGCTATGGCTGTGGTGTAGGCCACCAACAGCACCTCCAATTTGACCCCTCGCCTGGGAACTTTCATATGCTGCTGATATGGCCTAAAAAGACAGGAAAAAACAAAAACAAAACAAACAAACAACAAAAAAAACTCTGCCCAGCAAGGCTCTTATTCAGATTTGATGGAGAAATCAAAAGCTTTGCAGACAAGCAAAAGCTAAGAGATTTTAGCACCACAAAATCAGCTTTACAGCAAATACTAAAGGAACTTCTCCAGGCAGAAAAAAAAGGCCACAACTAGAAAAAGGAAATTTACAAATGAGATGGCTTATCAGTAAAGGGAAACACATGGTAAAAGTAGGAAGTCATCCATAAATAAGATACCAAAACCAGCAGTCGTGAGAAAAGGACAAAGGCAGGATACTGGAGATGCATTTGCCATTAAGAGACCAGCAACTTAAAACAATCTTGTGTGTATATATATGTACATAGACTCATATGTCAAAACCTCACAGTAACCAAAACCCAAAAATCTACAATAGATACACACACAAATAAAAAAAAGCAATCCAAACACAACACTAAAGATAATCAAACCACAAGAGAACAAAACACCAACAAAAACAAATCAAAGTAATTAACAAAATGCCAGTAAGAAATATATATTGATAATTACCTTAAATGTAAATGGATTAAACGCTTCAACCAAAAGACGTAGACTCACTGAATGGATATAAAAACAAGACCCATATATATGCTGTCTACAAGAGACCCACTTCAGTTCCAGGGACACCTACAAACTGAAAGTGAGAGGATGGAAAACGATAATCCATGCAAATGGAAATCAAAAGAAACCTAGAGTAGCAATCCTCAGATCAGAAAAAATGACTTTAAAGACTGTTACAAGAGACAAAAAGTACATTACATTATGATCAAAGGAACAATCCAAGAAGATATAACAACTGTAAATATATATATATGCACCCAACATAAGAGCCACTCAATATACAAGGCAGCCATAAAAAGAGAAATTAACAATACTATTATAAGAGTGGGAGACCTCAAGACTCCACTCACATCAATGGAGAGATCATCCAGACAAAAAAATCAACAAGGAATTACAAGCCTTAAATGATACATTAGACCAGATGGACTTAATAGATATTTATAGAACATTCCATCCAATAGCAGCAAAATATACATTCTCCTCAAGTGCACAGTGAACATTCTCTAGGATAGGTCACACACTGGACCACAAAGCAAACCTCAGTAAATTTAAGAAAACTGCAATCATATAAAGCATCTTTTCAGACCATAATTCTATAAGACTAGAAATCAATGACAAGAAAACAACTGCAAAAAACACAAACACATGGAGACTAAATAAACGCTACTGAACAACCCATGGATCACTGAGGAAATCAAAGAGGAAATCAACAAATACCTTGGGACAAATGACAAAGAAGACTCACCAATCCAAGTTACAGCAACAGCAGTTATTTCTAAAAGGAAAGTTTATAGCAATACCAGCCTACCTTAGGAAACAAGAAAAATCTCAAACAACCTAATCTTATACCTAAAGCAACTACAGAAAGAAAAACAAAATTCAAAGTTAGTAGAAGGAAAGATATAATGATCAGAGCAGAAATAAATGAAATAGAAACAATTAAAACAATAGAAAAAAAATCAATGAAACTAAAAGCTGGTTCTTTGAAAAGATCAACAAAATTGATAAACTTTTAGCCAGATTCATCAAGAAGAAAAGGTAGAGGGCTCAAATCAATAAAATTAGAAATGAAACAGGAAAATTACAGTGGACATCACAGAAACACAAAGGATAAGAAACTAAAACAAGCAACTATATGCCAATAAAATAGGCAACCTAGAAAAAAAAATGGATGACTTCTTAGAAAGGTACAGTCTTTCAAGACTAAGCCAGAAAGAAATAGAAAATATGAACAGACCAATCACAAGTACTGAAATTGAAACTGATAAAAAAAACTTCCAACAAACAAAAGTCTGGGACCTGATGGCTTTACAGGCAAATACTTTCAAACACACCTATCCTTGTGAAAGTCTTTCAAAAAAAATTGAAGAGTAGTGAACACTCCCAAACTCATTCTATGAGGCACCATCACCCTAATGATGAAACCAAACAAAGATACCACAAAAAAGGAGAAAATTACAGGCCAGTATCACTGATGAATACAGATGCAAAAATCCTCAACAAAATACTAGGAAACTGAATCCAGCAATGTATTAAAAAGGTCATATACAATGATCAAGGGATCATTATCTCAGGGATGCAAAGATTTTTAAATACCTGAAAATCAATCAGTGTGATAACCACATCAACAAATTGAATAAAAATCATTATATCAATAGATGCAGAAAGAGCTTTGGACAAAATCCAACAACAATTTCTAATTTTTAAAAAACCCTCCAAAAAGTGGGCATAGAGAGAACCTACCTCAATATAATAAAGACCATAACTAACATCATTTTTCAGCAGTGAAGAGCTAAAAGAATTCCTGCTAAGATCAGGGGGAAAAAAGCATGTCCACTCTGATCACTTATTCAATATAGTTTTGGAAGTCCTAGCCATGGCAATCAGAGAAGAAAAAGAAAAGGAATCAAAATTGAAAAGGAAGAAGTAAAACTATCACTGTCATCAATGTTTGGAGATGACGTGATATTATACATAGAAAATCATAAAGATGCTATTTGAAATCTGTTAGAGCTCACCAATGTATTCAGTAAAGTTGCAGGATACAAAATTAATACACAGAAATCTCTTGCATTTCTATATACTAACAATGAAAGATAAGAGCAGTTGGGCAAAAAATCCCATTCACCATCACATCAAAAAGAGTAAAGTACCTAGAAATAAACCTAAAGAGACAAAAAATACCTTTACTCTAAAAATTATAAGATGTTGATGAAAGAAATCAAAGATAACACAAATGGATAGAAAAATATACCATGCTCTTGGATTCAAAGAATCAATATTGTCAAAATGACTACACTACCCAAGGCAATCTACAGATTCAATGCAATCCGTATCAAATTACCAATGGCATTTATCACAGAACTACAAAAAAAATTTTAAGATTTGTATTCAAACACAAAGATACCCTGTATACAAAAAGCAATCCAGGAGTTCCCATCGTGGCTCAGTGGTTAACGAATCTGACTAGGAACCATGGTGTTGTGGGTTCAATCCCTGGTCTCTCTCAGTGGGTTAAGGATCTGGCATTGCAGTGAGCTGTGGTGTAGGTTGCAGACATGGCTCAGATCCTGTGTGGCCATGGCTATGGTGTAGGCTGGCGGCTATAGTTCCAATTAGACCCCTAGCCTGGGAACCTCCATATGCCGTGGGTGTGGCCCTAAAAATACAAAAAGACCAAAAAAAAAAAAAAGTAACCCTGAGAAAGAAAAATGAAGATGGAGGAATCAGGTCCCCTGGCTTCAGAATATACTACAAAGCTATGGTCACCAAAATAGTATGGTACTGGAACAAAAACAGACATATAGATCAATGGAACAGGAGATAAAGCCCAGAAATAAATGCACTCACCCATGGTCAAATAATCTACCACAAAAGAAGCAAGAATATACAATGGAGAAGACAGTCTTTTCAGTACATGGTACTGAGAAAACTGGAGAGCCACATGTAAAAAAAAATAAGAACACTAACACCATACACAAAAATAAACTCAAAATGGATTAAAGACCTAAATATAAGAGCAGTTACTATAAAATGAAAATGAGTAATGAAAATAAAGACAAAAATATAAATGGGACCTAAGCAAACTTACAAGTTTTGCACAGCAAAGGAAACCATTAACAAAAGGACAACCCACAAAATCAAAATATTTGCAAATGAAGTGACTTACAGGGGATTCATCTGAAAAATATTCAACTCATACAGATGAATAAAAAAAAATCAAAAAATGGGCAGAAGATCTAAATAGACATTTCTCAAAGAAGACATACAGATGGCCAAAAAGCACATGAAAAGATGCTCAACTTTGCCAATTATTAGAGAAATGCAAATTAAAACTACAATGACATGCCACATTATACTAGCCAGAATGGCCATCATCAAAAAGTCTACAAACAATAGCTGGAAAGGCTGCCACAGAAAAAAGCGAACCCTCTTACACTGTAGATGGGAATGTAAATTGGTACAAACACTATGGAAAACAGTATGGAGGTTCCTTAAAAAACTAAATGTAGAAATATCATATGATCCAGAAATCCCACTCCTGGGCATCTATCTGGAGAAAATCATAACTCAAAAAAATACATGCATCCCAATATTCATTGCAATACTACAACAATAGCCAAGAACTGGAAGCAACATAAATGTCTATCAATGGAGGAATGGATAATAAACATGTGGTACACATATACAATGGAATATTTTTCAGCCATAAAAAGAATGAAATAATGCCATTTGTAGCAACACGGATAGACCTAGAGATCATGGTAAGTGAAGGAAGACAGAGAAGGACAAACATCAGATGACATTACTTTATGTGGAATCTTTTAAAAAGGGAAGCAAATGAACTTATTTGCAAAACAGAAACAGACTCATATACTTTGAATCAAACTTATGGTTACCAAAGAGGATGGCTGAGGGGAGGGACAAATTGGGGGTCTGGGAATGGGATATGCACACTGTGGTGTATTGATCAGTTGGCCAACAGGAATCCGCTCTATAGCACAGGGAACTCTACTCAATATTCTGTGATAATCTATATGCGAAAAGAATCTGAAAAATAATGGATTAGCATATATGTATAACTGAATTACTTTGTTGCACAACAGCAATTATCACAACATTCTAAATCAACTATACTTCAATAAAACTTAAATGTAAAATAAAGACTGTACAAGAGGCAAAGAAGGACACTGATCAAGGGATTAATCCAAGAAAATATAACAATTGTAAATATATATGCACCCAATATTGGAGCATCTCAACATATAAGGCAAATATTAACAAACATAAAAGGAGAACTCTTAAAAATTAGGACTGAAAAAAAAATTGTATCTGCACTGCTGTGGCATAGGCCAGCAGCTGTACAATTAGACTTCTAGCCTGGGAACCTCCATATGCCATAGGTGTGGCCCTAAAAAGCAAAAAAATAATTAAAAAATAATTAAAAATTAGGACTTAACCACTTTTGAATTGTTGGATCTCTGATACCTTGCAGATTATTAAAGGGAGAGAAGATAGGGCTAATGTTGGAAGCCACTGAATGGTTAAGAACTGGGGGGGTCTGGTTAGACTTAGGTTTAACTACCAGGTCTGCTACTGATAAGCCAGATGAAGCTCAGTAAGTTACCTATGTTCTTCAAATCTGAATTTCTTCATCTATACATGGGAGGATATTTCCCATCTCATTGGATGTCTTAGTAGAAGTAAATGAGAGGAAAGTATACAGTAATTGTTAAGTGTTTAAAAAAAAAACAAAAAAAAAACTTTTGTTTCTAGTTTGAGATACCTGTGGTAGACAGGCCTCTAGCAAGGCCAGCAGGAAACTCCTCATAAGGGGGGGGAACTTGATTTTTTTTTTGTCTTTTTGCCATTTCTTGGGCCGCCCCCATGGCATATGGAGGTTCCCAGGCTAGGGGTCTAATAGGAGCTGTAGCTGCCAGCCTACGCCAGAGCCACAGCAACATGGGATCCGAGCTGCGTCTGCGACCTACACCACAGCTCACAGCAACCCCAGATCCTTAACCCACTGAGCAACGGCAGGGATTGAACCCACAACAATCTCATGGTTCCTAGTTGGATTCGTTAACCACTGCACTACGATAGGAACTCCATTGATTGTTTTTCTAATGGTGGCCCTGAATGTCATCAGTCTTTTTTAATGTGCTCATTCCAGGTATTATACCAAGCAAGCTAAACAAGTGTGAGCTCATTTCTCTAGAATAGTATTAACAAGTTTAGAGTTTCTAATTCTTTGTAGTTACAATAGTACTATTTACTTTTATAATCACTCCTCCTTCTACACCTCCCCAAATGTTTTCTTTCCAAGAAGAATAAGTTACTTTATGTTTGTACGTATTTGGAGGCCCTTCTTGACATCATTTGACACAGCTAGAATTATCTTGTTGCCTACAAAGTGAGGGAAGATTAAGTATTTTTCCAGAAGTTCCTATAAATAGTGGCCAATGCTCATGAGGTGATTTAGGAGGCTGGAGCAGCAAGGAGAAGTTTCTAAAGCAGCTGCTGTAAGGACAGTTAGGCAAATCATGTTCAGATTGTATCTAACGATTCCTTTTCCTCCTCAAATTGATTTGCCTAAACAAAATACCTCAAAGAAGCAATGGACTGTGAAGGCAAGAACTTGGAGACCATTGCTGGATTCAAGGATCAGGGAAGTGCATCCCTTGGTTTGCTCTATTGCTTATGGAGCTATCCCTTCCCTTCGGAATTGTTAACAGGAATCTGCCTCTTTGCTCTAAGCACATCTGCCTTCTGCTGTTATTATGTTACTAACTGACAAGGGAACCTATGTCTGAAATGTCAGTGTCCATACTTTTGGATATTTGGATTTAATTGGGGTAGTTTTGGGAGAGGTAACTGGAAAACTAGTATCAAGCACTGACATCATTTTACCAAGGTAAGAACAGTAAAAATAGAGGTTTGAAATAAGATGGAGTAGAAGGAATTGAGATCACCTCCTCCCCCCCCAACTGCTGAAAAACCATTGACATCAAAAATCACAAACTGTGGTGAAGAGAGTAAGAAAATCTAGACTTTTTTTGTTGTTGTTGTTTTGAATGTGTTTAAGCCTATATGACTATCAATCTAAAGCAAGCACATATAGGAAGGGGTTAACAGACTTGAAAAACAGGGCAACCACAAAATCAAAAACAATATATTCACAAAAACCAAAAAAGAAAACACAAGGATAAAATAAAAAGAAATCATCTAACCATAAAAAGAAAAAGAGGAAATTTGGGAGGATGGTGGAATAGTAGGGATTTGAGATTCACCTGCTCACACAAATACACTGAAAATACATCTACATGTGGAACTATTCGCACAGAAAATTTGCTGAAAACTGACAGATAACTCAGGATTATGACAGAGCAAGAAAAATGTCACAAAACCAGATAGGACAAAAGAAAGAAGCGAAAGGAAGCGAGATGGGACCCTGAACCCCTAGGAGGGAGCCGGAAAGAGGAAAATATCCCCCCACCAGGATGGAGATCAACCAAGAGAAAGAAAGAGCTCTATAAAAGTGGTGTGAAGCAGTTAAAATGGAAACAATCCTCCAGAAAAGGTCAATGCTCCAGGTGACAGGAACTAAAACTCTGGCCTTAAAGATCAGACTCAAAGGAGCGGGGGCTGGCTACATGGGGGAAAAAAATCAGGGCTGGCTGTGTGGAAACACCCTGGAGGGAATAGAGCATAGGGAGAACACAATTGAGGGCATGTAAGCAGAGGCAACCCAGCTGGGCTTAGAGTCTAGATGCCATTGTTTGGGGGTGCCAGAAGGAAGTGGCGGGATCCACCACTACAGCCTGGTTCCCTGTGCATGCTCTCTCAAGCTGCAGTACACTCTCTGCTTCAGCACTGGGAGCCATAAAACAGCAGTGGCTGCCTAGCAACAGCTGGGAAATAGCCCTGCCCTTAAGGCTACAGAGTTCTTGGAGCAGGTAGAGTAATTGCCTGGCTTGGCCAGTGGCCTCCACACTTGTGGTGCCATACCTGCACCAGCAGAGCTGCTGGTAGTGCCCATTTCCCCCCCCCCCAAGAGCTGAGATCTGCCCAACCAGGGAAAGCACAAGTGTTGTAGCTCTGTCCTGGGGCTCTGCAGAGTCTCACACCAGCAGTGACGACTCCGTAAGAGAAAGCCACCAGTGCCTGTGCCCTGAAGGAGGTATAAAACTGCCCGACTGGGAAGAGCACAAGTTCTGTGGTCCCTCCCAGTGGCTTTGCAGGGGCTCACACTGACCTGTGCCAAAAAGAGCCAAAAGAGGGCCATAGTGCATGTTCCCTACTGGAGCTGCAGGCTGTCCAGCTGGAAAAAGCACAAGCAACAGGACCTTTACCAGTGATCCTGCAAAGGTCCATGTCAGTGGCACTTGCTCCAAAACAAGGGAGTTGTGAGAGGCCCATTAGTCCACATCCCAATCCACAGTGGCTACAGAGAGCACTCCCAGCAGCAACCAGTGGGAGGAGGGACTGCCAGAAGTACACATCTTGCAGCTACAGAGAAAGCCATTGAGCAACAGTTACGGAGAAGCACCCTACCCTGAGACTATAGAGAAAAATCCCCAGAGTGGCCAAGCAAGGGGAGTGATGGCTAAACAGTGGAGCCTGCCCCTACAGCTACAGAGAGCAGTCACTAGAGCCTTCCTGGCAAAGGGAGAAGCTACAGAAGCAACTGGTGACACTGGAAGCTAAAGAAAGTAGTCCTGAAAGCTACTTGGTAGCAAGAGCGGTTGCAGGAGACACTGCTGCCCCTGCATGCTACAAAAGCAATCCTGTCAACTGCGAATCAATCACTGCCACCTGCCTCACAGACCCCATCCCTAGCAGCCACATAGCTCTAGGAGAGGGAATGTGATACTGCTGCTCCCAGCACATGCTCTGGGTACATGTGAACCCACTACCTAGGAGAACAGCAAGACTGGGCACCTGCTGTTCCATCTATATACCTACTGTCAAGGGGATGATAAACAGAAAGGTAGACATTAAGAGATGACAAAGAAGTAGCTTTCAGACAAAGGAACAAGACAAAAAAACAAAAACAAATAAACATTAAATGATAAGGGGATCGGCAACTCACCTGAAAAAGAATTCAGAGTAATGATAGTAAAGATGATCCAAGATCTTGGAAAAATAAAGGAAACATTGATAACTTAAATGTTTAACAAAGAGCTAGAGGATTCAAAAAGCAAGAAGAATAGCACAATATCTGAAATGAAAAATACTCTAGAAGATCCAAAAGCAGGTTAATGGACGCAGAGGAATAGATAAGTGAGGTGCAAGACAGAGTGGTGGAAATCACTGCCAAAGAAACAGAATAAAGAATGAAAAGAACTGAGGAGAGTCTAAGAGACCTCTGGGACATTAAACATACCAACATTTGCATCACAGGGGTTCCAGAAGGAGAAGAGAGAAAGAGCCAGAGGAAATATTTGAAGAGATTATAGATGAAAAATTCTCTAATATGGGAAAGAAAACACTCAAGTTGAGTGAGCACAGAGAATTCCATACAAAATAAACCTAAAGAAAAACACAGTAAGGCACATATTAATTAAACTGACAAAAATTAAATAGCAAGAAAAAATATTAAAAGCCACAAGGGAAAAGCAACAAATCACATACAAGGAAACCCCTATAAGGATAACAGCTGATTTTTCAGCAGAAATTCCACAAGCCAGAAGGAAGTGGCAAGACAGATTTAAGGTGATAAAGAGGAGAAACCTAGAACCAAGAATATTCTACCCAGCAAAGTTCTCACTCAGATTTGATAGAGCTGAAAAGCTTTTCAGACAAGCAAAAGCTAAGAGAATTTAGCACCTCCAAACCAGCTCTGCATCAAATACCAAATGAACTTCTCTAAGCAGAAAAGGAAAAGCCATAAGTAGAAGAATATTACAAATGAAAAAGCTCACTGGTAAAGGCAAAGATAATATAAAAGTAGGAAATCGCCCATTAACAAATATGATATCAAAACTAGCAAGCATGAGAAAGGGAGAGGACAAATGCAGAACTGAAAATGTATTTGAAATTAAGAGACCAGCAACCAGAAACAATTCTGCATGCATATATGTGGTTATATCAAAATAAAATAGGAACCACAAATCAAATAACTGTAATGGTCACACACGTATAAACAAAAAGTGAAGTTCCCCTTGTGGTGTAGTGGAAACAAATCCGACTAGGAACCATGAGGTTGTGGGTTTGATCCCTGGCCTTGCTCAGTGGCTTAAGGATCCAGGGCTGCTGTGAGCTGTGGTGTAGGTCACAGATGTGGATTAGATCTGGCATTGCTGTGGCTGTGGTGTAGGTTGGCAGCAACAGCTCCAGTTAGACCACTAGCCTGGGGAACCTCCATATGCCATGGGTGCAGCCCTAAAAAAGACAAAAAAGAAAAAGAAAGCCAAACGAAACTCTAAAGATGGTCAGTGAATCAAAAGACAACAAAAAGAGGAAGGGAAGAAAAGACACAAACGTGCCCCCCAAAATTAAGAAAATAAAACTTATCGACAGTTACAGAATGTAAAAGGATTAAATGCTCCCACTAAAAGACAAGCACTGGCTGAATGGATACAAAAACAAGACTTATAAATATGCTGCTTAGAGACGCACTTCAGACCAAAGGACACATACAGACTTAAAGTGAGGGGATAGAAGAAAATAGTACATGCAAATAGAAATTATAGAAAAGCAAGAGGCAATATGCATATCAGACAAAATAGATATTACAATAAGGAAGGTAACAAGGAGCTCCCGTTGTGGTGCAGTGGTTAACGAATCCAACTGGGAACCATGAGGTTTTGGGTACGATCCCTGGCCTTGCTCAGTGGGTGAAGGATCTGGCGTTGCCGTGAGCTGTGGTGTAGGTTGCAGACACGGCTCAGATCCTGAGTTGCTGTGGCTGTGGTGTAGGCTGGTGGCTACAGCTCTGATTAGACCCCTAGCCTGGGAACCTCCATATGCCACAGGTGTGGCCCTAGAAAAGGCAAAAAGACAAAAGCAAAAAAAAAAAAAAGGAAGGTAACAAGATATTACCTAATGATAAAAGGCTCAATCCAAGAAGAAGATATAACAATTGTAAATATATATGCACCGAATATAGGGGCACAACAATATACAAGACAACTACTAACAGCCATAAAAGGAGAAAACAGTAAGACAATAATAGGCAAGACTTTAACACCCCACTTACAGCAATGGACAGATCTTCCACACAAAAAAATCAACAAGGAAACATAGGCCTTAAATGATACACTACATCAAATACATTTAACTGATATCTATAGAACTTTTCACCCCAAAGCAGCAGAATACACGTTTTTCTCGTCTTCATGTAACATTCTCCAGGATAGATCACATTTTGGGCCACAGATCAAGCCCTTTTTTTTCAATTAAAAAAATTGAAATTATTTTAAGCATTTTCTCTGACCATAATGCTATGAGACAAGAAATCAACTACAAGAAAAAGCAAACAAAAAACTTAAACTCCTGGAAGACAAACAATATGCTACTAGTCAATCAATGGATCACTGAAGAAATCAAAGCAGAAATTAAAAGATATTTAGAGACAAATGACAATATACAACAATCCAAAACCTCTGGGATACCACAAAAGCAGTTCCAAGAGGGAAGTTTATAGCAATATAATCTTACCTGAGGAAAGAAGAATAAACTCAAGTAAATAAGCTAATCTTACACCTTAAACATTTAGAGAAGAAAGAACAGACAAAACACAAAATTAGAAGAAATCAAAGATTAAAATTAATAACAGAGACAAACAACAGAGAAGATCAATGAAACCAAAAGTTAGTTGTTTGAAAAGATCAACAAAATTGATAAACTTCTAGCTAGATGCATCAAGAAAAAAGGGAAAGGGTTCAAATAAAATCAGAAATGAAAAAGAAGGGAGATGGGATTAAGATGGTAGAATAGAAGGACTGGAGCTCAACTTCTCTCCTAAAAACAAATTTAAAAGCAACTGCTGAGCAATCGTCAACCAAAATAGACTGGAAACTTTCAAAAAGATATCCTACCCCAGAAAACAAAGAGGAGGCCACATCAAGAGGTAGGAAGGGCGAGTACACAGTATAAGCAACTCCATACCTCCCAGGTGGGAACCACATAGACTGGAAAGTAACTGGTTCACAGAGACTTATCTACAGGTGTGAGAGTGCTGAGCCCCACATCCAACTCCCACGTGTGGGGATCTGGCACTGGGAGAAAGAGCCCCTGGAGCATCTGGCATTGAAGGCCAGTGGGGCTTGTAAGCAGGAGCTCCACAAGACTGGGGGAAACAGAGACCCCATTCTCAAAAGGCACACACAGACTTTCACGTGCACTGGGTCCCAAGGCAAAAGCAAAGTCTCCATAGGAATCTGGGTTGGACCTGACTGCAGTTCTTGGAGGACCTCCTGGAAAACAGGGGTGAATGTGGCTTGTTGTGGGGGAAGGACATTGGAAACAAAGCTCTGGGGAATATTCATCAGCATGCCTTTCTCTGGAGGAGGCCATTTGGGCAAAATCTGGCCCCACCCATCAGTGCTGAGAAGTCCCAGGCCAAACAACAATCCAGGTGGGATCACAGCCCCACCCATCAGGAAACAGGCTGCCTAAAGCGCTCCCAGGCATACAGCTGCCTCTAATCTCACCCAGAGACAAAGCCCCACCCACCAGAGGGATAGGAATCAGCTCCACCTACCAGTGGGCAGGCATGAGCCCCTCCCATCAGAAAGCCTACAGCAGCCCCCATACCAACTTCAGCCACAAGGGGAGCAGACACCAGAAGTAAGAGAGGCTACAACTCTATTATCTGTAAAAAGGTCACCACACCAAAAACCTATAAACATGAAAAGACAGAGAACTATAACTCAGATGAGGGAGAAAGAAAAAAACCCAGAAAATCAGCTAAGTGATCAGGAGATTCTCAGCCTCCTAGAAAAAGACTTTGGACAGTTGATGCTGAAGATGATGCAAGACATTGGAAATAAACTGGAGGCAAAGATGGATAACTTACAGGAAACATTGACCGAAGAGATACAAGATATAAAACTTAAACAAGAAGAGATGCGAAATAACTGAAATAAATTCATTAGAAGCAGCCAACAGAAGAATACAGGAGGTGGAACGAATAAGCAAGGTAGTGGACAGATTAGTGGAAACTACGGATGCAGAACAGAAAAGAAAAAAGATTGAAAACAAATGAAGAGAGTCTCAGAGAACTCTGGGACAATGTTAAATGCACCATCACCCATGTCATAGGGGTTGCCAGGAGGAGAAAAGAGAAGGGGACAGAAAAAATATTCCAAGAGATAATAGCTGAAAACTTCCCTCACATGGGAAAGGAACCAGTCACTCAAATCCAGGAAGTGCAACAAGTACCATATAAAATAAACCCAAGGAGAAATACCCCAAGACACATGTTAATCAAACTGACCAAAATTAAAGACAGAGAAAATATTGAAAGCAGCTAGGGAAAAGAAACAAATAACATACAAGGAAACCCTGATAAGGTTATTGGTAGATTTTTTAGCAGAAGCGCTGTAGGCCAGAAGGGAGTGTCATGATATACTTAACGTGAAAAAACCTCCAACCAAGATTATTTTACCCAGCAAGGCTCTCATTCAGATTTGAAGGAGAAATCAAAAGCTTCACAGATTAGCAGAAGCTGAGAGAATTCAGCAACATGAAACCAGCTTTACAGCAAATACTAAAGGAACTTCTCTGGGCAGAAAAGAAAAGACAGCAACATGAAACAAAAATACCACAAATAATAAGGCTCACCAGTAAAGGTATATATACAGTAAAGATATGAAACCATCCATGCACAATTACGCCACCAAAATCAGAAATCCTGAGAAGAGGTGTGTACAAATGCAGGACACTGAAAATGCACTTGCAGTTAGGAGAACAACAATTTAAAACAATCTCATATATATATAGACTCATATATCAAAACTTCAGAATAACTGCAAACCAAACATCTACAACTGATACACAAACAAGTAAGAAAAATCAACTCAAACACAACACTAAAGATAGTCATCAAGCCAGAAGAGGAGAGAACAAAAGGAAGAAAAAAGAGCAACAAAAACAAATGCAAAGCACCTAATAAAATGGCAATAAGAACATACATATCAATAATTACGTTAAATATTAATGGACTAAATGCCCCAACCAATAGACATAGACTGGCTGAATGGATATAAAAACAAGATCCATATATATGTCTTCAAGAGATCCACTTCACTTCTAGGGACACAAATTGAAAGTGAGAAGATGGAAGAAAATGTCTCATGTAAACAGGGATCAAAAGAAAGCTGGAGTAGAAATACTCATATCAGACAAAATAGACTTTAAAATGAAGAATATTTTAAGAGACAAGGAAGGAACTAAATAATGATCAAAGGATCAATCCAAGAAGATATAACAATTTTAAATAATTATGCACCCAACATAGATTCACCATAATATATAAGGCAACTGCTAACAACCTCAAAAGGACAAATCAACAATAACACAATAATAGTGGGGGACTTTAACACCCCACTTACAGCAATGGAAAGATCATCCAGACAGAAAATCAATAAGGAAACACAGTCCCTGAATGAAGCATTAAACCAGATGGACTTAATAGATATTTATGGGACATTCCTTCCAAAAGCAACAGAATACATTCTTCTCATGTGCACATGGAACATTCTCTAAGACTGATCATTTCCTGGGCTACAAATCAAACTTTGGTAACTTCAAGAAAATTGAAATCATATCAAGCATCTTTTCTGATCACAATGCTATATGACTGGAAATCAACAACAGGAAAAAAACTGCAAAAAACACAAACACGTGGAGACTAAACAACAAATCAATCACTGAAGAAATCAAAGAGGACATTTAAAAATACCTAGAAGCAAATGACAACAAAGATGACACCCCAAAACCTATGAGATGCAGCAAAAGCCATTCTAAGAGGAAAGTTTATAGCAATGCAAGCCCACCTCAGAAAACAAGAAAAAGCTCAAATAAACAAGCTAATTTTACATCTAAAGCAGCTAGGGAGAGAACAACAGATAAGACCCAAAGTTACTGGAGAAGAATAGACAAGACCTAAAGTTAGTAGAAGGAAAGAAATCATAAAGATCAGAGCAGAAATCAATGAAACAGAAACAAAACCATAGAAAGGATCATTGAAAAGAAAAGCTGGTTCTTTGAAAAGATCAAAAACATTGATAAACTCTTATCCGGACTTATCAAGAAAAAGAGAGAGGACTCAATAAAATTAGAAACAAAAAAGGGAGAAGTAACAACAGACATCACAGAAATACAAAGGATCACAAGAGACTATTGTATGCAACTATAGGCCAATGAAATGGAAAACCTAGAAGAAATGGACAAATTCTTAGAAAAGTACAATCTTCCAAGACTAAACCAAGATGAATAGAAAAGATGAACGGACCAATCACAAGTACAGAAATTGAAACTTTGATTAAAAAAACTTCCAACAAACAAAAGTCCAGGACCAGATGGCTTCACAGGCGAATTCTACCAAACATTTAGAGAAGAGCTAATACCTATCCTTCTGAAACAATTCAAAAAAATTGCAGAGGAAGGGATACTCCCAAACTCATTCTATGAAGCCACCATCACCCTGGTACCAAAACCAGACAAAGATACCACAAAAAAGAAAATTACAGGCCAATTTCACTGATGAACATTGATGCAAAAATTCTCAACAAAGTACTAGCAAACTGAATCCAACAATACATTAAAAGGATTGTACATCATGAACAAGTGAGATTTATCCCAGGGATGCAAGGGTTCTTCAATATCCGCAAATCAGTGTGATTATACATTAGCAAACTGAAGAATAAAAAAACATATGATCCTCTCAATAGATGCAGAAAAAGACTGACAAAATCCAACACCCATTTCTGATAGAAACCCTTCAGAATGTGGGCATAGTGGGAACCTACCTCAACATAATAAAAGCCATAGATGACAAACCCACAGTGAACATCATTCTCAATAGTGAAAAGCTGAAAGAATTCCTGCTGAGATCAGGAACAAGATGAGGATGTCTGCTCACCACTACGCTTCAACATAGTTTTGGAAGTCCTAGCCATGGCAATCAGAGAAGCAAAAGAAATAGAAGGAATCCAAATTGGAAAGGAAAAAGTCAAACTATCACTATTTGCAGATGATATGACATTATACCCAGAGAATCCTAAAGACTCTACCAGAAAACTGTTATAGCTCTCAATGAATTTGGCCAAGTTGCAGGATACAAAATTAAAACACAGAAATCGAAAGCATTTCTACATACAAACAATGAAAGATCATAAAGAGAACTTAGGGAAGCAATCCTGTTTACCATCGTATCCAAAAGAATAAAATACCTAGGAGTAAACCCCCTAAAGAGACAAAAGACCTGTATTCTGAAAACTATAAGACACTGATGAAAGAAATCAAAGATGACACAAATAGATGCAAAGACGTACCATGTTCTTGAACTGGAAGAATCAGTATTATCAAAATGACTATACTACCCAAGGCAGTCTACAGATTCAATGCAATCCCTATCAAATTACCAAGGACAGTTGTCACAGAACTTGAACAAAATATTTTAAAGTATGTTTGGAAGCACAAAAGACCCAGAATAGCCAAAGACATCCTGAAAAAGAAAAATGGAGCTGGAGGAATCAGGCTCCCTGACTTTGGACTATACTACAAAGCAACAATCACCAAAACTGTATGGTACTGGCACAAAGACAGAAATATCGATCAGTGGAACAGGACAGAAAGCCCAGAATTAAACCCATGCACTTACATCCAACTAATCTATGACAAAGGAGGCAAGGATATACAATGGAGAAAGGACAGCTTGTTCCATAAGTGGTGCTGGGAAAACTGGACAGCCACAAGAATGAAATTAGAACACTCCCTAACACCACACACAAAAATAAACTTAAAATGGATGAAAGACCTAGATGTAAGACAAGATACTATAAAACTCTTAGGGGAAAACATAGGCCAAACACTCTCTGACATAAACGACAGAAACATCTTCTCACATCCACCTCTTAGAGGAATGACAGTAAAAACAAAAATAAACAAATGGGACCTGATCAAACTTAAAAGTTTCTGCACAACAAAGGAAACCCTAAACAAAATGAAAAGACAACCCACAGAATGGGAGAAAAATCTTTGCAAATGAATCGGCTGGCAAGGGATTCATCTCCAAAATTTATAAACACCTTCTGCAGCTTGATACTGAAAAAACAAACAACCCCATCAAAAAATGAGTGGAAGATATAAACAGACAATTCTCCAAAGAAAACATACGGATGGCCAAAATCACATGAAAAGATGTTCAACATCTCTCAATATTAGAGAAATGCACATCAAAACCACTGTGAGGTACCACCTTACACCAGCCAGAGTGGCCATCATCAAAAAGTCTACGAACAATAAGTACTATAGAGGGTGTGGAGAAAAAGGAACCCTAGTACACTGTTGGGGGATTGGAAATTGGTGCAATCATTGTGGAAAACAGTATGGAGATGCCTCAGAAGACTAAAACTAGAACTACCATTGGATCTAGCAATCCTACTCCTGGGCATCTATCCAGAGAAAACCATGACTTGCAAAGACACATGTACTCTGATGTTCACTGCAGCACTCTTTTCAATAGCCAAGACATGGAAACAACCTAAATGTCCATCAACAGAGGAGTGGATCAGGAAGATGTGGTACATATACACAATGGAATATTACTCAGCCATTAAAAGGAACAAAATACCGACATTCTTAGCAACATGGATGGACCTAGAAATTATCATGCTAAGTGAAATCAGTCAGACAATGAAACACCAACATCAAATGCTATCACTGACATGTGGAACCTGAAAAAGGACACAATGAACTTCTTTGCAGAACAGATACTGACTCACAGACTTTGAAAAACTTATGGTTTCCAAAGAAAACAGTCTGGGGAGTGGGGGGATGCACTGGGTTGTGGGATGGAAATCCTATAAAATTGGATCATGATGATCACTGTACTGCTATAAACATAATAAATTCATTGAGTAGTCAAAAAAGGGAAAAAAGAAATGAAAAAAGTTACAAGAGACACCACAGAAATGTAGAGGAATATGAGAGACTTCTATCAGCAACTGTATGCCAATAAAATGGACAACCTAGAAGAAATGTTCAGATTTTTGCAAAAATACAACCTACTAAGACTGACCAATCACAAGCACTGAAATTGAAAATTTGAGTAAGACTTGCAAAAAACAGCAAATCCAGAACCTGATGGCTGCATGGCTGAATTATATCAAACATTCAGAGAAAAATTAATAATTCTTCTTCCAAAACTTGCAGAGGAAGGAACACTCCCAAGATCTTTCTATGAAGCCATCATCACCCTGATGCAAAAACCAGATGATACCAGAAAAAAGGAAAATTACAGGGTAATATCACTGATGAATATACATGCAAAACTCCTCAACAAAATATGAGCAAACAACATACAAGTGTATATTTAAAAGATCACACATCATGATCAAGTAGGATTTATCCCAGGGATACAAGGATTCTTCAATATCTGCAAATCTGTCATTGTGATACCCTACATCAACTGAAAATTAGAAATCATATGATCATCTCAATAGATGCATAAAACGCTTTTGACAAAATGCAACGCCCATTTCTGATAAAAAAAAACTCTCCAGAGTGGATATAGAGTGGAACTACCTCAATATAATAAAAGCCATTATGATAAACCCACAGCTAACATTATTCTCAATGGTGAAAAATTGAACGTATTTCCACTAAGATGAGGAACAAGACAAGGATGTCCTCTTTCACCAATGTTTTTCAACATAGTCTTGGAAGTCCCAGCCATGGCAATAGAAGAGAAAGAAATAAAAGAAATCCAAATTGGAGAAGAAGAGTTACAACTATCACTGTTTGAAGAGGACATGATACCTACCTAGGAAATCATAAAGACACTACCAGAAGACTGTTAGAGCTCATCAATGAATTTGGTAGTTTCAGGATACAAAATCAGTATATAGAAATGTAGTTGATTTCTATGTATTAACAATGAAAGATCAGAAAGAGAAATTAGGGAAACCATACCATTTACCATCACATCAAAAGAATAAAATACCTGGGAATAAACCTACCTAAAGTGATAAGAGATCTGTACTCTGAAAGCTATTAAGATGCTGATGAAAGAAATCAAAGATGACACAAATAGATGGAAAGATATACCATGCTCTTGGATCAAAAGACTCAATATAGTCAAAATAAAAATACTACCCAAGGTAATCTACAGATTCAATGCAATCCCTGTCAAATTACCAATGACGTTCTTTATAGAATACTTTAAAATTTATATGGAAACACAAGAGACCCCAAATAGCCAAAGCACTATTGAAAATGAAAAACAGAAAGAATCAGACTCCCTGACCTTAGACTATACTACAAAGCTACAATCATCAAAATAGTATGGTACTAGCACAAAAACAGAAATATAGATCCCCAGAAATAAGCTCAAGCACCTATGGTCAACTAATCTATGACAAAGGAGGCAAGAATATACCATGGATGAAAGGTAGTCTCTTCAATAAATGGTGCTAGGTTAACTGGACAGCCAGTTTACCTAGAATGCAAGAATGAAATTAGAACAATGAAAGAGAAAGAGAAACAATGAAAGATCAGAAAGAGAAATTAGGGAAACCATAATTTGCAAGAGAATGAAATTAGAACATTTTCGAACACTATACACAAAAATAAACTCAAAACAGATTAAAGACCTAAATGTAAGACAAGATACTATAAAACTCCTAAAGGAAAACATAGGAAGAATGCTCTTTGACATAAATCATAGCAACATCTTGTTTTATCTACCTCCCAGAATGATGATAATAAAGACAAAAATAAACCAATGGGACCTAATTAAACTCAAAAGTTTCTGCACAGTAAAGGAAACCATTAAAAGAATGAAATGACTTGAAGTTCCCATTGTGGCTCAGTGGTTAACGAACCTGACTAGTATCCATGAGGACACAGGTTCAATCCCTGGCCTTGCTCAGTGGGTTAAGGAGCTGGCATAGCCTTTAGCTGTGGTGTAGGTTGCAGACACAGCTCAGATCCCAAGTTGCTGTGGCTGTGATATAGGTCAGCAGCTACAGCTCTGATTCAACCCATTGCCTGGCTGCTTCTGTATGCTGCATGTGCAACCCTGAAAAGACAACCCACAGAATGGGAGAAAATCTTTGCACATGATTCAATAGACAAATGTTTAATCTCCAAAATACACAAACAACTCATACAACTCAACAACACAAAAACAACCCAGTTGAAAAATGGGCAGAAGACCTAAATAGATACTTCTCCAAAGAAGACACACAAATGGCCAATAGGCACATGAAAAAATGCTCAACATCACTAATTATTAGAGAAATGCAAATCAAAACCACTATGAGGTACCATCTCATACCAGTTGGAGTGGCCATTAACAAGTCAACAAACAAATGCTGGAGAGGAAATGGAGAAAAGGGAACTCTCATTCACTGTTTGTGGGAATGTAAATTGGTACAACCACTATGGAAAACAGTATGGAGGTACCTCAGAAAACTAAATATAGGACTACCATATGATCCAGCAATCCCACTCCTGGGCATATATCCATAAAAAACTTTCAATGAAAAAGACACATGCACCCATATGTTCACTGCAGCAGTATTCACAATAGCCAAGACATAGAAGCAACCTAAATGTCCATCAACAGATGAAAAGATGAAGAAGATGTGGTACATTTATGCAATGGACTACTATTCAGCCATAAAAAAGGACAAAATAATGCCATTTGCAGCAACATGGGTGGAACTAGAGACTCTCATACTAAATGAAATAAGTCAAAGAGAAGAACAAACACCATATGATGTCACTTATATGTGCTATGTACAGCACAGGGAACAGTATCTAGTCTCTAGGATGAGAACCTGATAGAAAATGAAAAAAAAAAAAGTGTGCATGGGTGGCTATGTCACTCTGCTGTACACTGGAAATTTAAGGAACATTTTAAATCAACTATACTTTAATGCAAATTTAAAAACAATAAAAAATGAAAGAAACAAAGAAAAAACATAGCATCAACTGGAAAACAAGGTTTAAAGTGGCAATAAATACATATCAATAATTACCTCAAATGTCAATGGACTGAATGCTCCAATCAGAAGACATCAAGTGGCAGACTAGGTTAAAAATAAGAAGAGCCTGCAATATGCTGCTTATAAGAGACCTCCCTCCTCTAGGACAAAGGACGCACATAGATTGAAAGTAAGAGGATGGAAAAAGATACTTCATGCAAATGGAAATTTAAAAAAACAACCAGGAATCACAATACTCATATCAGACAAAATAGACTTTAAAACAAAGGCCATAAAGAATGATAAAGGATGACACTATTTAATGAAAAGGATTGATTCACAAATATTACACTCATCAACATATATGCCCCTAATATAGGAGCACCCGAATACATACAACAAATACTAATAGACATAAAAGGAAAAATTGATAGGAATACAATAATAGTAGGAGACTTTAACACCTACTCACATCAATGGACAGATCTTATAGACAGAGAATCAATAAGACAACAGAGATCCTAAATGACACAATCAACAGTTAATTGATATTTTCAGGACCTTACATCCCAAACCACAGAATATACATTCTTTTCAAGGGCACATGGAACAGTCTCTGGGATTGTCCATGCACTGGGGCACAAAACTAACCTCAACAAATTTAAGAGTATAGAAGTTATTTCAAGCATCTTCTCTGACCACAATAGCATAAAACTAGAAATCAACCACAGGAAAAGAAATGAGAGAAAACTGACTACATGGAGACTAAATGACATGTTACTAAAAAAAACCAATGGGTCATCGAGGAAGTCAAAAAGCAAATTACAAAATACCTTGAAACAAACAACAATGAAAACAAACCATACAAAAATTTATGGGATGCCACAAAAGCAGTTGTTAGAGGAAAGTTCCTAGCAATACAGGCCTTCCTCAAAAAAACAAGAAAAATCTCAAATCAACAACCTAACCTACCACCTAAAAGAATAACAAACAAAACCTAAAATCAGCAGAAGGAAGTAATAAATATCAGAGAGGAACTCAATAAAGATTTTTTTAATGGAAAAAATAAAAGAGCTGTTTTTTTTTTGAAAGGGTAAAAAAAATTGACAAACTTCTAGACAGGCTCACCAAGAAGAGCGAGAACCCAAAAAAAACAAAATACAAAATGAAAAAGGAGAAATCTCAACTGATATTGCAGAAATACAAAAAAATAATAAGATTATCAACAATTATATGCCAACAAATTTGATGACCTAGAAGAAATGGACAACTTTCTAGAAACATACAGCCCACCTAAATCAAGAAGAAATAGATAAATTGAACAGACTGAACATTAGAAATGAAATTGAATATATACTTAAAAAAAAAAACCTCCCTATAATCAAAAGTTGAGGACCAGATGGCTTTACAGGTGACTTCCACCAAACATATGAAAAAGAACTTACACCAATCCTTCTCAAATTCTTGCAAAAGATGTTCTATGAAGCCACCATCACCCAATACAACAAAAATACCATCAAAAAAGAAAATTAAAGGGCAATATCTTTGATGAATACAGATGCAGAAATTCTCAACAAAATTTTAGCAAACCTAATCCAACAGATAAAAAAGATCACACACCATGACCAAGTGGGACTCATCCCAAGATCACAAGGATGATGTAACATATGCAAATCAATGTAATACACCATATTAACACAAGAGAAGTAAAAAACCACATGATCATCTGAATAGATGAAGAAAAAGCATTTGACAAAATTCAATATCCATTTACAATAAAAATGCTTTCCAGGGTGTGTATAGAGGGAACATATCTTAACACAATAAAAGCCATTTATGACAAACCACAGCCAATATAATACTCAAGGGAGAAAAGCTGAAAGCCTTCCCTCTAAAATCTGGAACAAGACAAGGATGCTCACTCCCACCACTTTTATTCTACGTAATTTTGGAAATCCTAGTCCCACCAATCAGAAAAAAAAGTAAATAAACTGTGTCCAAATTAGAAGAGGTAAAATTGGAGTTTCCATCGTGGCTCAGCGGTTAACAAATCCGACTAGAAACCATGAGGTTGTGGGTTCAATCCCTGGCCTTGCTCAGTGGGTTAAGGATCTGGCGTTACCGTGAGCTGTGGTGTAGGTTGCAGATGTGGCTTGGATCCCTTGTTGCTGTGGCTGTGGGTAGGCCAGCAGCTACAGCTCCGATTAGACCCCTAGCCTGGGAACCTTCATATGCAGCGGGAGCGGCCCAAGAAATAGCAAAAAAGACAAAAAAAAAAAAAGAAAGAAAAAAGAGGTAAAATTATCACTCTTTGCAGATGACATGATACTATATATAGAAAACCTTCAAGATTTCACACAAAAACTACTTGAACTCATCAACTCAAATTCAGCAGAGTCGCAGGATATAAGATTAACATTCAGTAACTGGTTCCTTTTTGGTATACTAATGATGAAATATTAAAAAAGAAATATAAAAAACCAGTACCTTTTAAAATTGAACCACCAACAACAACCAAAAACTAGGAGTGAACCTGACCAGAGAGTTTAAAGACTTAAATGCTGAGAACTATAAAACATTAATCAAGGAAACTAAAGAGGATTCCAAGAAATGGAAAGATATCCCATGCCCTGGATTGGAAGAATTAATACTATTAAGATGGCCATACTACCAAAAGCAATCTACAGATTTTATGTGATCTCTATCAAATTACCAATGACATTTTTCAGGGACTAGAACCAATAATCCAAAAATTTATATGGAACCATAAAAGACCCAGAATTGCCAAAACAAAGCAGGAGGCATAACTCCCAGACTTCAGACAATATTACAATGCTACAGTAATCAAGACAGTGTGGTAAGCAATACAAAAACAGACACGTGGATTAATGGAACATAATGGAGAAGCCCGAAATAAATCCTGACACCTACCATCAACCTTTGACAAAGAAGTCAAGAATACAAAATGGCAAAAAAGTCTCTTCAGCAAGTTGTGCTGAGACAACTGGACAGCTGCATGTAAATCAATGACACTAAGACACATTCTCACACCTCTCACAAAAATAAACTCAAAATGGCTTAAAGAATTAAACATAAGACATAACACCGCGAGTTCCCATCGTGGCGCAGCAGTTAACTAATCCGACTAGGAACCATGAGGTGGTGGGTTCAATCCCTAGCCTTGCTCAGTGGGTTAAGGATCTGGCATTACCATGAGCTGTGGTGTAGGTCGCAGACGCGTTTTGGATCCCTCGTTGCTATGGCTCTGGTGTAGGCTGGCAGCTACAGCTCTGATTATACCCTTAGCCTGGGAACCTCCATATGCTGTGGGAGTGGCCCTAGAAAAGGCAAAAAGACAAAAAAAAAATCCTTCTTTAAAAAGAAAAAAAAAAAAGACATAACACCAAACTCCTAGAAGAGAACACAGATAAAATATTCTCTGACATAAAGTACAAATGTTTTCTTAGGTCTCCCAAGGAAACAGAAATAAACAACAGGACCTAATTAAACTTACAAGCCTTTGCACAGCAAAGGAAATCATAAACAAAAAGAACCTACAGAATGGGAGGAAATTGTTTCAAATGATTTTTTTTGTTCTTGTTTTTTGTTTTTCAAATGTTTGGTTTTTGTTTTTCAACAAAAAATTGTTTCAAACAAGGAAAAAAATTTCCAAAATATGCAAACAATTCATACAACTCAACAAAAAACCCAGTTAAAAAATGGGCAGAAGATCTAAATAGACATTTCTCCAGAGAAGACATATGGATGGCCAGTAGGCACATGAAAAGATGCTCAACATCACTAATTATTAGAGAAATGCAAATCAACACTACAATGAGGAACCACCTCACACTGGTCACAATGAGTCAAAATAAGTCTATAAGTCTATAAATAATGAATGTTGAGAGGGTGTGGACAAAAGGGACCCATCCTACACTGTTGGTAGAAATGTAAATTGGTACAACCATTATGTTAAAGAGTATGGAGGTTAATCAGAAAACTAAAAAATAGATCTACAACATGACCCAGCAATCCCACTCTGGGGTATATATCCAGACAAAAGTATAATTCAAAAAGATACATGCACTATATTCAGAGCAGCACTATTCAGAATAGCCAAGACGTGGCAACAACTTAAATGGCCATCGACAGATAAAAGATGTGGTACATATATACAGTGGAATGCTACTCAGCCATAAGAAAACTCAAAATAATGCATTTGCAGCAACATGGATGCAACTAGTGCTTATCATACTCAGTAAGTCAGAAAGAGAAAAGACAAATACCATTTGATACCATTTACGTATCGAATCTAAAATATGGCACAAACTAACCTATCTACAAAGCAGAAACAGACTCACAGAGAACAGACTAGTGGTTTTGAAGGGCGAGAGGGAAGCAGTGGGATGGACTAGGAGTTTGAGATTAGTAGATGCAAACCATTATATTTACAATGGATGAAAAATAAGGTCCTACTGTATAGCACAGGGAAATGTATCCAATCACTTGGACAGGCCAAGATAGAAAAGTGTATTTTAAAAAAGAATGTGTACGTATGTATGTATATATATATGTGTGTGTGTGTATATATGTATGAGTCACTTTGCTGTACAGCAGAAATTAGCACAACATTGTAAATCAACTATACCTTAATAATAATAATTAAAAAACTTCCAACAGACCAAAGTCCAGGACTTGATGGCTTCACAGGTGAATTCTATCAAACATTTAGAGAAGAGTTAACACTATCCTTCTGAAAATATGCCAAAAAATAGTAGAGGAAGGAACACTCACAAACTCATTCTATGAGGGCACCATCACCCTGATACCAAAAAATCAAAGATACTACAAAAAAAAATTACAGGCCAGTATCACTGATAAACATAGACACAAAGAACCTAAACAAAATACTTCAAAACTAAATCCTACCCATCAAAAGATCATATGGGAGCTCCTGATGTGACTCAGTGGTTAACAAACCTGAGTAGCATCCCTGAGGATGAGGGTTCAATCCCTGGCCTTGCTCAGTGGGTTAAGGATCCTGTGTCACCTTGAGCTGTGGTATAGGTCACAGATGCAGCTCCAATATGGCATTTCTGTGGCATAGGCTGGCAGCTACATCTCTGATTTGACCCCTAGCCTGGGAACCTCCATATGCCATGGGTGTGGCTTTAAAAGAGAAAAAAAAATCATACACCATGACCACATAGGATTTATCTCAGGGATGCAAAGAGTTTTCAGTATTTGCAAATCAATTGGTGTGATACACCACATTAACAAATTGAGGAATAAAAACCATATGATCATAATAGGCATAGGAAAAGCTTTTGACAAAATTTAATATCCATTAGTGATTAAAAAAAAACTCTTCAGAAAGTGGACATAGAACTTACCTCAACATAACAAAGGCCATATATGACAAAACCACAGCTAACTTCATACTCAATAGTGAAAATCTCAAAGCATTTCCTCTAAGATGAGGAGTAAGACAAGGATTCACTCTCACTTTTATTCAACATTAGTTTGGAAGTCTTAGTCATAGCAGACAAGAAAAAGAAATAAGTGGCATCCTAACTGGAAATGAAGTAAAACTGTCTCAGATGACATGATATTTTACACAGAAAATCCTTAAGATGCTACCAATAAACTACGTCAATGAATTCAGTAAAGTTGCAGGATACAGCATACACAGAAATCTCTTGCATTCCTATACCTTAACAACGAAAGATCAGAAAGAGAAATTAAGGAAACAATCCCATTTACCATCACATCAAAAAAAAAAAAAAAAGAAAGAAAGAAAGAAAGGCCTAGAAATAAACCTACCTAAGGAGACCTGTACTCTGAAAACTCCAAGTCCCTGGTAAAAGAAAGTGAAGATGACACAGATGGAAAGATACACAATATTCCTGGATTAGAAGAATCAATATTGTCAGAATGACTATCACCTGAGGCAATCTATAGTCAGTGCAATCTCTATCAAATTATCAATACCATTTTTCACAGAATTAGAGAGAAAAAATTTAAATTTGTATGGGAACCCAAAAGACCCCAAATAGGAAAAGCAATCTTTAGAAAAACAGCTCAAGAAATCAGGTTCCCTGACTTCAGATAATACTACAAAGCTATGGTCATCAAAACAGTATGGTACTGGCACAAAAACAGAAATATAGATCATTGGAACAGGACAGAAAGCCCAGAAATAAACCCATGGATTTATGGTCAATTAATCCATGACCAAAATGGCAAGAATATACAATAGAGAAAAAACAGTCTCTTCAATAAATGGTGCTGGGAAAACTGGACAGCTACATGTAAAATAATGAAAATAGAATATTCTCTAACATCACACACAAAAAAACCTCAAAATGGATTAGAGACCTAAATCTAAGACTAGGCACTGTAAAACTCTTAGAGAACACTCTTGACATAAATCCCAGCAATACCTCCCCCTAGATCCACCTACTAGAATAATGAAAAACAAAAACAATTGGGACCTAATTAAACTTAAAGGCTTTTATACAACAAAGGAAACCATAAACAAAATGAAATGACAACCCACAGAATAGGAGAAAATATTTTCAAATGAAGCTGCTAACTAGGGGTTGGTCTCTGAAATACACATCAGCTCATGCAGATCATTAAAACACACATACACACACACAAAACCCAATCAAAAAATGGGCAGATCTACCTAAACATTTCTCCAAAGAAGACATACAGATGGCCAGAAAGCACATGAAAAGATACTCATCACTAATTGTTATAGAAATGCACATCAAAATTACAATTACTGGTGTGAGAGATATATTATCTCACACCAGTCAGAATGGACATTATCAAAAAGTTTACCAACAATAAATTCTGGAGAGGATGTGGCAAAAAGGGAACCCTCCCTTCCACACTGTTGGTGGGAATGTAAATTGGCATAGCCACTATGGAGAACAGTATGGAGGTTCCTTAAAAAACTAAATGTAGAACTACCATATGACCCAGCAATCCCACTTCTGGGCATATGTCTGGAGAAAGCCATAATTCGAAAAGATACATCCATCCCTATATTCATTGCGTCATTATTTACAATAGCCAAGACATGGAAACAACTTAAATGTTCATTGACAGAGGAATGGATAAAGATGTGGTACATATATACAATGGAACATTACTCATCCATAAAAAAAGAACAAAATAATGCCATTTGCAGCAATATGGATGGATCTAGAGAATATCATACTAAGCCAGACAGAAGAGGACAAATACCATATGAGATCACTTTCATATGGAATCAAATAAAATGATAAAGAAGAACTCATTTATAAAACAGAAACGAACTCAGAAATTTCAGAATCAAATTCATAGTTACCAAAGGGGGAACTTTGGTTGGGGAGGGATAAATTGGGGAGATGGGATTAACACATATACACTACTGTATATAAGATAGGTAACTAACAAGAACCTACCGCATAGCACAGACTCTAGTCAATGTTCTGTAATAGCCTACATGGGGAAAAAAAGGTATCAATGTATATGTAAAACTGATTCACTTTGTTGTATTCCTGAAACTAAGACAACATTGGAAATCAACTACACCCTAATAGAAGACAATTTTTTTTTAGAAGAAAAGTAAAAATAAAATTGCTCTCAAGGCCACTCTCAGTGGCCCAATTTCTTTGGGCTATACATCTGCATTGATGTATCTGAGGGGCCATCTGGGAAAGGGCACATGCCTTTTTTCTCACTGGTTGACGTTCCTGTCACTCACTGTGGTCGTGGCTTGACGACACTCCTCTTTTGGTTGCCTTCTCTTCTTTGTCTCACTTCTCCATTCCCTGGCAGGCGTTCCCTTCACCATCCACACCAACTCAAATCCTTGTTATAGGGTCTGCTTCCAGGGAAACCAGAACTAAAGGTATTATGCTAAGGTCTGTTAACATAATTTTATAAATCAAGTAACATTTTATCTCCTAAAAAGAGTACAACTTTTCTTTTTTTTTTTTTGCTTTTTAGGGTTGGCTGAACTCTTGGCATATGGAAGTTCCCAGGCTAGGGGTCAAATCAAAGCTGCAGCTGTCCACCTACACTACAGCAACGTGGGATCCAAGTCATGTCTGCAGCCTACACCACAGCTCATGGCAACACTGGATCCTTAACCCACTGAGCCAGGTCGGGGATTGAACCCACATCCTCATGGATACTAGTTGGATTCATTACCACTAAGCCACAACAGGAATTCCCTATCCTTAAACGAATAAATTTAACTTGGAAAGCCAACTCTAGACTTCACATTCTCATTTTGTCACATATATACACCAGTCAGTGAAAAATGTTTCCGCATAATTTAGTTCTTATTGGATATAAATTAAAAATAGTAAACCCAAGTATTTCCACATTATCTTCCCCACTTTTTACATTCAGGCCAATGGTTTCCAGCTGTTGAATTGTTTTCTCACCTTCATATCTTTATTCTAGATCCTTTTCAGTGAGAGTTCTACATTAAAAAAAAAAAAAAATCCTACTCCTCTTCACAGCCCTTGAAGCTTCTCATGATGGGACCGCTCCCAGTTCCCACAGCTTTGTCTCTGTGATGTGGTGTTGCTGCCAAGTTCTGGGAAGTCGGAGTATTGCGTTTGTAACCCTTTTTGAAAGAATCTCAGAAACAAAACAAATAATCTTAACTGTGATAAATTCAGAATTTCATCATGTACTTTAAAAAATAAATTGCTACTGCTACTTATACAAATTGCTAGTTAGGGAGATATGGGTGGTTTTTTTCTTTTCCAGATATTTGATAGGGACCACATGGAAGTGGTAAGGAAATGTGAGCAGCTAAGTGCTGGGTTTTGTAAAGAAACACAAAAGCTATTAAAATGATATGTAAATATGCACATAAGATTCCTAAAGTATGTTCAGCTGGTCTTTACATTTTGCAATTTTCGTATATCAAAATGCTTAATTTATACTTAAGCAAATTTTAATTATAAAATGAAAAAAAAATCCATGTGGTTGATCTTTTTAAAATAACATTTTTTAGCTAACAACATTTTTTTAAACATTAATTTGGGACAGTATTATAAACACAAAGATCACCCCAGTTGTCATTTTTATGTGTATTTAAAGTATTCCAAATTTAAATCTATGATGATATTGATAATAATCATTCAGGTAATATTTTGAGAATAGAGATGAAGCAAGTATAAGGCCAAACACCTTGAAAGCCTCCTTTCTGGTGGAAAAATCAACTATTGCTCATATTTCAACAGGAAGGAAGTGGAAATGCAGCATAATTTATCGACTAGAATGTACTAGAGAGGAAAATGGCATTCTATCCTAAAGACATTGCTCCTGCTGTGCTGACTTCTCGGTTTCTTGTAAACCATAAGTAATATCATGTCCTTAAGCCTTTGAGTCAGTCCTGAAAAAGTTATATTTCCTTTCAGTATCTCATGCAGGCTAGAGCACAGCCAGATGCATTTGTGCTTCACTCAGCCTAGAGAATTGGCTTCTTATGGCCAAGCCAAGCAGCTTTGGCTCTTAGCCACCACTTACAGAAGAAAACCAGCGTCCTAACCAAGGGGCCATCCTAAATGCTCCTGAGCTGCCACTGTCTGGCTACATTTTACCCCTGTGTGACTCTGCTCCTGCTGGCTCTTCTCTGTTGGGACATCACTCAAGGCTGCAAGTGTTGCCCGCCATGGATTCTTTTATATTTGATGCAAGTTCTCAACAGTAATGGAACTCAAAATCCCAAATCTACAAGAGTCACCCTAAGACAAAGAGGTCAGACTGCCCAGAGTGGCCTGCAGGATTTCTGTAAGATAAACAAAGCCAGATGCTAGATAAAGGGGTCAGGACAGATTTTAGTCAATACTATAGTGTTGCAACAGAGAGAAGAATCCAGGGTAAACAACACACAACTTTAATTTGCACAGAGGTGATAGTGTTTTAAGAGAAGAATGAGGGAATAAGGAGAGGCTGGGCAGGCACTCTGTAGCGCCAGAGGTGAAAAATTGCAAAAAGCTGGAAGGGAGATCCATGTGAAACTCATAGGGTTTGTTAACGGACTCTTAGTGAAGTTGGGCTCCTCTCACCCCAAAGAGGCTGGGAGATGGAGCCCTCTCTTCAGGTGTAGGCTAGAACAAATAGTGTTTCTCACCCCTGCCTTTGCTCATGCTGTTCCCTCCACTGATAATCCTTTACCTACTTCATATGAATGCTAGGAGGATCACATGAGGTCCAGCACATAAATATTTTAGCGCCGTGCTTAACACATAGGAAGCATTTAGTAATTATTAGCTAAACAAATACTCAGCCTGTATTCCTTCCTTCAAGAAAGCCTACTTTCCTCCCAGAGTCTCACTCTAGGGTAGATGCTGTCCTCTTTTCTAACCCTAGCTCCCTGGGTATCTTTCTTTCATTGCATCTGCCACAATCTATTGAGTTTATATTCATGATTCTCTCCCTTACTAGACTGAACTCTTGATGGAAAAGACTGTTTTATTCATCTTTGTACAGGATTCCCAAATGTCCAGCATGGTACCTGGTACTCATTAGGGACTTAGTAATGATAATTGTTTTCATGAAGAGATGATGGCATGAATGCATGAAATTCTCACTGTGACTTTTTTGGCAGCTTTTGAATTATTGACTAGCTTTTTTTTTTTTTTTTAGGGTTGATGGAAGATCTCAGATCCCAGACCAGGGATTTAACCTGGGCTGCAGTGGGAGCCATTAATTCCATGTCCTTACTTGCCTGCAAAATTAGCCCCAAAGTGCTGCTTACATCTTTCAAGTCTCAATCAGATGCACCTAATTCTTAGAACCTGCCTCACATCAAGAACTTCTGGCTACAAGGAAACCTGGGAAAGCACCAAATCCTAATCACTAGACCACCAGGGAACTCCCTAGCCCTTTATTCTTGAATATCTTTTCTCCTTTGGATTTTGTACGATTATGGGTTCAGTTGCAGAAAACAGAAACCACATGAATTTCAGCAGAGAGGGATTTACAACACTGTTAAAATTGGTGGAAGGACTAAGAGCATGCTCTAGACTGGGCCCTCAGGAATAACTCCCATACCACAGCAGCTATGACCACTAGGAAAGCTACTTCCTCTCCCACTCAGGAAGATAACAATTCAGGAAGTCGCCCCTGAAACCACTCCCTTCAGGAATACATTGCCTTCACTGAGATCCAGAGATCAGGAAGCCACCACAACTGAACCTTCTGCTGGACTGCACAAGAAAAGGATGAATTCCCAGGCCTTTGCCTCTTGTCTCCTGGTAATCTGGTGTCTGAATGCTGAACACTGGCTGAGAGGGGCAGGGGGAGCCATTAATTCCATGTCCTTACTTGCCTGCAAAATTAGCCCCAAAGTGCTGCTTACATCTTTCAAGTCTCAATCAGATGCACCTAATTCTTAGAACCTGCCTCACATCAAGAACTTCTGGCTACAAGGAAACCTGGGAAATGTAGTTTTCAGCTTCCAAGTTTAAACCTACAGAAAGGCATGCTAGACTTGTGGTGGACTAGATAGTTAGCAAGTCAGTGCACAGCATCCTCAGCAGCTCCTGCAGCCCTGCCACCGTCCTGGTCCAACTCCAGCCTCCTCACTGAGTCTTCCCTCTCTACCCAGCACATCACCCAATATGATTTATCCCTTAATCATCTCTTTCCCTCAAAATTGCCCTGAACAGCCATCATACCCACATCATCTCCTATCCCAATTTACAAATCTTAATTCCCAGCCCTTCCCTCCCTCATAAGGTTGTTCTACTTAGTCCATGTGCCTGTCAGCTGACAAACCTGTGCATCCTGCCAGCCCTTCACTCAACCTAATATTAACCTTATTCCCTCCCCCAAGTCAGCTCTACCTTTAGACATATCTTTTTTTTTTTTTTTGTCTTTTTGCTATTTCTTTGGGCTGCTCCCGCAGCATATGGAGGTTCCCAGGCTAGGGGTCGAATAGGAGCCGTAGCCACTGGCCTATGCCAGAGCCACAGCAACTCGGATCTGAGCCACATCTGCAAACTACACCACAGCTCACGGCAACACCGGATCTTTAACCCACTGAGCAAGGGCAGGGACCGAACCCACAACCTCATGGTTCCTAGTCGGATTCATTAACCACTGTGCCACAACGGGAACTCCACAGACATATCTTTTATCCCACTACCATTTCAGTCACCTGTGCTTCAAACATCAGATATTCTTTATTTTCCATTCCAATTCGGTCTCCAAGTTTCCCTGTTATACCACTTCTAAACTGTTCTACCATGTTTTCTGCTGCCCCTGGCAGCTATACACCACAGCTAATGCACACTTTGCCTCAAAAGACTGAAAGTCCTGTCACAGCTGCCTTCTCGCTCTGAAGCCTCACTCAATTTGAATGTCACGCAGGCTAATATGAAAGGAAAGCAACGAGGCGCTACCTTAACTCTAAGCTTTTGTCTGCCGTGGGATTATGTCTAATCCCTGCTCAGATCCTCAAGACTAAGAAAGATCCACCTCCGTGCCCACAGTTATGCCACAAAGTTTTTTTTTTTTTTTTAAACTTTTGTCTTTTTTTTTTTGCTATTTCTTGGGCCATTCCCGTGGCATATGGAGGTTCCCAGGCCAGGGGTCCAATCGGAGTCATAGCCACCAGCCTACGCCAGAGCCACAGCAACGCAGGATCTGAGCCGCGTCTACAACCTACACCACAGCTCACGGCAACGCCGGATCATTAACCCACTGAGCAAGGGCAGGGACCGAACCTGCAACCTCATGGTTCCTAGTCAGATTCGTTAACCACTGCGCCACGACGGGAACTCCCACAAACTTTTTCTGATTATGGTCTGCCTGTTATCTACTTTTTGCTACCTTTATTCTATCACATCAGTGGGAGAATATGAAAAATATAGAGCATCTGGGAACCTGAACATGTACATAGTCATTTATGGTCTTGCGTCCACTACTTCTAGCTGAATGCTGGCCACTTCTTTTGGAGCATGTTACCCCTTAGTCTACCTTTACATTCCTACTCTCATCATCTTCATTTCCACTTTGATCACACTCTCATCTAATGCATGGATCTTGCTCAAAACCTTCGGTTGTTTCCTCATAGCTGTCAGCTGATAAAGGTCTTTAAAAGGCAATGCATCAACTGATTTTGTCTCAAGGTAATTACTCCCGATCAGAAAAAGATGACAAAACATCTAACACAATCTTCCCTTTATGCTCAGCAGAGACCAAAAAAGTCAGGTATAAATAGTCAGGTTTTTATGAGCTAAGTACTGTTTCTTTTATATGGAGAAATAACTAATAAAAACATTACGATTTGTTTTATTTCTCAGCTTTGATCAATTTTGAAGCTTATTGGCAACTATCTTTCCAAATTTGTATCCTGGCTACAAAGTTCAAGAAAGTGTCCTACATTAAGTAGAGTATACAATTATAATTAAAATATCTACCATTGTGTATTTACTGTCCTAAAAGCTATTATGAATTAGCGCTCCTTTAATCCCCAAAACAACCTCATGAGGTTGGTACTATTATTATCTTCTGAGATGTAGATAAAGAATTCTGTGAAAGCCACACAGCTCATAAGTACACTGCCAGCATTAGAGCCCAGATCTGCTTCCAGGGCCCAAATTCACAACCACTGCTCCACCTATGATGTGACTTCCAAAATGAGTTCTGAAATGAGTGCACTGTGTGTGTGAAGGGAATTATTGCTTTAGTTTAATAGTAAGCTCTCAAGGAGGATGGGGAGGGAAACTCCATTTTATTTGTCATTGACTAAACACAGATTGACGAATAAGTAAATATACTTGGAGATAACTAAGTTCTTCATTCTCAGAATAGTTACAAATATGGAACCCCAGTAGTGTTGAATTAGATTTGGAGGTGATGTGAATGCACAGTATCTAAGTGTGATTTCTGTACCTATACATATGTACATGCATACAAATATTTCTCAGCTCTGAGAGGGTCTAGAAGCAATGACAATTTATTAGCAAGGATCACATCTAGGGCCTAGATATTGGTTACTAAATAGCATCTCTCAACTAAAAGGATCCAGGAGCCTTTGGAGACATGGCTGCTTACAGGGCAAATGTATGGAAAGTACAAGATGAATTTCATACACCTTGTGTCCCAGAAAGTAGCCAAGCACTTAAAAATTATGTCAAAAGGATACAGTTTGAAAGGGGATCCTATGGCCAAATCTAGGACAATCTTTGCATCAAAATAATGAGAGTCATAGATTGTGACCCATTGAATAAAACAATTTGATAAGGCCATAGTGATTTCTTTTGGACATGACCATGCAGAAGTTCCCAGGCCAGGGACTGAACCTGCGTCACAGCAGTGACAATGCTGGATCCTTAACTGCTAGGCCACACTGACTAAAAGTAGGAAAAGGGGAGTTCCTGTCGTGGTGCAGTGGTTAACAAATCTGACTAGGAACCATGAGGTTGCAGGTTCGATCCCTGGCCTTGCTCAGGGGTTAAGGATCCGGCATTGCCGTCAGCTGTGGTGTAGGTTGAAGATGCAGATCAGATCCCGCGTTGCTGTGGCTCTGGCGTAGGCCAGTGGCTCCGGCTCCAATTAGACCCCTAGCCTGGGAACCTCCATATGCTGCTGGGTGCAGCTCTAGAGAAGGTAAAAAGACAAAAAAATAAAAAAGAAAAAGGAAGGGAGAGACTGAGAATTTGGGGTTAGTAGATGCAAACTAATGTATTCATTTAGAATGGATAAACCACAAGGTTGTACCATATAGCACAGGGAACTATATCCAATCTCCTGGGATAGACCATAGACCATGATGGAAAAGAATATATATATAAAACTGAGTTACTTTGCTGTACAGCAGAAATTGGCATAACATTGTAAAATCAACTATAATTTTTTAAAAAACAAAGGGAGTTCCTGTTGTGGTGCAGTGGAAACAAATCCGACTAGTATCCATGAGAATGTGGGTTCAGTCCCTGGCCTTGGTTGCTGGGCTGGGGATCTGGTGTTGCCCTGAGCTGCAGTGTAGATTGCAGACACGGCTCAGATCCTGCATTGTCATGGCTGTGGTGTAGGCTGGCAGCTATAGCTCCGATTTGACCCCTAGCGTGGGAACTTCTATATGTCGCAAGTGCAGCCGTAAAAAAAAAAATTAAAAGGCAAAAAATATAGAGAAGAAAAGCTCTCACAGTTGAATTCCAGGTAACAAATAGAGAAAAGAGCATGGAATTTATTTATTTAGTCTTTTTGCTATTTATTGGGCCGCTCCCGCGGCATATGGAGGTTCCCAGGCTAGGGGTCGAATAGGAGCTGTAGCCACTGGCCTACGCCAGAGCCACAGCAACACGGGATCCGAGCCGCGTCTGCAACCTACACCACAGCTCACGGCAACGCCGGATCATTAACCCACTGAGCAAGGGCAGGGACCGAAGCCGCAACCTCATGGTTCCTAGTCGGATTCGTTAACCACTGCGCCAGGACGGGAACTCCGGAATTTAAAACCAATTTGTGATTATAAGAATAATGGACTCAGGCAATAATCATCAATGAATGCCACAAATATTGTGTAGACATTTGAGAAGGAATAACATATGTATATAGTCTTAAAGTATCTTTCCACAGAATACTGTTAAAATAATGATAGTAAACCAATTATCCTTATGAATATCTAATATTTTAAAACTACGTAAGGAGTTCCTGTTGTGGCTCGGCGGAAACGAATCTGACTAGTATCCATGAGGACATGGGTTTGATCCCTGCTCTCAAGGATCCGGTTTTGCTGTGAGCTGTGGTGTAGGTTGCAGACTCAGCTCAGATCCTGCATGGCTGTGGCATAGGCCAGCGGCTGTAGATCCGATTCGACCCCTAGCCTGGGAACTTTCATAAGCCACGGTTGCAGCCCTAAAAATACAAAAATATAAATATTAAAAAAATAACATTTGTAAATACAGCTGTTTTCAACCAAACTATGTAATCAATTTATACTGTGATTATAATTTTAATCAGCAAAAGTAAAAAATAATGTTAGAGAATCTGTCAAATAGCATCTTAAGTGATAATAATACTAGCTCTATGTTTATTCAGATATAAATTTTTATCATTTGAGTCTTCTGAATCTATGTTTTTAAATACAAATAAACAAATGAATGCATAAATAATAGCACTAGTCCAAGTCCGGGCCAAATCCATGTAAATATTCCCCTAGAATACACTGAAAAAACATGACATTTTGATATTCCTACCAAAAATGCATAGCCTAAATTTAACTATGGTGAAACATCAGACAGTCCAAAAATAACAAGCATTTTCCAAAGTAACAGGCCTGTACTCTTCAAAACGTTTAGGCCATGAACAATAAGGAAAAACAAGTATTTCCAGATCTAAGGAAGCTAAAGAGAAAAATGTAACACCTAAATACAATATAGACTCCTGGATTGGCTCCTTTGTCTCCAGAAGACAGTAATGGAACAACCAGCAAAACAAATGTGGGGATCTGTGAAATAAGTGGTGGTGAGATATCAATGTTAATTTCTCATCATGTGGGAGATGTTAGCAACTACAAGCCCAAGTATTAAAGGGCCCTAGGGAGCACGTCCATAAACTTCAAAAAGCTTAGAGGGGAAATAAATATACATAGAATAGGTATCTTACATACATGGGTCTACCTGTGCATCTGTATGTCTCTATGTACAGAGATTCAATGATGAGGCAAATGGAAAGAGTTAACAGCTCTGTGAAGGGCATATGGGAGTTCTTTGCACTGTTCTCATAATTTTTCCAGAATTTGAAATACCAAATTAAAAATTTTAAAACATATGTACATAAGTTTGGGGTGATCTCTGTTCCTTCTGCCTGCCATGGGCACAGAAAATGTCCCAAATATAACCTAGTTTAAGGATCCCATTCACAGGTGTGCCATAAACCCGCACTACGACCACAAGCAAGTCAAACGGTAACAAGGCCTTCTACCCACTGAAATTTTGCTCTATGTGGAGAGAATGCCCAATCCCCTCCATACACGTTACACGTCTGCCCGACAAAGCCAGGAGGTTCAGGGGCCCTCAGCACCTTGCCCAGAACCACACAGCTGAAAGGGGCAGGCTGTGCGTTCAGGCCTGCCTCAAGCACAGCTCAGGCTACAACTGTGCAGCTGCCCTAGTCTGTAGGCAAAGTTGCACTAAATGACTGCTAACCTCTTTTTGGCACTAACATTCTATAAGGCACATTTCCAGGTTTCTTTTCTGGAGACTGTGATTCATCAAGTGCAGTGGTGAGGGCATCCCAGGTGACTCTCAGGATCGGGACCTCTTGGGTGCTGTGTATGTGACAATTTGGCCTAGGCTCATTCATTTAAGGTAACATCCGGACCCCTAGTCTGGCATATGTCTCTCGACCTGGGTGTAGTCTCCCCCTCTCAGCCATGCTTTGCTGCATATCATACTCCTGGACCTAAAACATCAGAGCTGCTCTCTTTGAGGGAATCGGGTAGCGTCCATGATTTATGTGCATTGACTATACATCCTGGTTTGCTGAACAGTCCTCATTTAGCCTGTTGTCCTGGAATAGGTACTATTAGCTCCCCCTTTTCCTCTTCCAAGGGTCTCTGTTTGGACACTGGAGCCCTCCTTCCACATCTGGCTGTCAGAGCCTGCCATAGGCAGGCCGTCACCTGTGCACCCAGTTTGTCCCCTCCCCTAACCAGCAGACCAGACTAGGTCGCACTTTGTCCTTAAGCCTTTAAGGAACCACTAGACCATGGGACTAGTCACTTATGACTCCCCATATAGATACTTCAGAGCTTCACACATTCTCTTAAAATCGTGTACTTATAGGTATTGCTCATCAAGTCAAAATTTCAAGCCTGATACTTTCATTGCCAAAGACAGGATATGTTTATGAAAAGCCTAAGTGCCTCATGCTGATGGCTAATCTTCGTATCATGATCTTTGACTCTGAAATAGTCTCTACAGTCTTGCAGCTCAGACTGGGTTCTCAGCCTGCTCCCTGGTCCTCTCCTGATAATGACATCATCACTCACTCTCTAGCTGGACATGACAAGGGTTGCCATGACAAAACAAATAAGCTTTGCTAGCAGAGGCTTTTGTATGTGGGTGTTCTCTGTGTCTTTGACTCTCCAGGTTGATGACATGGGCCCCTCCAACAGCCTGGAGATAACAGTAAAATACAGAAATCACAGGAAATATAATAGGATATGACAAGATGTATCCCTTGATGGATAAATGTCCATCAGGGCAATAAGGCCCTGAGAAAAGGTTCTTATTTAAGCTTCTTAGGCCCAAAGAATCCAGATGTTTAATTATTTTCTTCCAATTCTATATATAAGCTCTCCTGACATCATTGAACTCTGCTAAAGAATAGCATTGTGCCTTCTGTCCCTTATCCCTATTTTTCTATAAATCAAAATGGAAAAAGAACCATTTAAGTGAGCAGAGGTTCAACAATAAGAACCATAGCAATCATTTGGGAAGGACTGACTCTGCTGCATCAGACTCTGGACTTGGCATGCATCATTTTGAATCCTCCCACCAGCTGGCAGAGGGAAGTCTCATTATTCCTATTTTAGAAGTGAAAAAACAAGTTAATGCCAGAGCTGGGATTTGAACCCAGGTCACCTGGACTCTAAAGCCTGTGTTTTATCTACCAAAAAAAGCCCAAGGAAAGTTATGCACATCAACTCTACAGTTAATGCTCACTATTTGGGCTTGACATTTTAGCAATGGGTTGGAAAAGGAATGGAAAAAATAGATTTGGGAACCAAGGCTCCCGTGAGACTTATCTTCCTGTATCCATCTCAGCCCTGAGATAACTTAATGAATAAAGCCAGCACGTAAAATCAACAGTCATGGGCTATAAATATTAGCTTTATTCCTCGTTTTGTTCTCTTCATGCTGTTCCTATGGAGACATAGCTCCTCAATTTATCTGGAATTCAAACCACCCAGGGGATATAGCTCTGGGCTTTGAGAGAGGCCTAGTAAGAGGCAGGCGCTGGGCAAACCTTCGACCCCTGCCTGAGTGCACTCAGCCCCTCTCCTTCTCGCTCGCTCTTCCCCTTTCCCAGTTTCATTAGAAACTGACAGTGAGATGGATTTTGTAATGAGATACGGCCTCAGTAAAATACCTCTCCATTTGCAAACATTCTCAGGGAGAAAAAGAAACCTCTATGGTGACTGGCCATTTGCAGGCAGCAGAGCCACCTTTCCACAAAACTATCCTCCCAAGAAATAGAAGCCATCCCTAGATCTGGTAGACATTACTGATAGCCACAGGGTCTAATTAGACCTCCCACACCCATGCTGGGCTCTGACTTAATTAAAACATTTATGCTGCCATTTTAACATTGAGATTGACTTCACACCCTGCAAACAGTATGGATTCTTAAAAACAAAAATCTTCTTCAGATGGACTAATGTGCCATCCAATGCTGCCTCATGTTTTTATCTCAAATGGGATTTCTAATTTGGTCATTCTGGCACTAATTTTCTTCTTGTTTCTCAATGTAGGTATTGAAGGGGGAAAAAAAAAAACCTAGGTCAAAAAATAAATTTTGCTGTCACTCCAAGGGTCAATACTCAGTACATGAAAAATTCTTTACAGAAAAAATAACAGCCATAATGTGCTTTTGTCAAAGGTAAAACGTAATGACAATGATAAATAAAAGTCAAATTGAATTATCTTGAAAAAAAAAGAAAGAAAAAAGCTAGGGATAAGTCATTCCTGACCTCATTTTTTTTCTTTTTGGATTGTGTTCATAAACCTACAAAGAAGACTTTTATGAATCTATGATTGAGGTCCCTACCCCTCCTTGGCTTTGTCAGTAGAATAAATTACCTTAAAATTGGAAAGGGGTGGGAATCAAAGTTTAGTCCTCACCTCGCATATAAATACCTCATGAATAGGAAGATTAAAAAGTAATCATAACTTCTACAGGTTGAAGACTGGCTATGTCTGAAACAAGATGGGCTTATGAACTGTTCACCTGCTTTTTTAATTGAATTTCCACAATGTTCTTGCAAGATAGGCAATAGTAGAGCCATTTACTGTGTTGCAGATGAAGAAACAGAGGCTCAGAAAAATTAAGGAACACCATCACACCATGCACAAAAATAAACTCAAAATGGCTTAAAGACAAACTTAAGACGTGACATCATAAAACTCCTAGAAGAGAACATAGGAAAACATCCTCTGACATAAATTGCACCAACATTTTATTAGATCAGTCTCCCAAGGCAATAGAAATAAAAATAAACAAATGGGACCTAATCAAGCTTATAGGCTTTTGCACAGTAAAAGAAACCATGAACAAAACAAAAAGACAATCTAGAGAGTGGAAGAAAGAGCTGCAAATGACGAAATTGACAAGGGCTTAATCTCCAAAATATACAAACAACTCATACACTGTAACAATAATAATAAAAACCCAATCAAAAAATGGGCGGAAGACTTAAAAAGATCTCTCTCCAAAGAAGACATATGGATGGCCAGTAGGCACATGAAAAGATGCTCAATATCACTAATTATTAGAGAAATACAAATCAAAACTACAATGAAGTACCACCTCACATGAGTCAGAATGGCCATCATTGATAACTCTACAAAAAAAAAAATATGCTGGAGAGGGTGTGGAGAAAAGGGAACCCTTCTACATTGTCGGTGGGAATGTAAGTTGGTTGATATCAGTATGGAGGTTCCTCAAGAAGACTTAAAATAGAATTACTGTATGATCAGCAATCACAATCCTGGGAATATATCCAGATAAAACTATAAATCAAAAAGGTACATGCATCCCTATGTTCACTGCAACACTATTCACAATAACCAAGACATGGAAACAACCTAAATGTCCACTGACAGATGAATGGATTAAGATGTGGTACATATACACAATGGAATACAATTCACCCATTAAAAAGAACAAAATAATGCCATTCACAGAAACATGGATGCAACTAAGGAGTCTCATACTAAGTGAAGTAAGTCAAAAAGAGAAAAACAAATACCATATAATATCTCTTATATGTGGAATCTAAACTATGGCACAAATGAACCTATCTACAGAACAGAAACAGACTCACAGAGAACAGACTTGTGGTTGCCAAGGGTGGGGGAGTTAGTAGATGCAAACTATTAAATTTAGAATGGATAAACAAGGTCCTACTGTATAACACAGGGAACTATATCCAAACCTTGGGATAGACCATGATGGAAAATAATATATTTTTAAAAATGTATGTATATGTATGACTGAGTCACTTTGCTGTACAGCATAAATTAGCACAACATTGTAAATCAACTATAATCAAAAAAAAAAAAAAAAAACTTCTAAAAGGCAAACATCTAGGACCAGATGGCTTCACAGGTGAATTGTATCAAATAGTTAAACAGTTAACACCTATCCTTCTGGCAATTCTCAAAAAAAAAAAAAAAAAAAAGTAGAGGAAGGAGCACTCCCAAACTCATTCTATGACATCACCATCACCCTCATACCAAAACCAAAGATACCACAAACAAGGAAAATTAGATAATTAGAGGCCAATTATCGCTGATGAAGACAGATGCAAAAATCCTCAACAAAATACTCACAAACTGAATTCAACAACATACTAAAAGGATCATACACTATAACCAAGTAGGAATTTATCTCAGAAATGCAAAGATTTTCAAAATCTGCAATCAGTATGATATATCACATTAACAAATAAAAACCATATGATCATCTCAGTAGTTGCAGAAAAAGCCTTTGACAAAATTCAACACCCATCTCTGATAAAAACTCCAGAAAGTGAACACAGAGGGAATCTATCACAACATTATAATAGGCCATATATGACATACCCACAGCCAACGTCATTCTCAATGGTGAAAAGCTCAGTGAATTTCCTATAAGATCAACAAGACAAGAATGTCCACTCTCTCAACTTTTATACAACTTTTATTCAACATAGTTTTGGACATCCTAGCTATAGCAATCAGAGCAAAAAAGAAATAAATGGCATCCAAATTGGAAAAAGTAAAATTGTCACTGTTTGCAGATGACATGATACTATACATAGAAAATCCTGAAGACTCTACCAGAAAACTTTGAGTTTATCAATGAATTTGATAAACTTTCAGGATATGAAATTAATACACAGAAGTCTCTTACATTCCTATATGCTAAAAACAAAAGTTCAGAAAGAGAAATTAAGGAAACAATCCCATTTACCAGTGCATCAAAAAGAATAAAATACTGAGCAATAAACCTACCCAAGGAGGCAAAAGACCTGTACACTGAAAACTATGACACTGATGAAAGGAATCAAAAATGACACAAACAGATGGAAAGATATACCATGTCCTTGGATTGGAAGACTCAATTATCATCAAAACGACTATACTGTGCAAGGCAATCTATGGATTCAATGCATTCGCTATTAAACTACCAATGGTATTTCCCACAGAACTAGAACAGATAATTTTAAAATTTGTATGAAAACACAAATATCCAAAGCAATCTTGGAACAGAAAAATGGAACTGGAAGAATCAAGCTCCCTGAAAAAGCTAGGGTCATCAAAACAGTATTGTATTGGCACAAAAAAAACCCCTCCAGAAATATAAATAAGTGGAACAGGATAAAAAGCATAGAAATAAACCTACATGCATATGGGCAATTAATCTATGACAAAAAAGGCAAGAATATACAATGGATAAAAGAAAGTTGCTTCAATAAGTAGTGCTGGGAAAACTGGACAGCTACTTGTAAAAGAATGAAATTAGAACATTCTCCAAAATCATACAAAAAATAAACTAAAAATGGATTAAAAACCTAAATGTTTGACCTGATATTCCAGATAAAACTCTAGATAAAACGCCTAGAGTAAAACATTGGCAGAACACTCTGATTAGGTAAGTCACAAGAGTATCTTTTCAGATCCACCTCCTAGAGTAATGAAAATAAAAACAAAAGGGACCTAATTAAAATTTTTGCACATTAAAGGAAACCATTAGATAAACAAAAGGACAACCCACAGAATGGGAAAAAAAATCTTTGCAAATGAATTGATCCACAAAGGATTAATCGCCAAAACATACAAACATCCCATATAACATTATATCAAAAAAACAACCCAATTAAAAATTGGTCAGAAGGGAGTTCCCGTGGTGGCGCAGTGGTTAACCAGAATCCGGCTAGGAACCATGAGGTTGCGGGTTCGATCCCTGCCCTTGCTCAGCGGGTTAAAGATCCGGCGTTGCCGTGAGCTGTGGTGTAGGTCGCAGACGCGGCTCGGATCCTGCACTGCTGTGGCTCTGGCTCCGATTGGACCCCTAGCCTGGGAACCTCCATATGCCGCGGGAGCGGCCCAAGAAATGGCAAAAAGACAAAAAATAAATAAATAAAAATAAATTAATTAATTAATTTAAAAAAAACCTTAAAAAAAATTGGTCAGAAGATCTAAATAGACATTTATCCAAAGAAGACAGCCAAAAATACACAAAAAGATGCTCAACATCACTAATAGATAAACACAAATCAAAACTACAATGAGGTATCACCTCGCACCTGTCAGAAAGGCCATCATTGAAATGGCTCAGCAGTAACAAACCCAACTAGTATCCATGAGGATGTGGGTTTGATCCCTGGCCTCACTCAGTGGGTTAAGGATCTGGCATTGCTGTGAGCTGTGATGTAGCCTGCAGATATGGCTCAGATCTGGTGTTGTTGTGGCTGTGGCTGTGCAGCTCCAATTCCACCCCTAGCTTGGGAACTTCCATATGCCTTGGGTGCAACCCTAAAAAGAAGAGAAAAGAAAGAGAAGAGAAGAGGAAAGAAAGAGAAGAGGAAAGAAAGAGAAGGGAAAAGAAAGAGAAGGGAAAAGAAAGAGAAGGGAAAAGAAAGAGAAGGGAAAAGAAAGAGAAGGGAAAAGAAAGAGAAGGGAAAGGAAAGAGAAGGGAAAGAAAGAGAAGGGAAAAGAAAGAGAAGGGAAAAGAAAGAGAAGGGAAAAGAAAGAGAAGGGAAAAGAAAGAGAAGGGAAAAGAAAGAGAAGGGAAAAGAAAGAGAAGGGAAAAGAAAGAGAAGGGAAAAGAAAGAGAAGGGAAAAGAAAGAGAAGGGAAAAGAAAGAGAAGGGAAAAGAAAGAGAAGGGAAAAGAAAGAGAAGGGAAAAGAAAGAGAAGGGAAAAGAAAGAGAAGGGAAAAGAAAGAGAAGGGAAAAGAAGAGAAGGGAAAGAAGAGAAGGAAGAAGAGAAGGGAAAAGAAAGAGAAGGGAAAAGAAAGAGAAGGGAAAAGAAAGAGAAGGGAAAGAAAGAGAAGGGAAAAGAAAGAGCAGGGAAAGAAAGAGAAGGGAAAAGAAGAGAAGGGAAAAGAAAGAGAAGGGAACAGAAAGAGAAGGGAAAAGAAAGAGAAGAGAAAGGAAAGAGAAGAGAAAAGAAAGAGAAGAGAAAGGAAAAGACAGACCATCATCAAAAAGCCTACAAACAATAAGTGCTGGAGATGGAGGGTGTGGAGAAAAGAGGACCCTCCCACCTGTTGGTGGAAATGTAATCTGCTGCAACCACTATGGAGAATAGTACGGAGGTTCCTTAAAAAATTAAAAATGGAACTACACATGATCTAGCAATCCTACTCCTGGGCATATATACAGAAGAAATACATAATTCAAAAAGACACATGAACCACAATGTTCATTGCAATAGCCAAGACCTGGAAGCAAACTAAATGCCCATCAACAGAGGAATGGATACAGAAGATGTTGTACATATATACAATGGAATATTACTCAGCCATAAAAAAGCATGAAATAATGCCGTTTTAAGCAACATGGATGGACCTAGAGATTATCATACTAAGTGAAATAAGTCAGAGAAAGACAAATATCGTGTAAGATCACTGATATGTAATCTAACAGAAATGATACAATAGAATGCACAAAACAGAAACAGACTCAAAAGTTTTGTAATCAAAGTTATGTTTACCCAAGGGGAAACATGCTGGTGGAGGGGGGGATAAATCACGGGGATGGGATTGATGTATATACACTACTGTATATAGAATAGACAGGTAACAAGGACCTGCTATACAGCACAGGGAAATTTACTCACTACTGTGTGGCAACATATGAGGAAATACTCTAAAAAAGGAATGGATAGGTGTATACGTGTAACTGATTTACTTTGCTATACAGCTGAAATTAACACAATTTTGTAAGTCAACTATACTCCAATAAAGAGTTAAAAGGAAAAAAAGATGTACATATATACACGAATATTACTCAGCCATAAAAAGAAAAAAATAATGCCACCTGTAGTAACATGGATGCAACTTGTGATTATCATACTAAGTGAAGTCAGAAAGAGAAAGACAAGTACCATATGATATCACTTATATGTAGAATCTAGAATATGGCACAAATGAACCTATCTACAAATTAGAAACAGACTCAGAACAGACTTGTGTTTGCCAAGGGGAGGGGGAAGGAGTGGGATGGGCTGGAAATTTGGGGTTAGTAGATGCAAACTATTACATTTAGAATGAATAAACAACATCCTACTGAACAAGACAGGGAACAATCTCCTGGAATAGACAATGATGGAAAGTAAAATAAAGAATGTAAATACATGTATAACTGAGTTAATTTGCTGTGCAGCAGAAACTGGCACAGCATTGGAAATAAGCTACCAATTAAAAAAAATTTTTTAATCCCCCCACCCAAAAATATTAAGGAACCTACCCAAATCTCTTTTGTTAAAGAGCCAGAGGCAGGATTGGAGCTATGTCTCATTCTAAACCTGATTCTTTTTCTACTACTCCATGCTGTCACTCAACTGCTGTCTGTAGGCATCCAAAGTATAAGAAACATGGTGAGGAATAAATAGTGAAAGTGCTTCTTTAAACCCTAAAATCCCTAAAAGGGAATCGATTTGGAAGATTTTCTTCTAGTATAATAAAGTGCCTGGGACAAAATAGGAGTGAGACAGAATAGGTTCTCTTCCCTCAGAGTAACTTAATTTATACTAGAAAGTTCCACCAATATTTTAACATTACCCCTCCATCAGTTTGAAAGTCTCCTCACTACAGGCTGACAGAGCAATTCTGTGGAAATATTGGCACAGCACTGACTGCCCTGGTTTTCCCCCTCTTTCTCTAACTCCTTCTGTCCCACCCTCTGAGCCCCAGTGCTATTCAAGGCCACAGAAAATGGGATTAAAGGAAACACTGCCAGCCAAGAAATCCCTTCTCACATTCATTTTAACGCTGAGCATTTTCTGCACACAGCACATAATCTTTACTAAGTACTGGATGCCCTTAGTCATGGTTCCTTCTACACTAGAATTTATCCTCTCAGAAAATGTATAACAAAGGTTAGAGGGAGCAAGAAAGACTAAATGGGCTCTGTTATTCAAGCTTTCAGACTAAATGAAAAACAACCAGGCCTCTGCAATTACATCAGGTAATACCGGCTGTTTGGAATCATGTGCTATGCAAACTGTGTATTTTTCCAAAACAAGATCTGGACTATTCAGAGGACTTGTTAGACTTTGAAACAAATACAATTTTGAGTCATTAATAGGACCATCAATAAATAGGTGTTATCAAGGCCTGTTTAATATACGTGCTACTATTTCTCAGCAGTTCTGAGGTAACTTGTGACTTGAAATTCCTACAACCACACGGTCATCAATCCCCCCTCCTCCTCCTCTTTCTTCTCAAGTTGTACTGAGCTCCTATACACCATGGAGTTAAAAGATCGTGCCCTCGTACTTTACCTATGGTTTACCCCTCCATTCTTATACCTGCTCACGAAGGAATATCTTGTTAATACTTTCTGCAGGCTAAAAATCTTTTTAATTAGTGTAAATATTAAATCTTATTTCAGGAAGAACAACTGCATGACATCAAGCACAACTGTAAACACATTCAGAATTCACTGCAAAAGCCATTTTTAAAAAATCCACACAGAAAGTGAGCCTCATTATGGGGTAATGAAGATAAAACACATTTCACCGCAAGAGAAAATCCAAGTGTTTGTTCACTTAGGACTTAAACCTAAGGCTTATAAATTTGGAACAGTTTGTCTGTGCCGGCCAGGGAAGGATCTTATTAGGACATGAAAAGCCTCTTGCACTGAATTCTAACAGGTATCACCCCATCTGGGACGGGCAACTCAGATCCAAATGGGGCCAAGTCAGCTCAGAGCCTTCTCTGGCCCTAATGCTGCAAATCTTTAAGATCTTTAAACCTAGAATCAAACTGGCAGGGATAAGCATCCTGCAGGATGCTGAGGCCATAGGAGGGCTGAAGCTACCCTGTGGTGATTAAGAGCTCAAGATCTGGAATTCTGAGCCTTCCATTTGAAGTCTAACTCTGCCCCTTACAAGCTGTCAACTAACTCCTCTGTTCCTGTATTTTCATTCATAACATGGGCATAATTATAATACCCACTTCGTAGGGTGAATAAGGCTAAATACAGAGATGTGGAAAGCATTTATAGTAGAACTTGATATAAATATTAGCTATTGTTATTGCTACTATTGTTACTATTTTTAGGATGACAAAAAAGACGACTAATGCTGTTGTGTCAGGCCTGGAGATGTGGTATCTAAATTCGATTTTGCAATGGTCATTAGCTTGAGCAAAGAGCACATACCTGACCGTTTTGCCTTGCATGTTAAAATGTATTTGACCTTTTTGTATTGTGACAAACAATACCCACGCAAACACAGAATATACATATTTTAAGGACTTAAATTTAGCATGCTTGCAAATCTCCCAGGTCAAAGAGAACATTACAAGGAACCCAGAAAAATTCTGCATGCCCTTTTCAAAACACCCTCCTCTAAACTAGCCACTATTCTTTTAGGTGAGTAGTGAATATAAGAAGTGAATATAATCACTTTTTTTGCTCTTTATGCTTTAAATCCAAACATACCTAAACACATATAGGTCTTGCTGTTTTTTTATAGCAAATATAAATGGAATTGTAGGAGTTCCCATCGTGGCGCAGGGGAAACGAATCCGACTAGGAACCATGAGGTTGCGGTTTCCATCCCTGGCCTCGCTCAGTGGGTTAAGGATCAGGTGTTGCTGTGAGCCGTGGTGTAGGTCGTAGACGCAGCTCGGATCCCATGTCGCTGCGGCGTAGGCCGTCAGCAACAGCTCAGATTAGACCCCTAGCCTGGGAACCTCCATATGCTGTGGGTGCGGCCCTAAAAAGACAACATAAATAAATGGAATTGTACAGTGCATGTTTGTTTCTGGCTTTTTTGAGCAACACTGAATTTGTAAGATTCCACGTTTATTTTTGTATTCCACTGGTTCAATATGCCACAGTGTATACAGTTTCTTGCCTTTTGTTTCTTTTTAGGCCATACCTGCAGCATATGGAGGTTCCTGGGCTAGGGGTGGAATTGGAGCTGCAGCTGCAAGCCTACACCACAGCCAAGACAACCAGATCACATCAGCAAGCTACACAGCACCTTGCGACAATCCCAGATCCTTAAGCTACTGAGCACAGCCAGGAATGGAATCTTCATTCTCACAACACTGTGTCTGGTTCTTAACCTACTGAGCCACAACGGGAGCTCCCTGTTTTTGCTCTTGGATATTTTTGTGATAACAGGAATGCAAATATTCATTTAATTGACAAAGCCAAGGTGTTTTCTGAGATCGAGGTACCAAGATACACTCTGACCAACAGTGAAGAGAGGGCTCCTGTTGCTCCACCGCAAATTGGTCTTTAGATTTTTTAATTGTAGCCATTCTCATGGGTGTAGAATGGTCTCTTATTTCATTCCTGGGTTGCTAATAAACCTCAGTACTTTTTCAGTTTTTAGTGACCATTTGGATATGCACGTCTACTCACCCATTTTTCTTTTGGGTTTTTCCCCCCCCCCCCCCCCCCTATTTGTTGGTAGGAGTTCTTAATATAGTCTGCAGGTGATTTTTCTTCTTGCTTTCAGGTATTGCAAAAGCCCTCTCCCAATTTTTAGCTTCCATTTTCACCCTCTTAATGGAGTCTTTTGATGAAGGGAGTGAATTTTAATATAGTTCAAGTTACCAATTTCTTTATAGTTGTTCGTGTCCTATTTTAAAATGTTTCCCAATCCTGAGGTCATGAAGATCGCCCAGTATCATCTTTGAAGATCCATATTCTTTTACCTTTCACAAGTAGGTCTTTGTCATAGTCAGCTCAGGTTTCCATAACAAAACACCCTAAGGTGGCTTAAATAGAAGATGTTTGTTTCTCACAATTCTGGAAGCTGGAAGACCAAGATCAAGGTGCTAGCACTTGATTCCTGGTGACACCTCTTCATGGTTTGCAAACGGCACGGCCATCTTCTTGCTGTGCCCTCACATGACGGAGCGTGGGCTCTGCAGACTAATCCCATGATGGAGGCCACACCCCCACGGCTTCATCTACATCTGATTACCTCCAAATACCATCACGAGGAGTGTGGGTTTCAACAAATGATTTGAGGCAGACACAAACATTCAGTGCACAGCAGTCTGGTACTTGGAATTCGCTTTTGTTAGTCATCTAATATTGTCTGTTCTGGATAACCAATTGCCCAGCATTATTTGTTGAAAGCAACTCCTCTGAAATACCTACTGTTAATTGTAAATCAAATGTCCTTTTTTATCTCTTCATCTGTTTTTTGGTTCTGGATCATGTCCCATTGTCAATTTCTATCCTTAAGCCAAAATTATGATATTCAGGGGGAGCCAGACCTCCTTTATTCTTCATCGAGTAGGCCTCAGAACTTTGCATTTCTCTAGCAACTTTAGAACCAATTTCATTTTAAAAATCTGTGAGAATGTTGTTTGGATTTGCATTAATCTGGAGATGAACTTCAGGTGATCTGATTTCATTCCTAGGTTGCTAATAAGCCTCAGCACTTTTTCAATTTTTAGTGGCCATTTGGATACGCACATGTCTTGCCCATTTTTCTGATTTATAAGATAGGCTTCTGATACACAAAAAATAGATCTCACTTCCTTCATTGAAATCTTTTAATGATTTACCCAAATACCATTGAGTTTCTAACTAGAGGTCTTAGACATTTTTAGTTATTGTTAGAATTTGATAATTCTTGATATGTTTTAAGATTGTCTAACTTTCTAAGCATTAGTTGCCTGTAAATAGTCATACAAATGATTTTTTAAAATTTACCTTGTGTCAGCAAACTCGCTAAACTTTTACAAGTTTAATTTCTGTAAATTAAAATGTTTCTTTGTATATAATCAGATAATCTGAAGAATGAATTGTATTTATTATTTCCAATATTATAGCCTTTTGTCCCTTTTTCTTGCCACATGCATTGGCTAGGACCTCCAGTACAACGTTAAATAGAACTAGTGGTAGGAGGCATACTCTGCTTTTTCCTGGCCTCAGAGCAAAAACTTTCAACATTTCAAAGAATAGCATATGCTGTAGATTTTTTTTGTAAATAGACTATAATATAAAGGAAGTTCTACTCATACTACTAGTATACTAATCTTTTTTTAGTCATGAATGGAGGGTACATAATAAGAGTGGTAATAAAGAACTAGGCAAAAAAAAAAAAAAAAACCCACATCAACAGCCCTGTTATATCTCCAAATCTCCAGAAGGTGGAGGCAGCGAGCCACCAAAGACTTCAGCGTGCGTTTTCCTGCCTTCCAACACCTATTACCAATTTAAATGGAAGAGAGAAGCTGGCTTCTTTAGCTATTTTATCCTCATTTACTTAATTTGTAGCATTCCCAGAGAGAAAATAACTTTCACTAAGACACCATTATGCAAGGGATGCTGCTTCCCTGGTTTGATCTCACTGGGCTTCAACACTCAGGGTGTGTACGATCCACATAAACATAATACCTTAAGGGGCTCTTGCTTTGGAACAAGGACAATAGGATTCATTTGAAATGACTGAACTCACATGCTGGAATGAGTAAATGGATGTAAGTGTATTGCTACACCCTTAGTCCACTCAGCTTGTCATATGGCATGGTGTTATGGCTGGACTGTTTGATCAACAGAAAATTTATTTTCTCACAGTTCTAGAAGCTAAGAAGTTTAAGACCAATATGTCCAGTGTTTGGTTCCTGTTGAGAGTTCTCTTCCTGGCTTGCAGACAACTTTCTTCCTACTGTATCTTCACACAGTGGGAAAAAAAAAAGAGCTCTCTGGTGTCACTTCTCATAAGACGGGTGCATCCTGTCACGGATCTCATCCTCAATGCTTCATTGAACCCTTAACTCCCAAAGGCCCCATCTCCAAATACAATCACATTGAGGGTTAGAGCTTCAACATATGAATCTGAAGGGGACACAAACATTGAGTCCAAGACAACTGAAAAGGATGTACAGTGGGTCTCAGGAAGGAGCTGGTAAAAGTTCTCAGCCCTAATGAAGAGAACTGACACATTTCTGGTCAAGGTTGGTTTTTTTCACTGATCCCATGTATCTGAGCCTATTTTTGTCCTGTTCCATCTGTCCTGACAATGGAGGACTCCTTTAACAAGGCCCTTATTATATGTAAAATCTTTTTATTACCTTCCTTCTGCCTTCTCTCACACATCCCTTCTGAAACAGAATATTAATCACACTATTGCTAAGTTCACTTATTTACCCCACTCGGTTCTGCAAAATCCAAGCCGCATATTCTTAGTGTCCCAAGACTGTAATTGTACAGCTTTGTTTTTACTTTTTTAAATTGAAGTACAGTGGATGTACAATATTTGTTAGTATCAGGTATAGAACAGAGTGATTCAGTTTATATATATATATACACACACATGTATACATATCTTCAGATTATTTTCCACTACAGGCTGTTTTCTATTAAAGCTATTTTCTAGGAATTCCTGTCGTGGCTCAGCAGAAATGAATCTGACTAGCATCCATGAGGATGCAGGTTTGATCCCTGGCTTCACTCAGTGGGCTAAGGATCCGGCATTGACGTGAGCTGTGGTGTAGGTCACAGATACGGCTAGGATCTGGTGTGGCTGTGGTGTAGGCTAGTGGCTACATGGGTCTAATTCGACCCCTAGCCTGGGAACCTCCATATGCCGTGGGTGCAGCTCTTAAAAGGCCATTCTATATTGTTCACTAAATCCTTGTTACTCATCTATTTTATATATAATAATGTACATTGTTATTTCTATACTCTTAATTTTTCCCTCCCCTCATCCTTTTCCCCTTAGAAAACAAGCTTATGGTTACCAACGTCTATAAGTCTGTTTTTAAGTTCATTTGTACTTTTTTAGATTCCATAATATGTGATAATATTTGTCTTTCTGTCCAACATACTTCACTTAGCATGATATTCTCTAGGTCCAACCATGCTGAAAATGGCATTTCTTTTTCATAGTACAGTAATATTCCATTATATGTATACATATGCACTGCACTACATCTTTATTCACCTGTTGATGAACATTTAGGTTTCTTCCATTTCTTGGCTATCACAAACAGTGCTACTGTTAACATTAGGGTGCATGTATCTTTTCCAATTAGAGTTTTCATCTTTTCTGGATATATATGCCCAGGAGTGGGATTGCTGGATCATATGGTAACTACTTTTTATTTTTTGTCTCTTCAGGGCCGCACCCGCAGCATATGGAGGTTCCCAGGCTAGGGGTCTAATTGGAGCTACAGCTGATGGCCTACGCCAGAGCCATAGCAATAACAAATCCAAGCTGTGACCTACACCACAGCTCATGGCAACGCAGGATCCTTAACCCACTGAGCGAGGCCAGAGATGGAACCCACAATCTCATGGTTCCTAGTCAGATTCGTTTCCACTGCGCCATGATGGGAACACTCCCATATGGTAACTAATTTAAGAAAACTCCATACTGTTTCTCCACAGTTGCTGTGTCAATTTACATTCCCACCAAAAGTATAGGAGGGTTCCCTTTCTCCAACCCTCTCTAGTATTTATTTGCAGACTTTTTGATGATGGCCATTCTGACCAATGTAATTTATTTTCATTTCTCTAATAGAGATGTTGAGCATCTTTTCATGTGCCCGTTGACCATATCTATATATCTTCGGAGCAATGTCTAGATCTGCCCATTTGATTGGGTTGCTTTTTGTTATTGAGTTGTGTGGCTATTTGTATATTTTGGAAAGTACCCCTTGTCAGTTTTATCGTCTCTAAATATTTCCTCCCATTCTGTAAGTTGTCTTTTTGTTCAAAGACGCCCACTCTCACTTCTTTTCAACATAGTATTGCCAGTCCTAGTCACAGCAACCGGACAAGAAATAGAAATAAAAAGGTATACAGAATGGAAGGGAAGAGGTAAAATTATTATATACAAATGACATGATATTCTATGTAGAAAACCCTGAAGACGCCACATAAAAACTATTACAATGAGTTCAGCAAAGAATATAAGTTAATATACAGAAATATGCTGTGTTTCTTTACACTAACAATGAAATATCAGAAAGTAAAAAACACTGTTTAAAATGGCATCAAAAGAATTAAAATACATCAGAGTAAACCTAGCCAAGTGAAAACCTATGTGCTGAGAACTATAAAACACTGAAGGAAATTAAAGATGTGTCAAAGAAATGGCAAGAGATCCCATGCTCATACATTTGAAGAATACTGTTAAAATGGACATATTACCCAAAGTAATCCACAAAGTTAATGTGATCCCTATCAAATTATCCGTGACATTTTTCACAGAACTAGAATTCTAGAATTTACATGGACCCACAAAAGACCCAGAATTGCCAAAGCAATCCTGTGGGAAAAAGAACAAAGCTGAAGGCATAAAAGACTTCAGACAGTACTACAAAGCTGTAGTAATCAAACCAGCATTGTATTGGCACAAAAATACATAGGGATCAATAGAACAGCATAAAGCACCCAGAAATGAATCCTCACCCCTATGGTCAATCTTCCACAAGGGAGGCAATATACAATAGAGAAATTAAGCAAGTGGTGTTGGGAAAGCTGGACAACCACATGTAGATCAAAGAAATGAGAACACTCCTTCACACTCTAACAACAACAACAACAAAAAAACTGGAAATGGTTTAAAGACCTAAATATAAGATGAAATTATAAAACTTCTATAAGAATGCATAAACGAACATTCTGACATACAATTGTAGCAAAACTTTCTTTGATCAGACTCCTAAGGCAAAAGAAACAAGAGCAAAACCAAATGTGACCTAACCAAACTTAAAATCTCTTGCACAGCAAAGCAAACTATGAACAAAATAAAAGAACTGTCTATTTACAGCTTTTGCTATGGCTATTTTTTCAAGTTCTTCATTGAATCTTAAAGTTCGCACAACTATACTTATTGGTCATGACTCACTCTTATCCCTGACTAATGACAAGGAGGTTGCTCTCTCCTGGCTCTTTCCATTCCCCATTCTTGGTCTATTTCCTTCTCTCTCCCTTTGCAGAGTAAATCCTTTTTTGGATGATACTCTTTTCCTAATTGTGTCCTGTCTTTTAATCTCTGTCATCTTTTAATCTCTTCAGATTCCCTAAAATTAGTAATGTAAGGAGAATCTCTTGGAAGGGAATGCCTTCTCCCCAGAAAGGTCTCCATGGAAGCACCAACACCATTTCCCTGTGGACTTATGGACAGTGAACCAGTCCTCTAAACTGTTATTATTAAACACTTAGAAGTAATCCCTTTTTCAGCTGCTTGTACAATTTATAATAATAACAACAGTAGAGGCGGTAGTAGTAGTAAACATATTGAGGAGTTATTCTGTGCTAAACAATCTGTTTGACATGTATTATCACATTCATAATATATATGAATTCAGAACTTTTGGGGCTTGAGTAAGGTAAGAAGTTGCATATACTATACAGTATGGAGCACAATTAACAGGGTCTGGATTACAATCTGTAATCAATATTATCTGCAGTGAAATGTATGAATATAGAAAATTATGTGGAGACTACATAAGTTGTCTCAAATCATTTCATATTAGATTTGTGGCCACAAAAATTCAGGTTCAGCTGGGTTTGGGCACCAACAGACTTAGAAAAAATTTTTTTTTGTCTTTTTGTCTTTTTGCCATTTCTTGGGCCACTCCTGCAGCATGTGGAAATTCCCAGGCTAGGGGTCCAATCAGAGCTGTAGCCACCGACCTACGCCAGAGGCACAGCAATGTGGGATCCGAGCCGCGTGTGTGACCTACACCACAGCTCACGGCAACACCGGACCCTTAACCCACTGAGCAAGGTCAGGGATCGAACCCGCAACCTCATGGTTCCTAGTTGGATTCGTTAACCACTAAGCCACGACAGGAACTCCTAGAAAGAAATTTTTATCTTTTATGGATTTTTGGATTTTGGAATGCAAATAAGGAATTGTGGACCTTATAAATATTTCAGATGTGAAACACAAGATTCATAATGATCAGGAGATACTAATAATCAAGGGTTTTTTTCCCTCCCACATCTGTATCTATTTAGCACCATTTTTAAAAGATTTCTCTCAAAGAAGTCAACGAGATTAATCAATTGACCATATATGTACAGGTCCATTTCTAGGATGTCTTCTATTCCATTTGTCTATTTAAACACCCTCACACCAATGTCACGCTATCACGGTGAAACCTGAAATCAGGTAGTATTAATTCTACCATTTTTATTTTTGTTTTGGCTCTTCTAGGTTCACTGCATTTATATGTAAATATTATAATCGACTTTACCATTTCCACAAAAAAATTTGTTAGCTATTTGTAGATGATATGCTATACCTGGCAAACTCTAGACAATCATGATAAAATTAACCCCGTAGCAGGATATAAAGTGAGCATGTAGAAATCATTAGACTTCATCTATACAAACAGTAACCAACTAGACATGAGAAAATTCTACTAGCAGGAAAAATTAGCAATACATTTAATCAGAAATACACAAATTATAAGGAAAACTTTATAACTAAAGAAACAAAATTTTGATAAAAAAACATTACTCTCATTGAAGAGAATAATTCACCATCATAAAGGTGTCAGTTCTCCTTACATTTATTACGGATTTAACTATCCTCCCCCAAATTGATACATTGTTCCATATGAAGTTAAGAATAGTCAGAAATCTGGCGTTCTCGTCGTGGCACAGAGAAATGAATCCGACTAGGAACCATGAGGTTGCGGGTTCGATCCCTGGCCATGCTCAGTGGGTTCAGGATCTGGCGTTGCCGTGAGCTGTGGTGTAGGTCGCAGATTCGGCTTGGATCTGGCATTGCTGTGGCTGTAGCATAGTAGGCCGGCAGCTACAGCTCTGATTAGACCCCTAGCCTGGGAACTTCCATATGCTGTGGGTGCGGCCCTAAAACGACAAAAAGACACCCCCCCCCCAAAAAAAAAGAATAGTCAGAAATCTACTAAGAAAAATGAGGACTAGCACACTACCTCTTCCACACTAAAACCCTAGTATAAAGTATAATTAAAACCGTTAATAGAACATGAATATATAGGTATGTCAGTGGAACAGGAAGTCTAAAAATTGACCCAAGTTCATATGAAATCTCTAAGGTGGCATTTCAAGTCACTGAGACCAGAATAGAGTTAATAAATGTTACTAGAACTGGTTGGCCGTTTGGCAAAGTACACATGGTATGAAGCATAAATCTAAGAATAAATTCAAAATGGACCAGTGATGTGAATGTAAAAAATGAAACCACACAAGGGCTGGAGGAAAACTTGAGTGAATTCATATTTATCTTGAGAAGGCTTTCTAACTATGACTGAAAGTCTAGATGTAGCAGAAAAAATAGACACATGACATTAAAGATATTTTCAGGGCAAAAATACCACACACCAAGTCAAAGTTAGGTTGACAAGCTGCAACAGTTAAAAGGTCAATAGGCTTAATATATTAAACACTCTTAAAAAGTCAAGGGGAAAAGGCACGGACAAAGTAAGAAGAAATGATTCATCCAAAAATAATTGATCCTTAAACACAAAAAGTTTGACCTCACTCATAATAAAAAATCAAATTTAAACCCCATGAGATACTATTTCTCTCTTCTCAGATTGGAAAAACAAACTCTTTTGGCAAAGCCATGGGAAAATAGGCACTTACATTGCTGGTGGGATTTTAAGTTTACACAGTTCCCTCAGAGGGAATTCTGGTAATGTTTAATAAAACTACAATTGCATTTACTTTTTTCCTCTGGTGCCCATGGTTTTTGATGAGAAGTTAGCTGTCTTTTTTCCTTTTTAGCTATACCTGTGGGCAAGGGATTGAACCTGAGCTGCAGCAGTGACAATGCCAGATCCCTAACCCGCTGAGCTACAGGGGAAGTCCAGACATCATTTGTATAGCGTTTGCCCTTTAGGTAGCGTTTTTCCCTCTACTTTCAAGATTTCCCTTTATTTTCATTTAGCACTTTACTAATGATGTATCTGTGTGGTTTTGTGTTTAAGGTTTTAAGTCTTCATATGAGTTTTATGATCTATAGATGCATGTGTTTTATCAATTCTGAAAAATTCAAATATTCTGCGCCATTCTTTTTCCTGGGCTCACAATTACAGTAAGTTAGGCCATTTGACAATGACTCACACACCTCAATGCTCTATTCTTTTTTCTTATTTTGTATTTTACTATACTCTCTACTGACTTGTCTTCAAGTTTATAGACTCCTTCCTTAACTGTCTTCAGTTCACTGATAAGCCTACCAAAGTATTCATGAGACTTTATTTCTAGCATTTTCTTTTGACCCTTTGTTATAGCTTCCCTTGCACTGCTAAAAATGTAACACCTGTGTATTCATGTTGTCCAACTACTCAACTATATCCATTAATATATTTTTTATAAGAGTCCCTATCTGGTAATTTCAACAACTTGGTTGTATTTGGGTTAGATTTTATTATTTACCCTCTTGACAAGGTCATGTTTTCCTGCATGCCTGATTTTGTAAAAAGCAGGATACAGCATGTTTAAAAACTCAAGAGGCCAAAACAATGCCCCTTTCTGTCAGGATGTTAGCGCTGGAGGTTGAGTCAACCTAGTCTGTCGTCGAGCTGGGCCTGGGCTTTATGGTTATTTTAGTTAGATTCATCCTTAGGTTTCAAATTATTCCAGGCTTGCATTAAAACATCATCTTTGATATACTAGGGATCTGTATGCCTGCAGAGACTATTTTAGTTCTTCTGTTCATTCTGCAGCAGGCCCCACACTGAACCTCAGCAGGGAGGGTCTCTCTCATAGCTGGTTCTCCTCCTCAGCTGAAAACTCTGAAAAGCAGCACAATCCTTAGAGCGCCTCTGGTTTTATATTATTCTCTTTTACCCTCAGACTTTAGTTGGCCCCATGGACCTGTGCCTCAGTGGGTGTGTATCTCAGCTCCCCTGTTTTGCCCCCAGTTTCTCACGAGCACTGCATAAAAGCCCATGGAAGAGAGTTGGGTCTCCAGGGATTTTAAGAGGCCAGGTGAGCCTCCAGATAATCTTTTAAAATTTCATTTTTAAGTTCAGCTGTTTTCTTACCTGCATCTAGGGAAGCTTACACTTCCTGTACTGTCGTATTCCCACGGCCTGCCAACTAAAGCAGTTGTTAGGACCTTTCTCTTCCAGGAGGGGCTTTCCTTTTCTGAATTTGAATTCATTCGGTTTCAACCTCAGCTCTCCGGTAGGCTTTAAATATTTTGTATATTATATATCTTCTCATTGGTAGGATGGGAGAAATGTACTTTTTTTTGGTCATCTTTTTTAGGGCCACATCCATGGTGTATGGAGATTCCCAGGCTAGGGGTCTAATCAGAGCTGTAGCTGCTGGCCTACACCATAGCCACAGCAATGCCGGCTCTGAACCTCATCTGTGACCTACATACACCACAGCTTAAGGCAAAGCTGGATCCTTAACCCACTCACTGAGCGAGGTCAGGAATCAAATCCACGTCTTCATGGATACCAGTCAGATTCGTTAACCTCTGAGCCATGATGGGAACTCATTTTTTCTTTTTAATGTGGCTACTGGTGTATTTAAAATTATTTGTAGGCCTAATTTCACTGTATATCTATAGGCCAGTTACTCTGCTCATTTGAGATCAAGTTGCAGATATCCTATTCCCTTATCCCTAACACTTTAGCATGTATTTCCTATGCAAAAGGACATTTTCTTATATAACCAATATAGGGTTTTGTTCCACAGATCTTGATGTAGAAGAGTGGATCTATCATTTCCCAATGACTAAGTAAAAAATTTCACTACAGGCAAAAATGGCCTTTGCAGAATCTCCATTACGCTAAATTCTAACAAGGTATTTTCTATACTCAGAACAGTAAGCTTTTATCAAGAATGAAAGTATAGAGATAGCTGTCCGGGATCTGAAATCCTCTAAGAAGTCAATCTGAAATTTTCTACCATCAACGTCTTTTCATATTGCCTATAAAAATGGTCATCCTGAAGAAGGCATGCGTTAAGTATCAAAATATTTTGATTATCAAATAGTTGAACATCAAAAACATGTATGATAAACACATGGTGGGTATGCAGCCTACTTACTCTGCTGGCTCACATGCCCACAACAAAGGGAGGAAAAAGGCTTTAACACAGTACTTTAAAGAATACACCAAGTTTTTAAAGCTTCTAGCATTTTCCAGCTAGGAGGAATTCAAGTCCTAAAAACAATGCAAGGTAATAAAATTGACTTCATACTGACTGAAAAACTTGGTCTTAGAAAAAGAAAGCAGACAACGTAGAAGTGTGTGTGGTCACAGGGGTATGAAGTCATGCTTATGTGCACATCGGGCAGGCTGCTCCACAAACCTTCATTTCGAAGGTGGGGTTGGGGAGGACTTACAGATATATACGGTCATTAGTTGGTGCCACAGGCCCCTGTCTTCTCAAACATTGTTACTGTGAGTGGCCTGGAGATGGACACCAAGATGAGAACCTAGTGTGACTAGCAATGAACCATCAATTGAAGGATAATTTGCCAAACAAGGTGGAAGCCACTGATGGAAAGATGCAAAGGTGTAGCAAAAATTTTTTTGAAAAAGTAAACATCAAATGTAGCTTTAAAGAGAAGCTAAGAATGGGGAAAAAAATAAATCAGCAAAGAGAGGTAGCTATTCTATTTCTGTAAGAACGTAGGGATTAACTGGTGGGTGCAGCAGTATATATGTATGTTTGGCCACACCCCACAGGCCTGCAAGCTTTGTAGTTGCCCAAAGAGTCCAGAGACAGAGAGAGACCCCAATGGCTTAATAGATGGGAGATTTTACACACCTGGAGCTGCTCATGGAGCAACACCCCACCCTGTGGTAGACAGCAGGCAAGACGTGGCACCAATCTTTCCTCCCTAGGGGAATAGGCTACCATTTATAGGGGAACTGACCTCAGGTTGGCTTATCAGCAGCCAGGGCATGCCCCTCACAGCCCATTGACTTAAATGAGCATCACCAGAGCAGATGCGTCCCTTTAATAAACCAGCAGGTGGACCCATTCTGGCCTAAGGGGCTGGGGAAAAGCACATTCATGAGAGAGAGCACACCATAGGTCAAGCAGAGGCTGAACCAAGAACAAGACAACAGCCACCTTGTGTGGCTGACCATACACTCCACCCCTACCCTCCACGTGACCCTTACAGTCCTGGGGGTCCTGTGAGTCACATGCAGCTGTTCTAGACCCTGAACAGTGGTTTTCTGCATTGCCTGATGACTCGGGTAAGCCTTTTGTAATGCCTTCCACCTGTTGTAACACTGTCTATGACGTAGAAAACAATTATCACACTACCTCATTGCTCTGTCCCCTTCATAGCTGAGACCAAGGGTACTCTTATTTTGTCATTGCCATAGGCCCCGACCAAATCCTCCTGGGTGATGGACCACATGCAATCCGCCTGCCCATGAGTTAATGTCTCTAAAGCCCGTGCCTGTTAATTGTTGAGGGGTGATGGGTGTCCTGGGTATGCTTGCCTTTCGTAGCTAATCTAGGTCCCTGCATTACGTCTGTATTCGGCCAACCCCTGAAATCAGACAACCCATGAGCGTGGGGCTGCTGCTCTTTTAAACTGGAAAGAGACTGAAGATAACAGGATAGAATCAATAAAATGGAAGAAAAAGAACTCTCTCACAGTAGACAACTACCACAGGGCCCCACATGCTAGAGGAAGGCCACCTGGGAATCACCCTTGTAACTTTATCCCACATTCTTTATTTCCTGACATGTCATAGCTCCTGGGAGTTTCCTTGGCCTCTTGACTGGCTTCACAATTGTTGGGCTGCACCCCACAGGCCTATAAGCCCTGTAGTTGACCAACCTCAAGACTGAGAAGGAGCCCAGAGACGGCTTAATAGATGGAGGAATCTTACCCATCTGAAGCCAAGTTCTGCAGAGACACACCACCACATGCAGCATACAGCTGACAAGACATGACAGCCATCTTTGCTTCCTGGGGGAGGCTACCATTTATAGGTTGGCTCATCAGTTACCAGGGAAACCAGCAGCTTGGGCACGCCCCTCCCAGCCCCTTGAGTTAATAAGCATCATGAGGATAGATGCTTCCCTTCAATAAACTAGCAGGTGGAACCATTCTGGCCTAAGGGGCTGGGCTAAGCACATTCACTTTGTGTGGGCTGTCTCCACCCCTACCCCCCTCTGCATGACCCGTACAGGTGTGGGGATCCTGTGTGTCACACACAGCTGTTCTAGACCCCAAATAGTTTTTTGCATTGCCTGATGACTCATGTAAGCCTTTTGTAATGCCTTCCACCTGTTGTAATGCACTATGGCATAGAAAACAATTATCACACTAGAAAACAATTACCACACTATATCATTGCTCTGCCCCCTCCATAGCCGAGACCAGAAGCCCAAGGATACTGCCATTACTTTGCCATTGCCACAGGCCCCAACTAAATCCTCCTGGGTAATGGACCACATCCAATTCGCCTGCCCATGAGTTAATGTCTCTAAAGCTCACCCCCTGTTGAGGGGTGATAGGTGTCATGGGTATACTTGACTTTTGTAGCTAAACAAGGTCCCTGAATTTCGTCTCTATTCAGCTAACCCCTGAAATCAGATAACCCATGAGCGTGGGGCTGCTACTTTTAAACTGGAAAGAGACTGAAGTTAACAGAATAGCGTCAATAAAATGGAAGAGAAAGAACTCTCGCAGAGTAGACAGATACCACAGGGCCCCACATGCTAGAGAATGGCCACTTGGGATCACCCCTGTAACTTTGTTCCCCATTCTTTATTTCCTGACATCTCAGAGCTCCTGGGAGTTTCCTTGGCCCCTTGGCTGGCTTGACAGTTATTGGGCTGCACCCCACAGGCCTATTAGCCTTGTGGTTGACCAACCTCAAGACTGAGAAAGAGCCCAGAGACAGCCACAGAGATGGCCTAACAAATGGAGGAATCTTACCCATCTGAAGCAAGTTCTGCAGAGACACACCACCACATGCAGCAAACGGGAAACAAGAGGCAGCAACCATCTCTGCTTTCTGGGGGAGGAGGCTACCATTTATAGGGGAACTGATGTCAGGTTGGCTCATCAGTTACCAGGGAAACCAGCACCTGGGGCTCGCCCCTCATGCTCCTTGGGTTAATGAGCATCATGAGGGTATATGCTTCCCTTTAATGAACCATCAAAATTGGAACCATTCTGGCCTAAGAGGCAGGGGTCAAGCATCTTCATATAGGCAGGATGTAGGTGAAGCAGGGGCTGGTCAAGCAAGTGCTGTACAAAGAGTAAGAGAACAGTCATCTTGAGTGGCCTGACCATACAATATATAACTAAGGTCCTACCAGTAAGAGCGGCCCTGAGAGTCAGGGCTTTGATCACTTCCAAGCCCCAAGAGTTAGAGCTGAGTCTAAGACAGGGCCAGATAACTCCTTCTGTAAAAGGCTAGACAGTAAAGAGTTTAGGCTCCCCACCACCACTTTGTCTTATTCCAGTTTTACTGAGATATAATTGACATACAGCACAATATAAGTTTAAGGTGTACAGCGTAGTGATTTGACCTACGTACATCACGAAGTAATTATCACAGTAAGTTTAGTGAACAACCATCATCTCATACAGATGCAAGATTAAAGAAAGAGAAAAAATTTTTTTCCTTGTGATGAGAATGCTTAGGATTCGCTTTCTTAACTTCCACATATACTGTAGTACTTATTTATCTTGTAATTGGAGGTTTTTACCTTTTAACTGCCTTCATCTGGGCCTGACATTATTTTTTTAAATTGGGATTTGCAAAAATAAGTTTTCATTTATACATTAATAATGTTTAAATATTTATACATTATAAATATTTATGATAATTTTGTAAACTTTTTATTACTGAGGTAAAGTTGATAGTGATTCACAATTTTGAAAGTTAATATTCCATTTATAGAATATAAAATATGGGCTATATTCCCTGTGTTATACAATCTATCCTTGCAGCTTATTTTACACATAATAATTTGTACCTCTCGACCCCCTAACCTTGCCTTGCCCCTCCACAGGGTCATATTTTTTTTTACTGCAACTTCTCAACTTTGATGTTATCAGATGAAGGTAGACACGCATAATACACAAATGAATAGTTTGGCTGTGCTACGATAGAACTTTCTTTTCAAAAGAAGAGTAATGGAGGAGTTCCCTGATGGTCTTATGGTCAGGATTTGGCGCTTTCACTGCTGCAGCCCAGGTTCAATCCTTGGTCTGGGAACTCAGATCCCACCTCAAACTGCTGCATGCTGTGGCAAAAAAAAGGAAAAAAAAAAAAAAACTGGCTAGGGGCCTGCGAGGCTTCCCCACCTCTGGTTTAAGGAAATGGCTAGCCTAGAATTAGCCTTATGTGTAAATATTAACTCTTTTAGAATTTCCAATATTCTTCACTTCATCCTAGTCCTAAGAAAGGCTAACCTGACAAGAATAACAAAAACCAGGTATACTCCCTTTCCAGGGTGCTAAGTCCCATGCTGGGCTGTCACTGGATTTTAGGTTTAAGGTGTACGGTATAGTGGGAGGGGGGTACACCTCTGTAGAGTGGGAGGGGTGAGCCTTGAGAGAACAAGGACTCATGAGCAGTCAGCTGGGCAAGGCCCCTGGGGCAGGGCTTCTTCACAGAGAACAAAGAGACACTGAAGCTGACAACGATGGTCAGTCAGGGGCAAAGGGCTCCTAGCCTTTAGTTAGCAAGGGGTTAGTTAGCTGATGAAATTTGAGCTGGAAGTGTGAAAGTGAATGAGAGAGCCCTACCTGTGAGAGAGTGGAGCTGGCTTTCTCGAGAGGGAATGCCACTTCACTGCTCTAACGGTGGTCTTAAGCAGCCTGTCTTTGCTGTCAAATCATTCCTAAAGTGACATAGTTAGAATGCATTGGGACTTGTGACTTCACGCTGTTAGGCAAAATCTCTCAGGTCTTTGAGGGTTTCCTACTTTGCTTCAGTCTCTCATTACCAACTCCCTGCCCTTGCTCATAACTCCTTCTGAAGCTCTGCCCCCTGGTGTCCTCATACCCTTCCTCTGCCCACCCTTACTGGAGAACTTGCTAGAATAGACCTCATCTTATGCCATTAACTCTAAACCTTGATAGCTGCGGAGAGTGGCTTCCCTCTATGTTTCACTGGCTCTAAAGGGAAGGGGGGAGAACTGTGATGACCCGCAGTTGTTTCAAGGGGGGATGGCAGGTGACCATATTTCTTTTCGATCTTTCCACCAGAGAGAACTGCAGCCAAACCTCTCTCTGCCTCAAGTTACCTACACGCAAATTCAACTGCCTCTGCAAGTATTAATGTTTTCCCCATTGTCCAGGTTCATAACATTTCTCCTAATAACATGATTTTATCCTCTCTGTGAAATAATAGCCTGAGCCTATTGTGTTCAGGAGCATTTGATTCTTTCTTGAGCTTATTCACAGTATGAGGACCATTTAGTCAACTGGGAATGGGTCTATAATGGTAGTTCTCAAACTTGAATGTATGTACATTACAGTCACCTTGAGGATTTGTTAAATGACAACTTGCTGGACCTCATCCCAGAATTTCTGTTTCACTAGCTCTGTAGTAGAACCTGAGAATTTGCATATCTAATAAGTCCCCAGGTGAGGCTGCTGTTGCTGCTGGTTCCAGGCCCATTTGCTCTATTTCAGTCACCTGGGATGAATGGTGACGCCTTTCCTCTGATAGAAGAAGGAGGAAGGAGCATCTCAGTGCACATGACTAACCTGGTAATAAAAAGTCGCTTTCAGGAGTTCCCGTCGTGGTGCAGTGGTTAACGAATCAGACTAGGAACCATGAGGTTGCGGGTTCGGTCCCTGCCCTTGCTCAGTGGGTTAATGATCCGGCATTGCCGTGAGCTGTGGTGTAGGTTGCAGACGCGGCTTGAATCCCGCGTTGCTGTGGCTCTGGCGTAGGCCAATGGCTACAGCTCCGATTAGACCCCTAGCCTGGGAACCTCCATATGCCACGGGAGCGGCCCAAGAAATAGCAAAAAGACAAAAAAAAAAATCTGTTTGAAATTTGTCATTATTAAAAAAAAAAAAGTTGCTTTCAAAATGCTGCACAACTGAATGCTAACATCAGGCTTGAGAAACATGGCTTTAAACTGTTGACTGAAGGAAGGGTTTGGATTATTCACTATAGAGGCAAAATGCTGTCAGCTGGGCAGAATGCCAGGATTAGCATCTTTCTAAGAGTCAGGTCCTTTTGAAGAAGACTTCTTGAAAATTAAATGTTTCTTTAAATAGAACTGGGATAATCACTGATTCCTTTACTGTTTCTGATCTATGCAATGACAAAGTCTGATGGCTCAATGAAATATAGATTTTACAAGTTATTTGATGTGAAGTTATTTGAGTTCAGCATTATTTGTCATAAATGTATATATAATACATCATTTCTTCACCCAAGGAACAATTTATCGATAAACACTTGTTGAATGAATATTCAACATTACAAAACTACATATAATTCTTGTGTAGTCCTATTGGCAAAGTAGGGAGAATAGACATGCTGCTAAAAATATCCAGGTTGTCGAGGTGAGGGTGACCAAGTGAGATATGCTCAGTGAGGAGAGGTGCTATTTTTGCCAAGGAACTTCCAACAGGGCCTCTGCTGTAACTGTTGGTTACATAGATTATTGTCTGCACCAGAATGTGCAGCTGAGGGGTTAAATGGGACTGAGATCCAGCCTGCACTCTGTTCACCTGCTCAGCGCACCATCCACCTGAGCATCAGGCTGCCACAGTCCAAGGAAAGAGTAGGTTTGCCTTATCTCAAAGACATCCCAGGAGCTATTGGCAGCCCAGCTTCCCGGAGTCTGGATGTTTCTGCAGAAGTCATTAGTCATCAGTAGCTTGTAAACATGAGAGGGTACACAGGTTTAATAATTCTTTTTCACATGAAGACTACATGTTTGGAACCCCATAGTGGATTTCCAGAATTTTTTCTTGCCATTCTTCTATCATCAGAGAATTGGACTTTCTGAAAGTTTTCTGTGAACACTGGTCGAAAGCTTTACTTTGTGGATTGAGGGATCCTGGGAAGGCCCGATAAATGATCCCCAGAGGAATCTTACCCTATTAAACAACTGGAGCTTGACATTCCAATTTAATTTCATCTTTTTAGCCCAAGGCTTGTTGAAATGAAAAAAGTAATTATGAGTTATTTTGCTGTCAGCACATTGCTTTTAGCACCCTGTGGTTATGTATGTCACAGTACTTGCAGAGAACATTATGGATTTACTGAGCTGAGCCATTTCCCTCATCCTAAACTCTCTGCGTCTTGTCTCATTTTTGGTAACCTCATTTTCCCCAGTACTTCCTATAGTTGTTGTTACACAGCACGCCTCAGTAACTGTTTACTGAATGAACAAAACACCAATGAACCTATCCCTATTCTTTGTTCAATTACCTCAGAAAAATTAAGTTGTTTTTTTTGTTTTTTTTTTGTTTTGTTTTGCTTTTTTTAGGGTTGCATCTGCGACATACTGAAGTTCCCTGGCTAGGGGTTGAATTGGAGTTACAGCCCCTGGCCTAAGCCACAGCCACAGCAACACAGGATCTGAGCCTCGTCTGTGACCTACACCACAGCTCACGGCAATGCCGGATCCTAAACCCACTAAGCAAGGCCAGGGATTGAACCCCAATGCCTGTGGATCCTAGTTGGGTTTGTTAACTGCTGAGCCACGAAAGGAACTCCCTGAAAAATAAAGATTCTGTGTTCATAACCTTGAAAATTTATTCTAAAGGTATACTAAATAAGAATTTGATTTCTGATTTTTTAATCTAGATGCCAGGTCCAAATCAGTTCTCCACATCTTCAGATCTGCAGATGTCTTATCTCTTGGAATAAAAAAATCACTTCATGGAAAATGGTTTATGTCATTACTACCTGCTTCTTTCATTTGACTCTGTGTTTATTTTTCAAATGGGCTTTAAGAGTCTATTCTAGTAGATATTTTTTTCATTGCTTTTCTTAGTATTTTGGGCATTTGCTCTGGCACTGTCCATTAAAATATATCCTCCTCTTATATGAAGCAATGGCTAGCAAATGACTGTTCACCCAGGACTGTATTTCCCAGTCCCCATTGCTTCAAGTTGTGGTCATGTGACTAGTTCACACCAATAAAATGTGACCAGAAATAGTGTCTTCTTCTTCTAGGCCAATAGTAAAAACAAGTATACTTCTTCCATGCTCTTTTCTCCTTTTGCCAGATAGCATGAGGCAAAAATGAGGCCATAGGTTGGGTTAATCTTTATTGTACCATGGATTCTGTTGGCACAAGTTAGAAGCCTTTGGCTCCCTTCACAGAATGTTGTTTAAATGTATATAATACAATACTGGAATTATAAAGGAAACAAATTATATTCAATACAATCATCAGAATATTTAGAAAATTGGTGATGCAATAATATATGTGTATATTTATTATATATTGCTATGTAACAAATTACTCTAAAACTCAGCGGCTTAAAACTTTTTTTTTTCCTGCTTTTTAGGGCCACACTCATGGCATATGGAGGTCCCCAGGCTAGGGGTTGAACCAGAGCTACAGCTGCCCAACCTATGCCACAGCCACAGCAATGTGGGATCTGAGCCGTGTCTGGGACCTACACCACAGCTCATGGCAACGCTGGATCCCCGGCCCACTGTGTGAGGACAGGGATTGAACCCACATCCTCATGGATATTAGTCCGATTTGTTTCCACTGTGCCCCAATGGGAAGTCCAAACCTTTTTTTTCCCCATGGTTTTTGTGGGTTAGGAGCAGCTTAGTTGGCTGGTGACACCTATTTCAAAGGTGACAACTAGAAATTCAGTCATTTAGAAGGTTGACTGGGAAAAGATCCACTGCCAAGCTCACTCAAACGGATACTGGCAGGCTTCAGGCCTTGGTCACACCAACCTCTCCATAGAGTTGCTTCACATCATGGCCTAATGACCCTGGCCCCCAGAGCAAGTGCTCCAAGAGAGGGTTCAGAATCTTTTGAACTATTGTGGCCTAATCTCAGAAATGATGTTAAATCATCTTTGCCATACTCTATTCATTAGAAGAGGATTACAAAAAGGCCAGGAAACTGGGAGCTATCCTAAAGACTGCCTACCACAATGTTTTTTGGTTTTGTGTTGTATTAAAATACAAGCTCTAGAGGCAAGTCTAATAACCACTAATTTTCAAAGAGTGCTGAGTATAAAAGATTCTTTGAAAGCTTGGCAATAATAGCGATGATAAAAAAAAAATCTGTGATTTCTGTTTGCTACAAAGGTGCAAGTACTAATACTTTTGTGGTTTTTGCCTATATTCATAATTAAAGGAAATGACACATTTTGGTTCAAAGTTAACAATGATGTAATTTTTCCCATACAAACATACCAGCAGCCCTGAATTCTAGCCATGAATTGTTTTGGGGAGCCACAGATAGCTTAGGGTCCCAAATCACTGCTTGAGGAAACATTTACCAACCTAATACAATTGCCTTGAACAATAAAGAGATAAAAAAGCTTTACTGTATGTGACCCATTATATATTTTAGAGTCTATTTGTTATTGTGGCCTATTTTATACTCCCTAGTACATTTGCCAATTAATTACATTACTACAACTTTCTTCATTTTGTCCTTCAACATACAGTTTTGAGTAAAATTTCAACTTCCCTTTGTGTTAAATTCCATATACATATCTGCTATTGTACAGCATTCATCTCATTCCATTAATATCTAATTCACTAACTTAATGTGTACCAAAGACATGCGGAGACTAAATTATATTTTTCCAGTGACTTTTATGCTATTTTTTTCTCCAGTTTTCAGTTTTATACACCAGATGGTTGCCAGCTGGATCCCTGTGAATAAATTATAAATGACCAACAATGATAAATATTTTTATGGCTCCTGCTCTTAAATGATACTTAAGCATGTTGCTGAACTTATTTTCAAAGAAAGAGCATCTCATCCTAGGGGCAACAGATCGTCTCATATGCTACTGCCAGAGAGATCTCTCTGGAGTAATTGATATAACTGATGGAGACCGAGTATATCTAGGCAAAGCTAACGGATGGGTTGTGTTGGCAGAAATTAACTTAGTTGCAGTATAATGTTAACCTTTTTTGTTGTTGTTGTTATGGACATTAAAAAAACGGCACAAACACTAGAAAAAGTCAGGTCCATGATTGTATAATTCTAAAATTGAATTAAAAATTGAGTCAGTGATGTTAATTTTTAACCTAACTAGCTAGATCCCAATATGACAAAATGAATTTTGAAAATAATTACCTTGCAAGAGATCAAGCCATTTTTAGGCATATATATCATTGCTGGTTGGAATTCAGTGTAAAGATTCCTTTTAAATGGAAGCAAACAACTTAACATTTATTGCTTTCTCACCAAATTGCAGCACTCCCCTTCAGTGTTCAAGAGAAGAACCACCAAGCAAAAACAGCACTATAGGGCCCACTGGGAAAAAAGAAGAGAAAAAGAAACAAACTCAAAGGTTCCCTCTGAAAGCAAGTATCCCCCTAACAGTAATTTAGAATTAGGTTTATTGAGAATGTGGTTTTACTAATGGATACTTTACTTTTCTGTTAAGAGTTTTGTAAGAACCACATACAAAAAAAAAAAAAATCTTTCCTTAGATATTATCTCATTATCTTACATGATTCAAGCAAAATTAAATGGTCTAAAATTAAAATTTTTTCTACTATAAAAGTAATGCTTTGGAGTTCCCGTAGTGGTGCAACAGAAATGAATCCAACTAGGAATGATGAGGTTGCAGGTTTGAACCCTGGCCTCGCTCAAAGGGTTAAGGATCCGGCATTGCTGTGAGCTGTGGTGTAGCTTGCAGACGCGGCTCGGATCTGGCGTTGCTATGGCTCTGGCATAGCCGGCAGCTGTAGCTCTGATTAGACCCCTAGGCTGGGAACCTCCATATGCCTCAGGTGTGGCCCTAAAAAGACCGAAAAAAAAAAAGGATTTTAGAAAAAAAAGTAATGCTTATTGTAGAAATTTCAGAAAGTACAGAAAACCAAAGGAAGAAAATTGTTTAAAAATCACCTATAATGTGAACATCCAAATGGAAAATAGAGTATCATTTTGAGGTTTCTTCTTTTCTTTTTTTTTTTAAGGGAAGAAGTATATTTATTGAAAGAGATACTCACTTCATAGGCAGAGTGTGGCAAGAGGGCCTTCTTATATATTTCTGTATGAACATACACACAATTTTTTTTTTTTTTGCTTTTTAGGGCCACATCTGCAGCATATGGAAGTTCCCAGGGTAGGGGTTGAATCAGAGCTACAAGCTACAGCTGCCAGTCTACCCCACAGCCACAGCAATGCCAGATCCAAACCATTCCTGCAAACAACACCACTGAGCAAGGCCAGGAATCAAACTTGAATCCTCATAATCCTACTCGGGTTCTTTACCGCTGAGCCATGATGGAAACTCCCATATAACTTTTAAAATAGGGTTTTTTAAGGTTTTTTTTTTTTTCATAATCTTCAATTGGATTGACTAATAGATAAAAGAGACAATCTTGTCTTCGTTGAATTTCTCCAAGGAGGCTTTGTATTTTATTTCTTTGTGATTTTCATGAGGCCCAAGCCTACATTATTTTTGGTCTGAAGTTTAATGACTCTTTTTCTGAAAGCTGGTAGCTGAGTATCCACAAAACCTTTGCCTTCTCAGAGTCAAGTTCATACTATTGCTCTAATTTATTACATCAAGATGTTGAATGTTGAAGAGGAAAAGGGTAAAGCAAACAAGGTGAAAGCCCCTTACAACTTGTAAATACTGACCTTGCCTTCAGAAACAAGCCATTTTCAAACAAAATGATAAGTGGGCAAGTGATCTTTAGCTATAAGGGGAAAATCCAGGCCTGTTGGGTAGAACCCATCTATCCCCTAAACTACTCAGAGACACAACTGACGCTGCAGTTTTCCAGAAGGTTAGAGCTGCTTAGTAATTTGAAAGACATCCATTCAGACTGCTTCCAGCATGACTGCTCACAAAATACTCCCCAACAATGTTTTCTGACCTAACCTCAAACACATCTGGTAGGACGATCTTTGTAATCTCCTATCCCAATGCTGCAAATTATCAACCAAGAAGTAGGAGAAAGAACATAGGCTTTGATTAAACTGAAAAATGTTGATTTCTTCATCAATAAAGTGGAGCTTGATAATACATTTCTTTGAGGATAGTTTGTGAACATCATATAAAATTATTAACACAGAATATGGCACCAAGTCATTATTTAATAGATTTACCTCCATTTCCATCAATCTATTCCCAGTCTTTAAAGCTAAGGATAGTTCTGTTTACTGTGTAAATTGACCCCTTTTAACATTTCTAGAGAAACAAAGGAAAGCTAACCACTTAACAATTATTTCTTCAAATATTTTAACTTTCCCAAGTGTTTCTTTGACTTGAGATTTTTTTCACCCCAGTCATTTTAATAAGATCAGTTTTCTTAATTTTGGAGCTTTTTAAGTTCTTGTTGTTTACTTCTTACCATTTCTGAAGTGCAGAAAGAGCTGATAACTTTCTGGTTATTCTGTTTTAGGACTCAGTCACTTTTGCATTTGTTTCCGAAGTCTGGGTACTTTCTTCATGGCTCACTTTTTTCACTCGTTTTTTTCTTTAAATAGCATTTAGTAAAGAATTATGAATGAATTGGAAGGTACTTCATAATTTAACTTACACAGAAAATTTGTTTTAAATCAAAGAAATATGTAAATTGAAGTAAAGTCATGATGAATTTTTTGAGAATGCTATATCTGTAATTGTTGTAGTGATTATGGACACTAAAAATTAAACTAAGTTTATGATATAATCAAAAAACATATTTCATTATTATTATTTTTTTTATGGCCACACCTATGGCATATGGAAGTTCCTGGGCCAGGGGAACTTGAATATGAGCTACAGCTGCGGCAACATCACTGCACTGGGCCAGGGACTGAACCCATGCCTCAGCAGAGACTTGAGCTGATGCCACAGTTGAACTCTCAACCCACTGTGCCATAGTGGGAATTCCATTATTTTTAAGATGTACTTTTTGCATGTTTTAACAACTTTACAACTGAGATGTTCATAATAATTGAGCAACACTATTCATGTGCTGCGTTTTTTCTTTCTTACTGGTACTAAAATAATAGCGCATCTTAACAACTGGCATTTTAGATTTGGTGATATATACTACAATTATTTTATAGAACAAAGAATAACATTTTGGTTTCTGTAGTAAATAAATATATACTGAACATAAGACTTATAATATTAGAAATAAGTAGTTAAAGGAAGGCTTTGACTTTTCCATTAAAGAAAGAAAAAATTTGTGCTACATTGAAATTGGTTACAGATTGACTATATATGTATATTTTCATTATAAAGTTTTTCACTAGTTCATTAGAAAATTCTAATGCAGTTTTCTTTATGAATGTCTATGGGATGGGGAGTCAAACTGTTGGGTCTCTGATAATATTCGCAGAAAACCTAAGGTAACATTCAAAGTAGAAGTGTTAAGACCCTGTATAAGATCATACAACATACTGGAAAGGGCGAGCCATTTGCAAAGATAGCCAGACTTTTGCTTATCATCTGGATATCTCAAGACTCCCAGTAACTTCAAAGCCTGGATGAAGACTCATTTCCCTTCCTTACATTTGCTCTTAAAATCCGTTTAATTTCATGGGGCAAGGGTCAAGCATTTCCATAAACAAAGCATAACCCAAGGTTTGATGGAACAGAGAATTCAGGTGTGGCAGTGATAATTTATTTTCTGTCTTGATGAAAAATGTGCTGAGTAGCAGATTAAAATATGGCATCAAAATTCATCCAGTTGATTTCACCTACTTTTCAAAATTTGATCATTTTTTGGCATCAACATAACTGTTTATCTCTGATAAATGGGAGGACACATGCCTTCCATACAGGCAATTCATATATTTAAAACTGAGCTATCCTCTCAGAGTGATTATTTAATTCTGCTTTCTTTCCCACACCTGTCATCCCATTGTATATACCTTCAGTGGCTCATTTTTCTAATGCTTTAAACATTTAATTTCCAGTTAATGTGCACTCTAAACTCACCCTTGAGCTAACTATGCTTGAATGAGGATATCATTACTATATAGTCCCCTTGGACCAGTTGGTTGACACTTTCTGCACATTTTCTTACCGCCCCTTGCGTCTTTTCTTACAACACTAATAAATATACTAGCTTGAAACCCTCCCACATACTTTCATGTCACATCTATCCTTTTGCCTACCCTCATGCAATACATCATTGTGGCCCAGATATAGGAACTATTTAGCCTTCCCTAACATAAGTAGTTCTGTGGTATAGTGACAAGTGTTCCATGTGAGAGCTGGAGCTGGATGACCCCAAGACTGTCATTGCTAAGAAAGCATGGTAGGTAGGGTAGGGAGAAGTGGTAATATTACAATTTACCCTGTGCCTTAATCACACAAATGAAAGTGGAAATTTGAAATGAAAACTTGAATACTTAAAATTATAATTCTGCATTATTTCAACTAGCAAGACCATTTAATCATTACTTGAACACTGTGAAATGTCTAAATTTGCTTATTTTGGGGTAACACAGATAAATAAATATATATGTATATGTATATATGGTAGAATATGTAGTCTATTATCTAGAATAAGACATATGGAAATTATTAACTAGGTTATATATAACAGGAAAAGCACTAGGTCAGGGTGGTCAATATTCCTTCTATTATAAATGTTTATGTGGGTAAACACTGCTGTGGAAAGAAGATGGTCTTTACAGCCAGATGGACTTTCGATAAAAATCTTAAGTTGTCATGTGACTTTTGGCAAGATATTCTACCTCTTAAAGCTTCAATTTCCTTATCACTAAAAATTGGGGCTATATATTGAATGTTATACAGTAGTTTTGCTATCATAAAACATCATGCAAAGCAAAACTTTGTTCTTAAAAATCAATGTGCTAATGCCCAGAAATCAACCCACATACCTCTAACCAATTAATCTTCAACAAAGGAGGCAAGAATATACAATGGAGAAAAGATAGTCTCTTCAGCAAGAAGTGTTGGGAAAGTTGGACAGCCATAGGTAAATCAGTGAGTTAGAATACTCCCTCACACGATACACAAAAATAAACTCAAAATGGCTAAAGACTTAAACATAAGACACAATACCATAGAACTCCCAGAGGAGAACATTCTCTGACATAAATCACAGCAATGTTTTCTTACGTCAGTCTCCCAAGGCAAAAGAAATAAAAGCAAAAATAAACAAATGGCACCTAATCAAACTTACAAGCTTTTGCACAGTAAAGGAAACCATAAATAAAATGAAAACACAACCTTAAAGACTAGGAGAAAGTATTTGCAAACATGTGATTGACAAGTATTTAATTTTCAAAATATACAAACAGCTCATATAACTCAATTTTAAAAAAAGACCCATTAAAAAATGGGCAGAAGACCTAAATAGACATTTCTCCAAAAAAGACATCTAGATGGCCAATTAAGCACATGAAAAGATATTCAAAGTTGCTATTAGAGAAATGCAAATCAATCACACAGGTTAGAAAGGTCAACATCAAAAAGTCAACAAATAATAAATGCTGGCTAGGGTGGGTAGAAAAGGGAACCCTCCTACACTTTTGATGGGAATGGGAATTGGTGCAACCACTATGAAGAGCATTATGGAAGTTCCCTAAAAAAACTAAAAATAGAGCTACCATACCATCCTGCAATTCCACTCCTGGGCAAATATCTAAAAAGATGAAAACTCTAATTCAAAAGGATACATGCACCCCAGTGTTCACTGCAGCACTATTTATAATAGCCAAGACATAGAAACAACCAAAATGTCCACTGACAGATGAATGGGTAAAGAAGATGAGGTACACACTCACACACACACACACACACACACACACACACACACACTGGAATATCACTCTGCCATAAAAAGGAATAATTCCACTTATGGCAACATGGATGGACCTAGAGATTATCATATTAAGTGAAATAAGTCAGATAAAGACAAATATCATACGACATCACATATATGTGAAATCTAAAAAAATGATATAGATAAACTTATTTACAAAACAAACAGACTCACAGACATAGGAAACAAACAAGGAGAAGAGGGTAAGGAATTAATCAGAAATTTGGGATTAACAGATATATATTCCTATGTACAAAATAGATAAATAAGGACCTCCTATATAACACAGGGAACTATATTCGATATTTTGCAATACTCTATAACGGAAAAAATCCGAAAAGAATCTGGAAAAGAATCTGTATATATACACATATATATGTGTATATATAACTGAATCACATTGCTGTATATCTGAAACAAACACCACATTGTAAATCAACTATACTTTAATAAAAAATTTTTTTAAAAAAATCAGCGTGCTAGGCAAAATCACAATAAAAACCACAGAACCACGGGGCTTTTGGAAAAAATAGGTTTGGGATATAATATTCAAAAACTGCATCAGTTACACACACACACAAAGGAACCAAAGAACCTAACAAAAATGGTAGCAGAGGGAGTTCCCTTCGTGGCTCAGTGGTTAACAAACCCGACTAGTATCCATGAGGATGCAGGTTTGATCCCTAGCCTCACTCAGTGGGTTAAGCATCTGGAATTGCCATGAGCTGTGGTGTAGGTCGCAGACGCAGCTTGGATCCTGCGTGGCTGTGGTGTAGGCCGTCAGCTCTAGCTCTGATTAGACCCCTAGCCTGGGAACTTCCATATGCCGCAGGTGTGGCCCTAAAAAGGAAAAAAAGATGGTAGCAGAGTTTCACATGTTAAGTGGTTAAGAAGTACATAAATACTACAATAAAACAATATCTTAAAAATACCTGAAGTTTACTTGAAGAAGTGGTTATCATGAAGGTTGTGAGTTGTGAGCTATTGTGAAGTGGTAGAAGGAGAGTAAAGTGAAATCAGAAGGAAAGTTGTAATGTGAGCAGTGGATGGGTATGAACTAAAGCAGCTGGTAGGTGTTGGAGGTACTTATGTTTCAGTTTTTCTACCCAGCTCATGTTAGAGAAGTATAGTTCCTACATTCATTTAGTGTTTCCTGCAAATGAAAATGCACATAAGCATACTCTGTCCTTGTCTTTTCGACCTCATACACTTAAAGTACTTGCCTCTTGGTCTGGTAGTAAGCTCCAAGATGGTCCCCAATGATCTCCACCTCCTGGCACTCAGACTTTTGTGTCATTCACTTTCCCACTGTGCCAGGGGATGGTCTGGGTGACCAATAAAACACAACAGAGTGATGGTGTGTCACTTCTGAGAATAGCTTATAAAAACTGCAGCTTTTGTCTTGGGCTCTCCCTTCTCCCATCTCTGGGGGAAGCCAACCACAGTATGGGGACCCTCAGGCATACTGAGGAGAGGCCCATGTGATGAGGAACTGAGGTCTCTTGCCAACATACACATGTGATCATGGAGTGAATGTCCAGACTTCAGATGACTGTAGTCTCAGCTGCAGCCTGACTGCAACTTCATGAGCCAGAACCATTCAGATAACACCTTCCAGATTCTTGACCTGTAGAAACTATGTAATAATAAATTTTGTGTTTTAAGATGCTAAGCTTTTAAATGCAATAATAGAGAACTAATACACTTGATTTATTTCCTACCTCCCTGGTTGTTCTTTCTCAGTCTCCTTTACTGGTTCCTCCTCCTCTTTTAACAAATCCACAGAAGTGGAATTCTTAGGAGTTTATCATCTTTGCACTTTTTCTCCAAGCTGGAACTCCCCTTTGAACTGCAGACCCACATATTCGACTTCACACCTTGCCTCTCTACTTGGATGTTTCTTTCACACATAGCTCAAAACTATCATATTAAAAATGGAATTTCTGGAGTTCCCGTCGTGGCGCAGTGGTTAACGAATCTGACTAGGAACCATGAGGTTGCGGGTTCGGTCCCTGGCCTTGCTCAGTGGGTTAACGATCCAGCGTTGCCGTAAGCTGTGGTGTAGGTTGCAGACGTGGCTCGGATCCCGCGTTGCTGTGGCTCTGGTGTAGGCCGGAGGCTACAGCTCTGACTCGACCCCTAGCCTGGGAACCTCCATATGCCGCAGGAAGCGGCCCTAGAAATGGCAAAAAGACAAAAAAAAAAAAAAAGGAATTTCTAATTTCCTTTCTTTCTTCCAACCTGTTCATTCTTTCCCTCCCTATCATTCTCTCTTATCTTCCCAATTAATATAATGGTGTCAAAATCCAGTTAATCAAGGTCAAAACCTAGGGAGCAATATCATTCCCTCTTTTTTCTAAACCCCAATACAATTGGTCAGCAAGACCTGTTGATCCATTTGCAAAACATATTTACAATTATTTACATTTTCCTTTTCTCATATGACCATTGTTACCTGACCTAAACTACCAAACCATCCTCCTAACAATTCTCCCTGCCCACCATCAATCCATATTTCAGGAAGAGCAGCTTGAATGATCTTTTTCAAATAGATCATGTCACACCTCTGATTACAATCTTTCAATAACTTTCCACTGCAGTTGGAATGAAATCCAATCCACTTAATGTAGTTTACAGGTTTGCCTGACTTGCACTTATCTATTTACCTTCACCTTGAACCACCCTCCTCCTGATTCATTATGACCACTACTATTCTTTTCATTCCAAAAACAAGATCTTTTTTGCTCTAGGGATTTTGCACAGGTCAGTTTCTCTAACTGGAATATTCTTCCTTCTATTTTTCCTATTCCTTGTGCTTTAGTTCTCTTAAATCTTGTCTCCTCACAAGAACTTTTCCGATGAAGCAGCCTCTCCGAAGTGTTCCCCTCTCATGTTCTCTGCTACTTTTTGGTTTGAGACCTTGAATTATGTCTGTTTCCATGTGTTCTCTGTCTTCCTCACTAGAGTGGCAGCCTCTCAAGGAGCAGTGTCAGTGTTAATCTTTACCACTGCTCTGTCCTAAGCACCTGGCTCAGTTGCCTGTCCAGTGCACATACTTAATGTATATTTTTTAAATGAATGAGTGAGTGAATGAATAAGTGGTACAACCTCACCAATTCTTTGAAAGCTAGGCCTTCCCTCTTTTCCCACTGGTACTTTTCCCAGGAAGCTGTATTTTTGTTTCCTTTGTTTTGGGAGCGATGCCTGCTAGATTTTGAGTTCCAACAGAGAAGCAGCAATGATATCTTATTCCCATGATAACTGGAATGTTCTAAGTACTCAATAAATCAGTGGTTCTCAAACTTTAATGTGTGTGCCTGCCCTCACAGATTCTGCCTTAGTAAATGTGACCTGAGACTCAGTAAGTGTGTGTAGTGGTCTATTTTTAAAATAAGCAACTCAGGTTATTCTCTTCAGGTGGATCTTATATGTCACGCTTTGAAAAAAACCAACTGCCTATCGATATCTGTGAGGACTCCTCTTTACCAGACTTAATTTTTAGTTCTTATAAGCAATGAGGGTGAAATTTCAACACTCCAAGAAATCTGGAGAGCAAATGGTTACTGCCCCCCACCCCCAAGGTAATATTTTACCACTTTTGGATATCACTTCATTTTTTGAGTCCTCTGCTTATGTAGTTTTAGCCCTCTGCTTGTGAGATAAATCTGTGTTTCTTTTTACCACCACTCCTGAGGCATATGGAAGTTACTAGCCAGGGGTCTAACTGGAGCTGCATCTGTGACCTGTGCTGCAGCTCATGGCCATACTGGACCCTCAACCCACTGAGCCAGGCCAGGGATGGAACCTACACCCTCACAGAGACAACATTGGGTTCTTAAGCTACTGAGCCACAATAGGAACCCTGATAAATGGATTTTTTGAATTGTGTGGGTAAAACTGAGAATTTAGACTTTTTAGGGGACAGATACAGAGATATTTGTCTGCAGTTGCATAACTGCTTTAAAAGAGGGAGGTGCTTTGTTCCTTTTATAAACTCTCTCAAGGAAGAAATGATTTTTAGTGACAAATCTAATCTTAATTTCATTACCTCATTTTAGCTAGAATTTCTTCTCTGCTATTTATTTATTACTGCTGCACCTGGGGCATATGGAAGTTCCAAGGTTGGCGGATGAATCAGAGCAGCGCTGTGGTATACCACAGCCACACCAGATCCAAGACACAGCTGCAACTTACACCACAGCTTGAGGCAATGATGGATCCTTAACCCACTGAGTGAGGTCAGGGATTGAACCTGCTTCCCCATGGTCGCTATGTCAGGTTCTTAACTAGCTAAGCCACAACAAGAACTCCTCTGCTCTTTAGTAGTTATATTAAATAGCCAGCTGGCATAATTTTGGGGCAAAGATTTATGAAAACTTTGAAAGCATTACATGTTCCACTTGTTGGAATAATCTTTGTGAGAAAGATGCGCATTAACCTTGGTAGGACTTAGGAACAATAGTTAATGGTCACATTTTAATATTTTAATTTTTTTCAAAATGGAGGAATGAATATTAAGGAATAATATTCTAAGAAATAATTCTTGAATAAATAATTTTGGTAATTTTAAACTTTGAAAAAACCCTTCTGCATTCTTAGCAGGCAAAGTAGGACAGAAAGAGGAGGGGAAAAAATAGTCAACTTGTGTTCAATAGTAGGAAGTGAAACCGATTAGGCAAGAGGAATCACTTACAAATATGGAAAAAAGCCAGACCATTTGGGAAAATGTCTTCATAAATAGGCCTTTACTCAAAACAGAGCAAGAAGTTAAGGGTTCTTGTTTGTGAGCAACAGAAACCAACTCTGGTTAAGCAAGCGGAACCATTTACAGATACAGAAAAATGCCAGACTATTTGGGAAAATGTCTTCATAAATAGGCCTTTACTCAAACAGAGCAAGAGTTAAGGGTTGTTTGTGAGCAACAGAAACTGACTCCGGTTAACTCACTCAGAATAGAAATTTACTGAAAGTTATCAGCTAGCTCAAAGAATCAAAGCATGTTTTATCACAATTCAAAAAAAAAAAAAAAAAAAAAAGGAATCAATTCAAAACCTTGGGAAGGAGAGCAACAGAGGAGGCAGCAGAAATGATAACCAATCACTGGTTCCCAGGCAGTCTACTACTTAGGGAACCACTTTTGGCCCCATTTCCTCTTTTGTCTGCTTCTTACTACTACTGTTGGGTTCCCAATTTTACAATTCTCAGGTAGTGGGAAGATGTGACTCCAAATATTCCTCAACTTTAATTTCCCCAAATAACAAAACATTTCAGATGTTGTTCAGCTTAAAATGACAAAAAAAAACCCAAAAAAACCCCAAACCAAAACAAAACCCAAAAACCCAGTAGAATGAGGGAGTTTGCCTTAGTGGTCCAGACTTCCAACTCCATTTTTATTCCTATTGTCTTTGTCCTTTCAGATATGAAGTCTCTTCCTGTTCTCTTTCAACTTTCTTAAACAAAACAAACCAAAACTCTTGAGAATTTTATAAACATATTTACATTAAATTGTCAATGACCTATAAGTTAAAATTAGTTTACTAATTTATTAGATGTAAAATATTTCAGAATTCCTTTTGAATGTATTTATCTTATTAACAAAGTTGGTCATCAGTTTGCAATTTATATTTCTTTTTGGGACAATTTTCTATTTATTTTTATCCAACATCCTTTTTTTTTAAAAATCCAACATCCTTTTTGTTAAATGGGCTCTTGATTTTTTCCTGTGTTCCTTTCTACATTTGTATTTGTATTTTCAACAGGAAACAAAAATTTCATTACAAAGAATGGAGCTGTAATGGTGGAATTTTATATTTTAGGTCTTGAAAGAAAAATAAGACAATATAGTGAAGTACATAAAACATGATCTCAAATCACTATCTTCCAGTTTTGGAGGTTGGTAAAAGCAAGTATCACATACCAAATGGACCTAGTTCAAGAGAAGCCTGGACTGCTTTTTATTAAAGGATTTGTTCCAATGTATATCCTCTTCTTTGCTATTACAAGTTATTTAAAAGCACAGTTATACTGCTTCAGATAGAAAGGTAGCTTCATTTTCAATGCATTTGCAATAGAATTGCTGAGAAAGGCTTAAGATAATATCCTAGCCTGCAAAGCACTCCAGTTAGATTTCGGTTTATTTTTTTAAAACATGTTTAGGAGCTTTTAGCCCTAAGGGGTCCCCTCCCCCCTTTACCACAGAATAGCCATCAATGGTTAGGGTTTTTTTTTTGTTTTTTTCTTTTTTTTAAATATAGTTTATCCATTCAACAAATATTTGCTGAGCACCTACTAAATGCCTGGGACTTACCAGTGCACCACACAGGCCAAAGATTAAGGCTTCCACATTCTGATGGTGGTGGTGGAGAGCAGGCTGTACTAGAGACAACTGAGAATTCATCCCGTGCATATGAGGTATTTTTTCTAGTTGGGCTGATAAACTGGATTGTGAGAAGAGAATTTAAGCGCCGTGTTAAATTCACGACTAGGGCCCAATATTGTATTGTATTTACAATATTGTACTGTATTTAACTAACAGAAGACTGGTTTCACAACCTAGAAATCCCTTAGGGTAGTTCACGATCATAAACATTTTCAAAGACATAACCATTTTAGGCCCTAAGGAGTTAAACGCATCTAAATACTAACAGAAAATGTGCTACGGCTCTTATTTGAAATTCTATCCAAATCAAATGTCTTGCTTATTTATAATTTGATTTATATTTTTGACAGATTAGGCTGCTTCTTGGCCAGCATAACCGATTGTTACGCTTTGTGCCCTGCTTTATTTTTATGCTTGTGCCAACGTCCCTAGGAGCCTAGGTGGTGATGCTTTTTAACAATGTCCGAGGAAAAGAGGCATCCTCTGACGCAATCCGCCAAGACGGTCTAAGCCGCTCGGGAGTACTGCGGCGTGAACCCCGCTACAGGGAGTACAGTTGGTGTGAGGCCACTCAAGAAGGGGACTTAAGTCGTGGCCATTTTTCTACTGAGCCTTGGCATATTTTCTATCATAACCGACACTTCTTAGTTTCCAGTTGGCGTCCGGGAAGAAACTCGGCGCTTCCTGGTGAGGAGAGACGCGGTGTGCGAGTAGAGATGCCGCCTGCCTCCGCGTCTTTTCCTCAGTGTGAAGTTTTCTGTTTCTGGCGTGGTCTAAGCTCGCCCCACATAAAGAACGCACCAGACGAGGAAAACGTCGGGGCGACAGAGAAGTCAGAAGTTCCTCTGATGCCATGCAGAGACGCAAGCGCATTCTACCTTGCGGACTGGCGACCGCACGGCCTAGCAAAACACCCCTCCCACAGTTTACCGCCACCCTGGCGCAGGAGGCTGCTGAAGGCCGGAAGGCGGAGCCACTATATCCTCGCGCGAGACTAGCCACGCGACGTCCCAGAAGGCCTCAGGAACCATCTTAACAGCGGCCAGGGAGCCGGTTTAGGGCGGGGCGGTGGGCGGGGCCTGTCCAGATATTTAGCGGCACCGGAGGCCACGCCCCAAATCGGAAGTGACGGAGACGAGCAAGCGCGTCGAAGATACCTCTATGGTTTTCCTCCCGTGCTTGAGTCGGGAAATGGCCGCTGTGTAGTTACAACGGAGATAAGTCCTGGGAACCGTATTTCGGCGTGGCAGGTAGGCCTTGCGTTTCATTCAAATCACTCAAAGGGTAGTGAATGTCGACGAGGAGTCACTATTGTTGAGTCTTTTGTTGGGACGGGTGGGTTGGCGGCGACAAGACGATCCAGGAGACGTTACGCCGTTATTTATGCGTTTCTCCGTCAGGTTCCTTCAGGTTTTCGAGGCACCACGGGCCGAAAAGGTTGAGGGGGGTGGGGTGAGCAGCGAGAACGGTGCGCGCGCGCGCGCGGCGGCAAGTCTGGCCTGCGACCCACAGACCGCGCGGCCTTCCCATGCGCTTGCGCAGATTTCCCTCTTCAACCCTTCCCCCATTTCCTCGGTCCAGACCCCTGCGCGTGCCCGACCGAACGCTCGCCCCGCGCGCGCGCGCTTCCTCCTCTCCCTTCCCCGCCTACGGCTCCGGAGGCGGCCCGAGGTGTAACTTGTGTTCGCCTCTCATTGGCTGGAATCGTCACCCTTCTTCTAGGCCTTGGGGCTTTTGATAGAATAACTAACCTGATAGCCCCTTTTCGTGTCGTCTTTAAACTTCTTTTCCCAGGCTTTACCCTTCCTGTCGGTTTACCCCTAGTTTTTGTTATCCTACTTTGTTCAGCTTTTAATGACCATGGAATCTGGTCCTCGGTGTTACAGGAAAATTTTTTTCGTGGTTAATCTCTTCGAGTTCCCCTGATAACTGTTTTGAAGCGACAGTGCACTCTTGACTCTAGGAGTTGGTGCCTAGTTACATTTCCTAGCTTGGGTAATGGGCCTTAACCGATGGATCTGAGTAAGAGTGGCCCTGCCACCCTCAGGCCTAAAGGGCAGTTCTTCTGTAGTATCAGCGAAGCCATTGCCTTTCATAAGAGATTCAGCCCTTTGTACCGTGTTAGAGATGTTGTTGCAGCCGTGATTGGTAAAGTTGGTATAAATGGGTGAGAGTGGTGAGTTGAGATTAGGGACTTTGCCCTCATCATAAGTCTTTAATTGACTTTATTTATGCTTAAGACTTGTTAAAATCAAGCAGCAGTACTGGCAGCTACTTTTCTACGTCAAACTTTTTTTTAAAAAAGCATTTTAGAATTGAAAAAATAGAGACTAAAGTTGGAGGCAAATGACGTAAGTAGCTACTTCAGACTTGTATGTTTTTGCAGCAGCACCTTTAAAATTTTTTTTTTGGTATTAAGAAGCAAAATTTTTTGGGGAATTCCGATTGCAGTGTAGACAATAAAGAACCTTTACATAAGAAAATCTGCTACCAGTTTATTTGCATTTTTTTGTGATCCTAGTTAATTTGCAGTAACTAATTGATGCTAAGGTTTGGGTGTCTAAAATAACTCCTGGTGAACAACCTAAAGCCTATGTACTGATGGCATTAGCATCTTGTTTTAACAGTACTACTCTTTCACTGTTACATTGTGGTAGACACTGGAATCCCCCTTGATTTCATATAATTAAAATAGTAGCAAAGGAAATTTTTTGGCGAGAGCTGATTCTTGACTTGGAAGAACAATGATGTTTTAGGACTTGGAGAGAGACCTGTAAAAACTTGGCATTTGTTAGGCTCAGGTATTATTTATTGAATGACTTTCGTGGGCACCTAGCTGTACTAGATTAACTATGTGAGGAAAGACTTGTAGAAATGGAGAAAGTCTTTTCATTTCTACATGGAGCTTTGGATTGGGAATTTCCTCCAGAAACGACATTCAAAATCATTTTTAGTCAAATACTAGTCGAATTCTACTGTATAATTTACAGTAATTTATTTAATAACGAAGTAGATAAGGGAATCAAGAAGCCCAACTTATTTCTGGGTAGTAAGTGTAAATGTTGAGGTTGTAAAGTTAAGAACTTGTTCATTGTTCAATTCCACTTTCTTAATGGTCATCAGTGTTACCTCAGAGTCTTAAGTATTTTATAAATATTTTATTTGTTCCCAGGGCTGAGGGTGGGGGAGCAATCTACAAACAATGTAATAATAATACAGGCCTACATTTGTAAATTATTTTGGAGTTTTTCAGACACTTTAATTTTACTTGATCCAGTATTTCTCCATTTACGAAGTGGAGGCCAAAAGGGTAGAAAACTTTTTAAGGCCACTTGAACCAGGGAGTGGCACAACCTCGTCTGGAATGCAAGTTTTCTTTTTCTTAGTTCTGTGTGCCCTCCAACCCTCCCTTTTTGTTTTTTTTTTAAAGCAGGGTGATAAGAAGCTGGACAAAGAACTAAAAATTTGTGACTAAGCCTGTCATTTTTTAAAAGCTGTTTTACTTATGGAAATTTTCAAGCAGCAAAGTAGAATCTCAGAACTCTTTTCTCATCATCTGGGTTTATAAATATCAGCATTTACCAATTTTAATATTAACTTGCTTTTTTCCTGGAGTATTTTAAAGCAAAACTCCATCATTTTATTAAGCATTTCTTGACTTTTTTAATAATGCTGATTAATGCTATATTGAAAATACTAAACTTACTTATAGAAATCACTTGAAGCCAACTGATAGGTAAATGGCAGAAAAGACTGTCACAGACCGCTTTTACCAATAATGACAGTTAACGTTTGAGGGTGTACCATGTGCCAAACTTTAAGCTATTTACATTCATTAGTTTGGTTCATTTAACCTTAAACCTATGAGTAAGTACCATCATTAGTCTTATTTCATATCTGTGGAAACTGAAACTGAAAGAGATTGAGGTAATTTGTCCAGTGTTGGTCAAGCCAGAATTTCCAGTCTAGTCTATTGGAGTAATAGTCACAGGATGTTATTTTTAGGATTATTAAAGATGTGAATAGCAACAGATGTTTACAAAAATCTGGAGTCCAAATTCCCTGAATATGCTGAAATTAAGACTTGGCTCAAGTGTGCTTGATAGGGTGACCTAAAGAATCTATTTTGGGGAGCTTCACCTCCTGTATTTTTTTAAGTCCGGTTATCTTTGCTCTTTTCATCACATGTGTTCTAGCTGATTGTTATGTATTATTCCATAAATGATAGGCTCTGTTAGATATTTAATAATTTTCCTTAAAGAATAAAGCCTGGCTTATTCTCTTGTGTTCCTCACTGGGTGATGAATCAATTGGATAAAAGTGCGTGAAGCAATTTATTCTCTTTTTAGTCTTTTAGTAAATAATATTGGTTATAGTAAAGGAAGTTTGATTTCCCATTTTGAAGTGCATATTTGGTTATGGCCCCATCAGGTACCTTAAGGGTATTGAAGATCATAGGAGATCTTGGTCAAATTCTGGATTAACTGTTTTACACTCTGTGACAGTGGACAGCCTGAAAGGGTGAACAAGTCTCTTGTTTTCTCTTCCAAATTTGTGCTTCTTCTAAATCCTTGAGCCCAAAACTTGGGGCACCATTGGTTTTTTTTTTTTTTTTCTTGCTCCCTGCTCTGACTAACAACCTATGAGCAAGTATCGTTGACTCTACTTCTAAACTAGAATCTGGACTTGCCTCCTTTGTCTGTCTTTATTGCTGCCACCTTATCCAGGCAACCATTATATTGAACTTCAACCTTCTCCTTTGTCTTCCTGTTCGTCTCCATGTTGTTCATGCGCTGCACAGCAGCCATCTTAAAAATAAATGTGATCGTGTGTCTGCCCTGATCAGACTTTCCAGGGCCTTCCCATCACAGTTAGAAAACAATCTAGGCTCTTTACTCTGGGCTATTTTACTAGATACTGTTTGCTCTGATCCATTCCTCCCTCTCCTGCCTTGTATTATATACCCTCACCTTGATCACGGTGTCTCAGTCTTCTTACTGGCCTTTTTATCCTGAATTTGCTAAGTTTGTGTCTTTGTCTAGAATACTTTGCTTTTGGTGGATACTTGCAATGTTCCTTGTCTTTTAACTGTTACCTCCTTAAAGAGGGCCCAAGGACCCACTTTAATAGTCCTCCTCTCCACACTTAGTGCATCACTTTGAACATAAACTCCAAGAGAGTAGGGAACTTAATGTCTCACTTAAAATGCTGTATTTCCAACAGTAGAATAATAGTGTTTGGCATTTGATAGGCATCTTTGTAAATTTGAATTCAGAAAGCAGTTCCCTTCAGCTGAAAGATGGGGTTAAATATGTAGTTGAGATGATTTTATTGAAAGTGACCTAGCCAGTACTTGGCAGGCACACGATTTGCAATGATTTGTTGATTTCTGTTCCTTTAGTTTTGTTTTGGTTTTTTTTGGAGGGCAGGGAGCTTTTAAATAGTCACGTCTCCCATAATATCTAGCACAATCTACATAGTAGACTTTCATTTAAAAAGAAAGTAGGTGAGTCAATTATAGTTTTCGTACTATCTTAAATATTAGTAACACATTCTTAAATGTTAAATATTTATAAACTGTATTAAATAAATATTACTAAATTAATTGTCATATTTTTACATGAGATTGAGTTCTTAGTATGGATACCTGAATATATAGATTATGAACAAGAGTGTGTATCTACCAGCCTAACAGCCTACAGCCCCTCCTCCCTCACTTTGCTATTTCTAGTGTGTATTTTCTTAGAACTTGAAAAAAAATCATGAGTTGGAGTAAAGAGAGATTTGGCAGCTGGTTCTCTGGATATATAGAAATTAAAATGAGCTTTAGAATTGTTTAGGGGAAGTGTTGGCTAAAATGAGCTTTGTATCACCTCCAGCAATGAATCAGTAGTTTTGGACTTCTAGGTCAGAATAGTTTCATAACACACCAGTTTAGAAGATTAGAATTTTTCTCTGCCCTCTTGAGGTATTTGATTTTTTTTTAAAACTAAACGTGCAGGCACTTTAGAAATCTTTTTGTTTTTGTATCCATGATTTTTTTGGGGGGGGGGGCTAATTTTTATTTTGGTATATTTCCCTTAATTGCTGGGTTCCTATTCTTCCTGCCTATCTTGAAGTTCAAATTTCTTAATCCCCTCAGCTATAGGGTTATGGGTATTTAAGGGGCATGTTTTCATTCACTAATTTAATCTTATTTCTTTTAGTTTGTATTTTCATTTTTATTACATATTTTTAATTGTATCAGCTTGGTAAGATTCAGATTTCTGTATTAATTTTTTTTTTCATTTAAACTGGTTTATGAATTTACTGAGTATAGGCATGTACAATCTTGTAATGTTTAGTTTCTGATCTCTTAGTATTTTTTGACTATCTTTTGCACAGTTATCGATAATCACTGCATGTTATTCATAAGGCTAAACTTTTTAGTGACTACTGAAACTGCTTAACATTTTGTGCAAAATTTAAGTTTATTTACGTCGTAATGGTAAATTAGTTTAGGAAGATCATTTGCTTCCAGTAGATACTTGTTTCATCTATTGGCTGTTCTTTTATTGGAACATCTGTAGATGTATCAAAATGCTTTTAGGCACAAAGCTTAGAGTTTCTGTGATTGTTGTTATATGAATTTAAAAAAGCTTCTGATGAAACTAAACTGAAAGAAGTAGCAAGGAGAGAATAAGATAAATAGCAGAGCACTAAAAGACTCAACTTATAAACTATAGCATTATGAATACCAATTCTAGATATATGACATACCAAGATAGCCGCTTATGCTAGCCACTTTGGAATTTTCTGATGGGATGACAGCATAGTTTTCTAAAGCCCAAGTTGCTAAAATTAGAATTTAAGTATTTAAATTAAAAAGTAGAGGTGCTTTAGTTTCATAATGCAGTGCTGCATTTTGATTAAAACCAAAAAAGTTAAGTTCTTTTAAACTTTTATGATTGAAACATTTATTTTCTATACCCATTTCCCCTTCCTTGAAATATTTAGTTATTTTATTAAGAGTTTATTGTGGTGCTAAGTGTGATGTATTGTAAACAATGGATTTTTAATTTATTTTAATTCAAACTTTTTTTTTATCTTTATTAGGAATTTGAATTTAGAGTTTAATTTCTCAGAACATTCTCTCCAGGAAGAGTTTTACAATATCTCAAAAACTTCACTTGACTGCTTGATCCCGAATAAAACCCAAGGTAAGTTGCATTTGTTTTTCAAATTTCCAGTTTTGACTTTTTTGAGAAAATATGACTACTGAATTCATGATTTATTTATTTATTTATTTGGTCTTTTTGCCATTTCTTGGACTGCTCCCCGCGGGATCCGGGCCACGTCTGCAACCTACACCACAGCTCTTGGCAACGCCGGATCTTTAACCCACTGAGCAAGGCCAGGGATCAAACCTGCAACCTCATAGTTCCTAGTCGGGATCGAACCCACAACCTCATGGTTCCTAGTTGGATTCGCTAATCACTGAGCCATGACGGGAACTCCCATGAATTCATGATTTAGACTGACTGAAAGTAATGTGGTTTGAGGCTTTTGTTTTGGTGGCTCGTATGAAATCAGTGAGATTTTAAAAGTTAGTTTTAGGAAAAGGTTTGCATCTTCTACTTCTATAAACACATCTACTTAAAGACTCAAAACACAAAGCTCTTTAGAAATAAGACAATAACTTTATTTAACTCATCTTACTTTATGCATACAAGAGGAGTTCAATCACATAGCTTTTTTCCTCTTAGCAGGGTATTAAGGTAAAGTTGATTGCTTATGTACAAGACATGTATATTGCATGTATCAACTCATTTAATCCTCCTTACAACCCTGAGGAGTACTGTCTTTACATATTTCTTTCTTGGGATTAAGAGTGAGAAAAACAGGAGTTCCCATCGTGGCGCAGTGGTTAACGAATCCGACTAGGAACCATGAGGTTGTGGGTTCGATCCCTGCCCTTGCTTAGTGGGTTAACAGTCCGGCGTTGCCGTGAGCTGTGGTGTAGGTTGCAGACGCGGCTCGGATCCCGAGTTACTGTGGCTCTGGCATAGGCTGGCAGCTACAGCTCCGATTAGACCCCTAGCCTGGGAAACTCCATATGCTGTGGGAGCGGCCCAAGAAATGGCAAAAAAAAAAAAAGAGTGAGAAAAACAAAGCTGGTATTTGTCTTGAAGATAGTTATGTTTTATTTTGAAATAAATGTTTATTTGAAACCCCTTGAATTTGTCATATATGTGGAGTTTTTTTGGTGAGAAGGTATTCAGACCTCATTGCCTCTTCTATAATTCAGCTCATCTTAGTACTTGTAAGTACTGTTTCATAATACTGAATACAGTCTGGGTAAAATAAAGTGCCTTAAAACATATTTAGTTGTAGGAGAAATGGTTTAAATATACGGCAGTTGCAGACTATTAGGAGAGGTTAGTGAGTTGGTTTTTATGGAAAAAATTTACTTGTTTTATATAAGTTAGTGAACATTTGGAAATAGTTGTAGCGGGAATAAACTTGGGAGTCAAATGTGTCTATTTAATTTTGTTAAGAGTAGATCTTTAAATCAGTTAGGCCTGCTACTGATTTCTGTAAGTGAGCACTGAATGTTGCATTAGATAATCAGGTAGTGTTTAGAAAAGTTAAAATGCTGGTGCCAAAGTTCTCTTACAGTTCCAATATCTCTTTCTTGCAGCAGTTTCTCCAGTTTTTCATCTTTTATCCTTTTTCATCTTCTCACCAGAATGCTACCGAGTAAACTAGACTTGTCACATAAGTCCATTTTTATTCTGCAGTCATGACTTGAAAGCAGAGTCATGGCTCCAGCTGTTCAGAGCCTTACTGACCTTTATTCTGCTAGGAGAGTGAGTACCCATCACCATTCCAAGCAGTATTGTATACATGGAGTGGTCAGTTTAGTCCTATTTCAAAGCCATAAAGCACTTATGATGACAGTCAGGTAGGTTTATTCTTTTTTTTTTTTTTTTTGAGTTATTATGCCACTTGGATTTCCGTTTTTTCAGGTTCCTCATCTGTAACACTCCTGCTATTTATCTTTTTTGCAGGAGAGGTAGGCATTTGTATCAGGCATGGAATAACATCTAACATACTGCTGCAGTCTGATCCCATTGCTTTTTCTGGCTTTTGCAGCTGCTGCCTTTTTGGATTGAGGCACATAGGTGGGGCAGTCTGTAGAACTCTTCTGTTGTGTCTTCAGTATACAATACCTGTCATGCAGGTGAAAATACAGTTTTAGTCAGGGATAATTAACTTTTAGTACTTACTTGAAAAGAATAATAATAATTAATTCCCTTTGAGGAACTTAAGTCTTATAAATTGTATCGGAAAATAAGTGAAATAATTGAAAATTTTTCACTCGTATTGTGATTTTAACCGTTTTTGCTTTCTCATTTGACTAGGAGAAGAGAAATGGGTCGCTCCAATTCTAGATCACATTCTTCAAGATCAAAGTCTAGATCACAGTCTAGTTCTCGATCAAGATCAAGATCACACTCTAGAAAGAAGAGATACAGGTGAATTACTGTGTTTTTAATTATTTGAATGATAATCTGTCAGCCAATACTTAAGGAGTGTTTACACAGAGTGCTAATTTATTAACATTTTATTCTCAGAATCCTGTGAAATGGACCTATACCTGTTGTTACCTTGGTTTAGAGTTAGTCCACTGGGAGTCCTGGAATGTATTTTCTGCATATAAGGGGCAGTTGCTATAATGTTGAGATGAATTGGATAATTTCACAATTATCCGGCAGTAAAGAGTCTTTGTATATTGTTTTCGTAGTTTTAATTTCTGACTCTGTGGTCTCAATAGGTTTATTCTTTTGTATAAAAATGATTACTTCTGGTTGTCTTCCTTTAAATAGTAAGACATACTGAGCATGGAAAATAGAAACTACAAGTTTAAAATAAAAGGGACTGTAATCTGATTAAGAATTAATGCTATTTAATAATTTTTCTAGGCCTAACTTTTCATTATGTATGCATTTAGCCAGTGGCATTTCACTGCTGAAAATTCTTCCATGGCATTAAATATTCTTTTATGCTGTCACTTTAAATGCCTGCATAAATGTACTTTCATTTGTTAGTATGGTATATTGTTGGACATCAGTTTTTCCCGTTTTCTATGCCTTCATTCCTGAGGCCTTTATTTTCCCAATTTTACCTTAGAATTGAGACGTTCTTCATTGAAAACAGTGAACTTTTATATAAATGAAGGCTTTTAAAAAAATGTCCATTTTCAGCTTTGACAGTTTATTTGCATGTTATATTCAACTGTAAGTATTTAGAATATAGGATGGAATAGCTTATTTTTTTTTTCATTGATATTTATTTCATTTTTAGTTCTAGGTCTCGATCCAGGACATATTCAAGATCTCGTAGTAGAGATCGTATTTATTCTAGAGATTACCGCCGAGATTACAGAAATAATAGAGGAATGAGACGACCTTATGGGTACAGAGGAAGGGGTAGAGGGTATTATCAAGGAGGAGGAGGTAGATATCATCGAGGTGGATATAGACCTGTCTGGAATAGAAGACACTCTAGGAGTCCTAGACGAGGTCGTTCACGTTCCAGGAGTCCAAAAAGAAGATCCGTTTCTTCTCAAAGATCCCGAAGCAGATCTCGCCGGTCATACAGATCCTCTAGGTCTCCACGATCATCCTCTTCTCGTTCTTCATCCCCGTATAGCAAATCTCCTGTCTCTAAAAGACGAGGGTCTCAGGAAAAACAAACCAAAAAAGCCGAAGGGGAGCCCCAAGAAGAGAGTCCTTTGAAAAATAAATCACAGGAAGAACCGAAAGATACATTTGAACATGACCCGTCTGAATCTATCGATGAGTTTAATAAATCATCAGCCACATCTGGTGATATTTGGCCTGGCCTTTCAGCTTATGATAATAGTCCCAGATCACCCCATAGCCCATCACCTATTGCTACACCACCTAGTCAGAGTTCATCTTGCTCTGATGCCCCCATGCTCAGTACAGTCCACTCTGCAAAGAACACCCCCTCTCAGCATTCACATTCCATTCAGCATAGTCCTGAAAGGTCCAGGTCTGGTTCTGTTGGAAATGGATCTAGTCGATACAGTCCTTCTCAGAATAGTCCAATTCATCACATACCATCACGAAGAAGCCCTGCAAAGACAATCACACCACAAAATGCTCCACGAGATGAGGCTAGGGGACGTTCCTCATTTTATCCTGATGGTGGCGATCAGGACACTGCAAAGACAGGAAAATTCTTGAAAAGGTAAGAACTAAAGTAAAAAAAATTAGATTATAATATTAATTCTTCTCTAGGTTTATAAGACTTAAAATTGCATTGTGATGTATATTTAGCTGTTTTTGCTTATGACTTTGTTCTTTGTAATTCCAAATTGTTTTTACTTAACATCTGGTTAACTTTGGAAGTGAATTGTTTTAATAGAAACTAATTCATATTCCTCCTCTTTATTTTATCCATTTTTAGTCAGCCCAGAATTAAGAATGTAAGTGGGAAATTGACTAATATAACTAATGGTTAACGTGCTGTAAAAACAGTAAAAGTTTAGAGAATGATTTTATATGGGCTAAAGCATTTTGTTCTCTTCACTGTTATGATGTGATCTACATAAATAATGCAGGTATATTGCCTGTTCTCATGTGGTATTATACAGTCCAGCTGTCAATTTTTATTGAATCTGCTTGACTGTAGAAAAGATAACAAATGGTATTTCTTACTATAGTAACATTTCAGAGATACTTGGTTTAAATTTCAAGCGTCGCTAAGGGTTGCTAAAAAACTTAATGAGAATGGATTGCTAAGGTAGTGTGCTTGATTTATAAGTGAGGAATTACAGCAAGCATACTATTTATGGTATAGCACTATGTAACCTAAAATTAATACTCTTACTGAACAGACACAGAGTTTCTACTTAACATTGCCAGAAATCATTTTCTACTGCAAAGTATATAAGAACTATTCCATGATTTAGATAGAATATTAAACATGTAATATAAGCTACATTGAGGTCATTTTTTTGAATTCTAATATTTATATTAGTAGATAAGTGAAATAGTCTGAAATTTTGAGTATATAAGTAGAATTCTACTAGATAAGTGTATTTTATTAGTGGTTTTTAGCCTCAGAAATTAAACTTAAGCTGTGTTGTACATTATAGAATCTCTGGAAATTTGGATTTGTTAGTGCAGACAAAGTACTGTCTAAAAAGAACAGTTCTTTGAGAATGGCTTTACTTTTTTAAACTTTAGAAAGTCTAATATGTAAATTTATTTAAAAACTCAGTATATAAGCTATATGGATGCTTTTAATGCTTTTTGAAAGTGGAATCTGAAAAAGCACTTTCAGTAGGGTTTTTTCCTCTTATTGGTCCTGTGGTATTGGACAGCACATTTAAGTATGCAAGTGATCCACAAAGAATGCAATCCAGAGTTACCATCCTCTTCTTTGCTTATTCACAGGTTCACAGATGAAGAGTCTAGAGTATTCCTGCTTGATAGGGGTAATACCAGGGATAAAGAGGCTCCAAAGGAGAAAGGATCAGAGAAAGGGAGGGCAGAGGGAGAATGGGAAGATCAGGAAGCTCTAGATTACTTCAGTGATAAAGAGTCTGGAAAACAAAAATTTAATGATTCGGAAGGGGATGACACAGAGGAGACAGAGGATTATAGACAGTTCAGGAAGTCAGTTCTTGCAGATCAGGGTAAAAATTTTGCTACTACGTCTCACCGGAATACTGAGGAGGAAGGATCCAAGTACAAGTCCAAAGTATCATTGAAAGGCAATAGAGAAAGTGATGGATTTAGAGAAGAAAAAAATTATAAACTTAAAGAGACTGGATATGTAGTGGAAAGGCCTAGCACTACAAAAGAGAAGCACAAAGAAGACGACAAAAATTCTGAGAGAATAACAGTGAAGAAAGAAACTCAGTCACCTGAGCAGGTAAAGTCTGAAAAGCTCAAAGACCTCTTTGATTACAGTCCCCCTCTACACAAGAATCTGGATGCACGAGAGAAATCTACCTTCAGAGAGGAGAGCCCACTTAGGATCAAAATGATAGCCAGTGATTCTCATCGTCCTGAAGTCAAACTCAAAATGGCACCTGTTCCTCTTGATGATTCTAACAGGTAATCCACATTGATACCCAGTAAATAATTGGTGGGTGGTTAGTTAATACTCCAGTTAATTATCTTATTTTTTGAACATACTTGGTGTTTTCATATTCAAACCAACTGTATATTTTGTTTGTATGTGTCTGTTTGTTACCGATATATTCCAGACCTGCTTCCTTGACTAAAGACAGGCTACTTGCTAGTACACTTGTCCATTCTGTCAAGAAGGAGCAAGAATTCCGATCCATCTTTGACCACATTAAGTTGCCACAGGCCAGCAAAAGCACTTCAGAGTCATTTATTCAACACATTGTGTCCTTGGTTCATCATGTTAAAGGTATGTTTAGTATGTTTAGTGTTGTGATTTAAATTTATCTTACAAATAATAAAGTGAACAGTTACGTGTAATGATTAATGCATTCCAGGGCTAGAAAGTATATGTGGATGCTGTTAATATTTTGGAGCAGTATAGTTTCATGAAAGAGCTATCAGTCCTGTTAGCATTAAAACCCATGGAAGTATTATTTAATAAAAAGTAATTGAAATGTTAAGTAGAATTAAAACATATCCTAAAGATCTTTATCATAATAAAACATGTTAGATCTATTTAATGCTGAAAGTCTTTGACATGTGCCATCATACTGTGTTTGAAGTGCAGAGTGCTTATGGATAGATTGTCTTTCATTGTATGCATATGGCTTGTGATAATGTACTCCTGGCATAGATTTATACAAAGTGAGACAATATTGGTACCATTATTTATTTATTGAGTTTCTTTTCAACTTTTAAAGAAACTTAAAACCAGTGGAAAAAACGGTATTTCCTGTCTTATTTTTGTGTTACTTAATTTGTTATAATACTTGGCTTTTTTATATGATTAATTAGAAAAAAATTTATTAGGACCTATAAAGGGGAAAAACCTAGAAATTTAAACGTATGTTAGATAAGTAGCAATTCCATGAATAGTGATTAATTAGGATAATGCTGATGACATTTCTTTAGGTCCGAAAGATGTTAAGGGTGGTCATTTCAGCTAAAGTAATGATGTTCTGTTTTCACCAGTGTGTGTAATTTTAGTTTCAAAGTTAGTAGTTATTTTCAAAGGTTTCAGTGTGTGATTTTTTGGGCAAATAGATTTTGTTTTTATTATTTTGTTTTTGTGTTTGAAAGGCAGTTTACTTTGAAATAGGTTCTTACCCAGGAATCTCTGTGGCTGTTGCTCTTAAAAGCCGTTTTTTGAAAAGTTTGTCTTTGGACATGAGAATAACTCATTATAATAGCTGAAACTTGTCACTAGCAAATTCTTTATTGCACTTGATATTTCAAAACAGTGAATAGTTAATGAATTTCTTTTTGACTGTAATTATTTAAGCATGGTAACAAAAGAGTTTTGTTATTTGGCTATAACTAGGTTTGTGAACCAGTATGACCATATTACTGTGGTACATAGAATATGAATCATTAACATTTTTTCTTTTTTCACCTTTTTTTGACCTGTCTCCACATTTTACAATTTATTGCTGAATTTTGAGATCAGGTTTTGATAAAAATTTTTCTTTTTTCGTTTTCTTTTTTTCTTTTTTCTTTTTTTTTTTTTTTAAAGAACTGTAGTTATGTTTCATTATTGGTATTGTGCAACCGATCTGAACAGCTCTTACGTAATACAGAGCTGAAAATGCCCAGTGATGTTTTCTTTTTCATTGTAACTAGGTCCTGGAATATGTTTTGAAATGGCAAATCCATGTTTCAAAGTAAAATAGCTGTTGAAAGATACAGGCAAAGTTGAATCTTCTGTCTTCCTGGCAAAAATGGCATAAAAACTGAGTTGCTAGCTCAAATTCCTGGGTTTCATGGAATTATGATTGAGGCACTACCCTTGTAGTGGCCGTTTCAAGTTTTAATGATTGGTTATGAGACATGTGCTGGATATTGGGCGGTAAGTTGACACAGATGTATGTTGACCTGTTAAGCAGATAGCTTGCTTCGTAATGTAACATTTCATGACTTTATGCGTCTTTCTATAGTACATCTACAGCATATCTTGAAATGGTTTAAGAACTAATCAGTATTGATATTACTAATTGTAAAATTGTTCAAAGACCAGACAGTAATACCATATGTGCTGTCAGGTTTGCCAAGATGCCAGATTTGGGGAGTAATTAGTGAGTGTTAGTTGATTTAAAGAATACTTTTCCAGCTGAAATGGGAGTATTTGGTTTTTTCTTAAATATAGTTTTTGTTGTCAACATAGTTTTTGATGAAATAATATTTTAGTAAAACCAGCTGTGTAGTTATTTCATTATTTTTTGTTTTCTGAAAATGATTACTTGAAGTTAACTTCATTGGTTCTTATTGGCAAGGCTTAAGGACATGGACATATTTTTGTTCCTTTTTGTTCTGTTTGAGGAATTGTAGTGCATTATCAAGATGGAATTAGAGACTCTCAAATTAATATATTTATTGTTCTTGGATTATATGTAATATTGACAAGGACCTGTGAGGAGCTTTGGATTAGTTACCTGTTGAGGTACAGTAAGTTAAAAGGGACAGGGTAGGAGTTCTTCGTAACACTTGGTTCTCTTCTGCTAGGTTTCTTGAGTATTTTTATTTTCTTTTCACCTGCTACATACCCTTCTGTCACAAATGAAAATGTCTCTTAAGACAAAGATAACTAATTGGGCAGTATTTCTCCTAAATCAACAGAGCAATACTTCAAATCAGCTGCAATGACCCTAAACGAGAGATTCACTTCGTATCAGAAAGCCACAGAAGAACATAGTACCCGGCAAAAGAGCCCTGAGATACATAGGTATGTATACTGGGCATGTAAAAATGTTTTGAGGAAGTTTCTGTTGTGGCTCACTGGTAATGAACCTGAGTAGTATCCATGAGGATGTGTGTTTGATCCCTGGCTTTGTTCAGTGGGTTAAGGGTCCAGCATTGCTGTGAGCTGTCGTGTAAGTTACAGATGTGGCTTGCACCTGGCATTGCTCTAGCTGTGCTGTAGGCCAGTGGCTACGGCCCAGATTCGATCCCTGACTTGGGAACCTCCATATGCTGTGGGTGTGGCCCTAAAAAGACAAAAAAAAAAAAAGTGTGTGTGTATTTCCAGTTTTGAAAAGTTTGTAGTTAACTGTTTCTTCTTAATTTTCAGTTTCATTTGGTTTAAATTGGTTGGTAGAACTTAAAATACTGACTCTATCACTTTCCAGTATGGAATTAAATAGTTAACACATATGTATTTTGGGAGGGGGTTGGATGCCTAGAGTAAAGTAACCCTTGCGTTTAATTTACTTCTAGTAAGTTTGTAAAGTAAAAATGCTTGGTGAGAGAATCATTTCTCACGAAAAGATCATGAACTTTGAAATCAATTATGTTTAAGTTCTTGTGCTCTCACTTAATTGCATTATCTCTGAACATTAGCTTTTTCCATCTACAAACAAGGATAACAGTGCCTGTTTTGCAGAGTAGTGGTGACAATTAGTAGTATTGGTTATAAAGTATGTAATTCAGTGCTCAGTACATGGTAGGTATGGTTTTTGGCAGTGACTGCTGAAGAAGCACTAAGAAGATGTAACTGACACTAGTTTAAAAAGGCAAGGAAAGCCATAGAATAAAAGAGCCCCTGCATATGTAAATATTATGGAGATACATAAGAAATAACCCTATTTATATGTTCTTTGGGGATAATGATGTAATTGTAGAGTGATTGACACTAAAATGATAATACTCAGTTTAATCAAAACATGTTTTCCTTGTTTTAAAATTTTTTTTACTTTTGTCTTTTTAGGGCTGCATCTGGGCATATGGAGGTTCCCAGGCTAGGGGTCAAATTGGAGCTGTAGCCACCAGCCTATGCCAGAAGCACAGCAACGCTGGATCCAAGCTGTGTCTGCAACCTACACCACAGCTCATGGCAACGCCAGATCCTTAATCCGCTGAGCAAGGCCAGGGATTGAACCTTCAGCCTCATGGTTTCTAGTCAGATTCGTTTTCATTGCACCATGATGGGAACTCCAAAACATGGTTTCCTTTTTTAAAAAAAGTTTTGTTGTGGTCAGTTTACAATGTTGTGATAATTTCTGCTGTACAACAGAGTGATTCAGTTATACACACATCCATTATTTTTTTGTTTTTTTATGGCTTAAAATAAGTTTGATGTTTTAAAAGATCAGGCTTCATTTCTATATAGAAATAACTTGGTTGAAGCATTTTAATTCATTTTTATTAAATACAGTTTTTATTAATTAGGAATTAGATTAATAATCTTGCGATGTTAAATTAGTTGATTGGGCGAGAAACAACTGTTTAGTATTTCTTTCACAAAATGGATAATTTTAGGAATTTTTGGAACCATAAAGTTCATGTCACTACAAATAGACTTTATTTTACTTAAAGGAGAATTGACATCTCTCCAAGTGCCCTGAGGAAGCATACCCGTTTAGCGGGGGAAGAGAGAGTTTTTAAAGAAGAAAATCAAAAGGTATGTTTTGAATGGACTTTTTTTTCATGTTAAGCTAAGCTTAGTTAATAATACTGTTTGTCTAGGCAGAATGTTTATGGATATCATCTATTTTTGACTTGTAAATACATAATATATATTTATAGTAGTGTTTATATACAAGAAGTTAAGCCAAACCAAGAGTAGTTTTTTGATATACTAATGAAAGGAAGGAACTAATTCTAAGAAAAGGGTAAAGAATCAGTGAGTAGACAAAGGTGAAATGGATGAGCCAGAATAAGTATTCCTTGATTTATGTGTACCTAAATTAATATCTCTAGGTTCTTCACAGAGAGAGCAAGAAGTAATCTCCATGCTACTGGGCATTTTTGATCTGGACTAAGAAATAAGCATTCTAAGAACTGGTTTACAAATGAACATTTGGAACAAAAACTGTCACTATTGGAGTATTTGTGGATTGGGGAGAAGAATGATTTTAAAACTTGAGAAAGGAGCCTGTGAATGACTGGTGTTGGGGTAGGGGGACTCTTTGAGAATGAAATTCAGTTGTTAAGCGGTTTCCGATTTATGGATAATTTGAAATTGACATTTTCTAGGTGGATTAGTCTATATGACAGGCTATATAAAACTCTAGCCATAATGTGGAGCAACTCTTTTGAAACAAACTGAAAATGTTAGGGGATTTGGAAGAGTATTGCTTGGTCCCAATTCTGGCCATCACCGAGTACTGGCTGTGTTATTAGGAAAGGAATTAGTTTCTTGGACATTGGTTTTCTAATAAGAAAAATGACAGTACATCTGTTTTGCAGAGTTGTTGAATAATTGGGATGTTATGAAAACATTGGCACTTTTATTACTAAAAGCTGTTATTAACAGTTGTATATAAGCTTTTAAATTATGCATGCTATTAACTTATTAGATAAGAAATTTAGAGCTTAGAAAGAAAGTGGTTTCTTTGCATGGGACACATTGATTTTGGATAACCAGATCCTGAGAAGTGAATGCTAATTTTGACTTTTACTTCCAGTACATTGGGGTCGGTGTTGGTTAATTTGTCTTGCCTGCAATTTAGCCTATCCTTGTGCTCTGAGAGAATGAGTGAATTTCTTGCTTCTCTTTATTCCTCAGACCAGATTTTGATCTAGAGGAGAGAAAATAGTGATAACTGATGGAAGGACCAGAGAATGTGACTTTGTTTTTTATCCATTATCTTCCTATCTGAATGAATAATTAACATACATATAGTACTATGTACTTAATGTATACCCACTTTGGTGTTTATAAAGTACTTTCACTGATCTTTTACTTACTCATGGGCTCAGTAATAAGGTATTCACTAGGTGAATAGGAAGGTTTTTGCTCTTGATTAGATTTTTCTTGTTACCTGGGAGCAAATAGGTGAGTAGTTGATATCATTTGGAGGTATATGTATACTATCAGTTTTATGACTGTTTATGAACATTATAACTAGACTTCCCAGAGTAAGTACTTCTTATTGTTGAATACTAGCGAGGATGTCCACATTGCTTAGCATCTTACTGATGTATAATTTTTCTTCATTCCTAGATGCCTCTTTCCATCTTCCTAAATTATATAGTATTTGAAAAAGCAATGGAACAAGAAGGAGGTGAATTGTGACCCAGTTAAACTAATGTCCGTTGCAATACCTGAATTGAGAAAGGGCAGTATATGGCCCAAGATACTGAGAACAGGATTGGGAATAATATCTTTCTGGCTTTGTTTCTACCCTTGTTTAACCTCACATGGTTTCATTAATCATATTCTGCTTGCATGTTAATGAAAATTACAGAGTATTTACTTTTGAAGTGGTTTTTGTTGGGCTGGTCAACTTATTTGGGAAGAGCTTGATGATAATGAGGCTTAAATAATGAGAACCATACTTTAGGATCCCTTAACTTTATAGGCAGATGGCTACATCCACAACTGAGTATAATCTCTATTGTTTTTTCAACCATTTTTTTTTTTAAAAAGCTATTTCAAAGGATGATAATTGAGGATGTGCTGAGTGGAAAAAATAATTATATCATTTTTCTGTATGAAAAGTTTATTGTGGATTGCTTTGAATAAAAACCTATGACATTTTAAAGATAATTAGCTTTTAATGATTTCCCCAGTCCCATTGTACTTGAGTACACAAATGTTGAGTGAAAACATCAAGTACATTTTTAAATGAAAACTAAGTATGGAAATAGTATATTATGATTCATACTTTTTTGATACTAAAATGCCAGCTTAGAAACTGGCATAAAATTTGGCTATATATTTTTTTTTTCCTCTGTGCTTTCCCTGAAATCTGTATTTTACATCTGTCTTTTATAGGGAGATAAAAAATTAAGGTGTGATTCTGCTGACCTTCGGCATGACATTGATCGTCGGAGAAAAGAAAGAAGTAAAGAACGGGGGGATTCCAAGGGCTCCAGGGAATCCAGTGGATCAAGAAAGCAAGAAAAAACTCCAAAAGATTACAAGGAATACAAATCTTACAAAGATGACAGGTAATTGTTAAAACTGTCCGAGTTAGGTTATAGCTTCTAATTAGCCTTTAATAATTGTCAGCTTAATTGCTTTCAATTTTGACTGTATAATCGAATGTTTAAATTTAAACAATTAAAATTATTTGTTTTACAGCAAAAATGTATTTGTCTTTTACACGGCTTATGGTGGATGAGGACAAAAACTTTGGAATAGCAAGCTAACACTGAAAAAAAAAATGACAAATTAATGTGTCCTATTATCCAGGCTACATCAGGAGGTTGGACTTCAATGCAGTGCATTTCTAGAAACAGTTTGTGTAAGAACTTTGGTTCGTTATGCTTGATTCCGCACTTTTTCAACTCATAACACCCAGAGTACAAGAATTTTAAACTGATACCTAGTGGTTTTAACCTGGGAGAGATGGGGGGAGGAAGACTAGTTTTTATGAAATAGCAATGTGTATTAGTCTTTCAAAGTAATGTTTCCATGGATACTGTTAGAAGTGGTAAGAGTTACTGCAGGTATGACCTTTTCAAGTGTTGCATTAGAATCACATAAAATTGATCATCGTAGAGTCAAATAATAAGAATACTAAGTATCAGAGATAATTGTTTTTCTAATTATCATAGATAATCGTTTTTCTTGCTATTCATTAGGTATATGGTGGGTTTTACTTGTGTTTTTAAATTTATGACTGGTATTTGTAATAATATGCTTTTTTCAATAACGGAGTTATGGCCCAAATCATATTAACTCTTCTCACCCAGAGTGTACAAACTGCAGTTATTTCGAAACATGCCCTTAAGAACATTCTACCTTTTTCCTACTCTTCTCTTCCTTTCCTTAAAATAAAAACATAAGTTAAAATTATTGAAGAACTGAACCTTATTCTTGAAGTTTCCAGACTGCTAGTTTCTTACTGGCAGGCTATAACATGTTTTTTCAGTAGTGATGTAAAACAAATATTGAAGGAGAATGGAAACAGACTATTCAAAGTTTGACACCCAGTCATTTTAGTTATGTAATAATTTTAAAAGGGGATAGTTTTTTTGACTTGAAAAATATCCCTCTTATTATAAGATTCAACAGGCTCTTAATCTTTTTAAAAATAGCACATTTGTTTTGTTTCCTTTATTTATTTTGCAGTAAACATAAAAGTAGAGAGCAGGATCATTCTCGATCTTCATCCTCTTCAGCATCACCTTCTTCTCCCAGTTCTCGAGAAGAAAAGGAGAGTAAGAAGGAAAGAGAAGAAGAATTTAAAACTCACCATGAACTGAAAGAATACTCCGGCTTTGCAGGAGTTAGCCGACCACGAGGAACCTTTGTAAGTAATAAAATTTTCTTTCTTCATTTTATAGAACTTTAGAGTACTGTGCATAAGCAAAGTAAAATATATGATTTAGACATTACTGTGTGTCATTACTCCTGTGGTCAGAATTAGTCTTGAAAAATGAAATGGTGTTTGAAGTACCTTCATTAAGAAATACCATTTAGAAGAGAGGAGGGGCTGGAACTGGGATGATGCTTTGCATGATTTTTTTTAAAAATTGCCATTTTGAGATTTAGATGCATCTACACGAACTAGGTACTTTTCTTAATTTTATAACTAACTGTACATAGTGCTTAGAGACCCAAGAGTCAAGGAATGTTAATGATGGAGATCCATTTCTTTAATCACTTAATTTTGAAAAGACAATTTGAAACAAAAAAATCCATGTTAATCTCTGTATTAACAACTATTTTCGTTTTTGCCTCTTTTCTTCAAGTTCTTATTTGTGTTTATCAATCTTAGAAATCATAACTTCTTTTTATTCTATGTAGCATATACTTTATTCCCATGATCCCATAAATTCATTACAATTATTAATGTAATGACTTTATAGTAGTGCATCTTCTAGTCTGATTTCTAGATTAGGTTTCCTACCTTGTGCAAGTATCTAGCTGGTTATTAGTAGGGTTCATTAATTAAATCATTTGGGAAAGAGAAGAGCTTTACATATATGGTAATAGTGTAGTTGAACACTTGGGACTCCTGTGTAATTCCAAGGAATTAGACAACACTTTTGGCTAGTAAAAAGGAAAAGAACCGACTTGATTATTTGAAATACTAGTTCAGTCCATGAAAGTGCAGTGTTCTAACACTTAGGTTGACTGCATTTCTTCTTAACCTACTCAACTTTCAGTAGGCAGAATTTTTTTGTCTCCTTACTGGTATAAAATGGCCACCCTTTCCAGCCTCAGTGGCTATGAAATTGATAATTTAGGAAGGGATTTAGGGAATATGTTTTTCGTTACTGCAGTAAAATTAGAGTTTGCATGTAACTTAATACTTTTTGATTTCATTACTAAACAACTTTGTTAATGTTAATCAGTTTCGAATTAGAGGCAGAGGAAGAGCCAGAGGAGTTTTTGCTGGGACAAATACTGGTCCAAACAACTCAAATACTACTTTTCAAAAGAGACCGAAGGAAGAGGAATGGGATCCAGAATATACCCCAAAGAGCAAGAAGTACTTCTTGGTGGGTGTTAGAAATCTCTGTTTATTTGGTTTGCATTAATTTTCAAAGCATACTGGGTGAATTCATTTGAGCACAGGTATTCACTACTGTGAGAAGATTTCACCATAATATGAGAAACCTTTAAAAAAAAATCATTACCCAGATGATTTGAAGTTTTGAAAATGTGGGTCCCTTTAGTCATGTTTATACTTTATTGATAACAACTATGGGCTGATCAGGGTAAAGTAAAAATATACCTGATTTTATAGCCGCATTCAGAGAAGGACATTAACTTATTTCCTATCTGTCTATAAGACGGTGACAGTTGTAGAAACTCATTTAAGATTTACCTTTCATCATTTTAGCTATTTGTTTAAGATAGGGAGAAGGGATCTTTCACAGTATATGTAATTAAGGATCTCAGGAGGCTGCTAACTTTTATTTGAGTAGAAGGAAGATTGAAAGTTACATTATGGAAAGTTGTTAGATACACTAATTTGTGCTTCCTTATAATGCTCTTCTCTCTGTAGTAGTTTGCCAAGGGAAGAAGGTAGAGGAGGTGGGTCCTGAAAGATTCTCTAGGTAATGATGAAAAATTTCTGCACTTTGGCGTAGGGAAAAATGGTTCATCCTGCATTGAGACACTTAAGAAAAATGTCAAAAACTACTACCAGGAATACTCGTTTTTGTCATAGCTTCTCAGGGAAGTCATTTTCAGAGGCTATTTCTGAAAACTAGTTTATGTTGAAACAAAAAGGAAATAGTACTGGATTTTATAGAAATGTCTTTCATTTGGCTTTTTATGAATACATTTGAATTAACCTGACTGTCCATTACATTTGCTAAGTTAGAGTATAGAGCTGGATTCTGAAGTAAGTGTACATTTTGTTTGAAGAATGGGCATTGTAGTTGTTTCAGAAATTTCCATTTGCCACTTCTTTGACCAAGAATCTGAAAAAGTTTAAATTTTTATAGAGTACATGGTACATAATATTTGCATAGCATATGTCCCTGTGAGGAAAAATTTGTTTGAATTGACAATCTGGAAAGTGAGGGCATTTGATTCAGTTACAGAAAAGTTTAAAAGATCTATCTCTGGAGTTCCCGTCTTGGCTCAGTGGTTAACGAATCTGACTAGGAACCACGAGGTTGTGGGTTCGATCTCTGCCCTTGCTCAGTGGGTTAAGGATCTGGCATTGCCATGAGCTGTGGTGTATGTTGCAGATGTGGCTCGGATCCCGCATTGCCGTGGCTCTGGTGTAGGCCGGTGGCTGTGGCTCTGATTTGACCTCTAGCCTGGGAACCTCCATATGCCGCTGGACTGGCCCTAGAAAAAGGCAGAAAGACAAAAGTAAAAGATGCCTCCTTTTTGATTTTACAAATTAATTGACTGCTTATGCTATGGATGGAAAATCAAATGGTTCCGATTCTTGGTTTAGAGACTAGTAAATGAAGAACATTCTAAATACATATGGTCTGTTTCCTCCCAGAGGAGAAATAGTGGATTATGGCAAAGGAGATTCTGATTAGGAGAGACTTTGTAGAGGAACTTAGGTTGAATCTTGAGCTTAAAAGATGAGCAGATGTACTATAAGAAAGCAGGAGTGAAACATCCTGACATAGAGAACCCTAAAATTCAGACTTCCAAATTGTGGAAGGCCACAATACCTTTAATAAATTTGAATGTTAAGCAGAGTTTAGAAAAGTGTGGTTATAAAAAAAAGTTCTGAGAAATAATTGAGTGTCCGAGCCTAATAGGCTAGATTTGAGAAAAGTAACATTTATAAGGGCTTATTCATGGACCCACTGGTTGGGTGTTGGTAGTGAGAAGAAGGAATCTCTCAAAGATAGGGAATACAGGAGAAAGAAGCTTATTTGAGATGAAGATTAAGTTCCGTTATTGAAGGGCCCAGGAGAAATTAGGTGGAAATGTGCAGTAAGTAGTTGCTAATGCAGATGTCTAGAGAGAAAAAAATCTAGGAGCCATCCAGTCACAGAGCCATAATGATGATAATATCACCCAGTCAGAAGAGAAGCGATTAAAAGGCCAACCTTTCAAAGGTGAGGTGAGGAGTGAGTGAGTGTGAAAATGCCATACAAGTAGAACAAATGTGAAAGGACAAAAAGTTGAGGGAAATGAGAGGTGAACAAGTATATAGTAATTAATTGTTTAACACTTGCAACATTTTGCAAATATTTAATATAGGCTAGACCTTTATTTTTCTGTGGCATTCTTTCAGTATCTGTTATCATAGTTTTTGTCTTTAATTGGGACATAATCATTTTTGATTGGCATATATGTTAAACATTAGTTACACTAATCAAGAGTGTTATTTTAAAAATTTAGCCACATAAATAGCAATAACATGTGTTGCTATTCTGGGCTATATTTAAAAGTTTTCTGTATAAGACATGTGCATTTGTTACAGACTAATGTTCACTGGAAGTAAAATTAACATACCACATTTTTCTTACAAATTGGTTCTCATAGTTAATAATTTGATTCTTAATGAGTCATTGGAATGGCAACTTTGGTATTTAAATTTACAATATTTTGCATAGTCTCCAAGGATACTTGACTTTTCAACAGTTAGTGTTGAGACTAGAAATATAATTAAGAATAAATGAAAGTGAAAAACAAAACAAAAGTAGATTCCCCTAGGTTTTTTTAGAATAATCGACAAGTATGGAAATTTGTCCACAGTAATGAAACATTAATACTTAGTAATAACAATAATGCATAGATAGCATTTGGTGAGTGTATGTACTGTGCTAAGCACCATTCTAAGTGTTTTACCTATATTAATTTTCTTGCTTATAAAAGTCTTTTTGCATTAGGGCCATTATTCTGTTTGTACAGATGAAAAACAGAGAGGTAGAGATTAAGCAGCCTGACCAAAGGTACATGACCAGTAGGAGTGGGGTCAGGATTTGAACACATGCCTTGCATTCCAGAGCCAAGGTTCTTACAGCACTGTATCATTCTTTCTCCAGTACTGAGTAATAGTAATGTCTGTTGTGTTTTTAATCTGAAATTTCCCTTGTCAAGATTTTGATTTATGCAAAGATGAGGTAATATTTTCAGTAATAAGTATTCTAGGAAAGACAATAGTCTTAGAACCTTAAATTCTGTGGAGGGGTGAAAGTGAAAGTATCAAGAATCGGAGCAAGTGGGAAAGTACTGAAATGGGCAAGTTCTCAATGTTGAGTCAATGTTGTCATCTGAGGAAAAGAAAATCCCTGATGGGGAAGGGGGTTTGGTTTGGAGCTTTAAAAAATTAACTCTTTGAAACTTCATCTTCTGCAAAGAAGAGGTAAAAGGATTCAGAAGGTCTAATATAGCTTCCTTTGTTAACAGTTTTGGCTGTGTATTATAAATATCTAACAGTTACCTTTATCATCTGTGAAGTAATTTTTAGAAATTTTAATAAGACTGAAATCTTACATGTAAGAATTTGAGAATTAACAGGTAGTATGCTTAGCATCAAAATGTCACTTAGGTAGCTGCTGAGATACCCTCTGAAAAACAGTGTGATCTTCTAGCTGCAGTTTTCTTTAGTTTTACATGATTGTATGTTTAAAAGTAAGGGCTGGTTTAAGTATACTATCTAGCTTTGCCACTGCTTCTTCTATTTCAGCTAACTCTTAGCTACCTCGTATGGTAATTATTAACTGTCAACCAGGATACCTGTCTGTGAATGATGGGCATAAGGGGCAGTGGAAGAGACTGGCTTCTGTGGCCTTGGGCAAGTTACTAAATTTTTCTGTACCTCAATTTCTTTTTACATAAAGTGGGGTTAGGAGTTCCCGTGGTGGCGCAGTGGTTAACGAATCCGACTAGGAACCATGAGGTTGCGGGTTCGGTCCCTGCCCTTGCTCAGTGGGTTAACGATCTGGTGGCGTTGCCGTGAGCTGTGGTGTAGGTTGCAGACGCGGCTCGGATCCCGCGTCGCTGTGGCTCTGGCATAGGCCGGTGGCTACAGCTCCGATTGGACCCCTAGCCTGGGAACCTCCATATGCCGCGGGAGCGGCCCAAGAAATAGCAAAAAGACAAAAATAAATAAATAAATAAATAAATAAAAAATACAGTGGGGTTAGTAATTTTACAGTGGTGTTGTGAGGATGAATAAATACTTAGGAAGTCCTCAGAACAGTGCCTCATCCATAGGAATAAGCACCATATAAACATTATTATTACCCCTGTTGATTGAGGGCTTGCTAGTCAGACTCTGGGTCTGGCATTTTACAGATCATCTGTGTTCCTTCAAGACAGTATCTGTTTTTATAAAATGAGGAAATAAAGTCACAAGGTTTAAACCCATGCCTCTGGCTTCAAAACCTGCTTGTTTCTTTCTACAAATCCATTGAATACTGTGTAAACACAAAAGCCAAAAACTATATGGAGTTAGTTTTGCTAATGTCAAAAGGGAGCCTGAAATTACTTAACTGTTTATATTGAGTGTCAGACTTTTAATTTTATTTTGGGTTTATAATTAAACTTTCTGACATGAAATTTAAAAATGACAATTTGGGGAGTTCCCGTCATGGCTCAGTGGTTAAACAAACCTGACTAGCATCCATGAGGATGCAGGTTTGATCCCTGGCCTTGCTCATTGGGTTAAGAATACGGTGTTACTTAACACCATGAGCTGTGGTATAGGTCACAGACCCGGCTCTGATCCTTTGCTGCTGTGGTTGTGGCGTAGGCCGGAGGCTACAGCTCTGATTCGACCCCCTAGCCTGGGAACTTCCATATGCTGTGGGCGCGGCCCTAAAGAGACAAAAAGACCAAAAAAAAAAGAAATTTACACTTTTGATAGTTCCTAAATTCATTCTTTGAGTCAGGCACACCTCTAGCCAGTCATCTTTCATTGGTTTGATAAATATAATTAGAAATTGGTAAGGGCTCTTTGATGTAGTCTGTTAATTATATGTATGAACTTTTCAAGTCATGCGGGAGGGTGATCTGTATTACATCATATGCACAAAGGCACAGTCCATGTTTCGTAAAGTTGCTCACATAATATTTTTAAGAAGTTTTAGTGACTTTCGGACAGTTGATCAATATCAGTACTCCCAAGATTAGGCAACATTGTTTGCCTTATTCCTGTTGTCTGATAAAGGCATCATTCCCTTTTTTGTAGGTACAAACTTAAGAGTTTGAACTGGGTGGCAGATTATTACAAGGGAATTTTGGCTTTTTGTTTTTAGTTTTGGGAGGTAGTACTTACCTACTCATCCACAAAGTCAATTACCTTTAAGTCTTGCAGATTGTTTTGATTAATGGAATAATCTGTAATGTGGGGACCATCTGTATTTGGATAAAGTTAATGAAAAATTAAGGTTGAGATATACTAGCTGCAATATTTGAGGTTAGTGAAGAAGAAATAAACTGAGGTATTACTCTAGAGACCATGCTGTTATGATTTGGCATGAGAAATTTCCTTGCCCAGAAGATTGATGTGTAGGACGTGTTGGTTTCAGTTTAAATCAATAGGATTTTAAAACATCTGTTCCTATATGTAAGGTATAATTCTTACCACATATTTTATTTAGTGAATGATACTCATGTTGTAGTGACATTTTTATACTTTGTCACATTTATGACTAATGTAATTTTTTGGGGAAAAAATACTGGTTATTTTTTCTCATTTACATGCAGTGTATAAAAAAGTGGACGTAGATTGAAATAATAATGGAAAGCAAAAATGTAAAAATTTTGAAAATTGGCAGTAATTTAGTAGTTGAGATTCTCCAAAAAATCGGGCAACTCTCAAATGCTTGGGTAATAAGCAATGGAGTATAATTATTTGCTTTCCGTATGGAGTATATTGCATTGAAAAGTTCAGTTATATTGGTTTTGTTTTGTTGTGTTTTAGAACAGTACCAATCTCATGTACCCAGTCTTCAGAAGGTTTACACTAGGGTTTATGATTGGGGATATAATCATCCACCTTATAAGAAAGACATTTCAGTAATTGTTTTAACCTTTCTGTATAGCATGATGACAGAGATGATGGTGTGGATTATTGGGCCAAAAGAGGAAGAGGTCGTGGTACTTTTCAGCGTGGCAGAGGGCGCTTTAACTTCAAAAAATCAGGTAGCAGTCCAAAATGGACTCATGACAAATACCAAGGGGATGGGATTGTTGAAGATGAAGAAGAGACCATGGAAAATAATGAAGAGAAGAAGGACAGACGCAAAGAAGAAAAGGTAGAAATTTTCAACTTGTTAGTGATTCTTTTTTTTTTTTTTTTTAATTAGGGCCACACTTGTGGCATATGGAGGTTCCCAGGCCAGGGGGTCAATGGGATCTGTAGCCACTGGTCTTTGCCACAGCCATGCCAGATCTGAGCCATGCCTGGGACCTACACTACAGCTCACGGCAACACCAGATCCTTAACCCACTGAGTGAGGTGGGTGCATCCTCATGGATGCTAGTCAAGACTGATTCTTTTCCACTGAGCCACGATGGGAACTCCTCAACTTGTTAGTGATGCTAACATTTTCTTTTGTGTAGGTTTGGTGGGCCAGTTAGTAAATTAATTTTTAGAAACTGATTATTTTGGATCATCTTTTACTCTTCAGATCTTTGCTAATCTTTACTTTCTTTTTCTTTTTTTAGGAATAATAAATCTGAAAGATTGCAACAGAGAACAGAACTTGCACCCACCATTTTTTTACATAATTTTTGTTTTCAAATAAGAATGTAAGCATTTTACTTAAATTTTACTGTTTGCAAGTAGTCTAGAGAAATTTTGTTTTAAGTCTTCAAATATCTTGAAAAATAGTAGACTGTATGTTGAAAATTGTACTGAAATAAAGTAGAAAATTGTTACGTACCATATTTGTAACTATCAACTTTTAAAAAAATACTTTTACTGTTTTTGTTACATGCATTGTAATTCTGCTTTGTCTATAAGATACGGTCAAGTACAGATCTGTGAAAGTTCTGATTCTCTTCCCTCCCTGTTTGTTAATGTTTATTCTGAAGTAAACGTTAGCTCTACATACAAATCCCTGAACAGCAGTTGTTTATAAAGACCACACTAATTATTTCAGTCATATACATGTTTAACATCCTCCTTCATTCACACTACATTGTAGGGTGACTAATTTTTGAAGTGTACCATGGAAAAAGTTGTTACTTTGGTAAACTCTGCTAATATATCACCTCAGCAAATGTTTAAAAAGAAAAGCTTCGCCAGTAGCTAAAAAGTACAAGCTATTAAAAGTTAAATTGAGAAGTATACTTTTTTTTTTTTTTAACTCAAAGCATTGGCCTACAAAAACCATTCTTATGTTTTATTATTATTTGGGTTCAAAATTCAATGTTCTTTTTATATTCTTATTTGAAAGTTTGAGTCATGGTCTTGGAATCAGCTATTCTTTGAGAGAGGAAATTGGTTTGTAGTAATACAAATAAAAAGCCCATTCTTAGCAAGCGTCTTATTTAAAAAAAAAAAAAAAGCAAAACCTGTAATCCTGGGGTTGGTGTGGAAGAGGATTATTCTGCAGAATAACTTGATACGTTAAAAAGATGTGTACCTGATGTCATGTCTTACATATTTATTTGAGCTTTTGAACAGCTGAATCATTACTTTGTAGTCTAACCATATGGAAAAATAGGTGAACAGAATATACCGTTCGTCATTAGTATTTTAAGTAACTTGTTTTTCAAATGTCACTAATAAAAATATTTGACAGGAAATTTGTTACAGCATTGATCTAACTTGTTTCTTATTTTTTCCATATTTCAGTTGAAGTGTGTAAAATGGGTTTTTCTTTTTCTTCCCAAGGGTTGTATTTTTTCTGAAAGATAGTCTTTCAGACGTGAATTACCTTTATGTTTATGCTGATATCTCTTAAAAGGAATGAAAATTGGAAATAGTAAATTTCAGTGTAAAGTCTGTCTGCTCTGAGCATATATAAAAGTAGTCAAATTTCACTTGTTAATTCAGCAGCCGAATTAGTTGTATATGTTTGCATTAAAAGGAGATAATGCTTACTCTGTTAAACTTTTAAACATCTTAAGTGTATGGCTTTTTTTTTTTTATCTTCACTGATGATTTGCGATGCTTCTAGCACCTTGATTACAGTCAGGGGCATTAGTTAAGAGCTTTAAGAGGGAAAAATAGAAAACAAAACTCAACATATGTGATGTTTATGGCCCTAAGATCCTTAAATATTGCATGATTTCTCCTATATTGTCTTTCTGAAATTGTTAGAGAAGAGGATATCCTGTCAAAACAAGTATGTTTTGCATTAATCAGAAGATAACTAATATTCTAATCAGAATAATACTTAATAACACACTAAAGCAACATGGGTTTGATCTCCAATACAGAATTTTCACAACCATTTTCTATTATACAAATAAATTTTAGCTTTTATTCGAACAGTTATTTTGTTAGATACTGAATCTCTGTATGACTATAGACAGTTTTGCTTTTTCACCTAAGACAACAGGAAAAGGGAATTGACTGAGAAATTATTTAATAGAGAATGGGATTAAAGCTACCTAAGTCCTATCATCAGCAGGTTATGTTTTAAGAGTAAATGTGTTATTTTAACCCAAATATATACATGATTTGGTTACTTTTGTTAAGTAAAACTGAGGAAAGAGTATCCCACAGAATATAGTAGGAAGGGTGATTGTGAAAACACTGCAGTAGAATGCTGTAGTGGATGTTACCTTTTATTAGAGGTAAGCATATAAAGAACCAAGCATATAAAGAGGAGCCTGTGTGAATTTTTTAAAACCACAGTTGAACTCCATACTTCCTGACACGTTATAAAAAGGTAAATGGTTCCTCTTGCCAGAAAATAGCAACTCTTTGATAACCTCTTAACAGACTTCCTTTGCCTAGAGAAGGAAAGTAAAAATGAACCCAAGGATATTTCCAGAAAGGATTAAGAAAGCTGTTTAAGAAGGCCATGACTCAGTCCTTAGGTGTGTATACCTTTCAACATTCTAGAAATTTTAATATTAAAAGTAAAGTTTGTTTTTCCAATTGCAGCCTACGTTAAAGAATTATTATTGTTCCCTTTTGTCACAGTTAAAATCAAGTGTTGGGAATTCATTTATAATTTGAGTAAAAGTATACCCAATAAGAATTAATGTAGATGGCTAAACGATTCTTACTCAGTGTGATGTATAATGCAACAGGGACCCTTGTAAATTGTCATATGCCAATAAAATGTCATAAGTGGTAGTAGCTGTTGTCTGTTTACCTGATTTTGAGACTGTTTGTGTGTCTGTTCTATACAACTGATTTCAGTGGCTTATTTATTTTTCATTTTAAACTACCAGCTCATCCGTTAGTTAAATTACTGGTTTGGTGTGACTTTTTTGGGGGGGAGGTGTTGATAAATACTTTATAAAACTACTCAAATTCCTATTTTTTCTTTCTTCCCCTGGGAAAATAGAAGATTTTACAGTAGATAATTCAAAGCCATTGTTAGACAAGGAATTCCAGATTTTTTAGTCTAGCTCTCCTGTTCCTATGGTTATACAGAAACTTGTCAGCCATAATGTTAATGATGGAGAATTAGTGTCACTTCTCTTTGTTTCTAAGAATATAGTAGTTAATAACTAAAAAGAGTGGGGTTTTTTTTTCCACTTTGTTAGACCTGGTGTAATTATTACCAAGACTCTCCTCTAAATTTATGAAATATAAAATAAGCTATTCTGTAACTGTGTGTGTGTGTGTTTGCCTTTTCCAGGGACGCTCCTGCGGCATATGGAGATTCCCAGGCTAGGGGTCCAGTTGGAGCTGCAGCTGCCTGCCTACGCCACAGCCACAGCAATGCCACATTCAAGCCGCGTCTACAACCTACACCACAGCTCATGGCAACGCCGGATCCTTAACCCACTGAGCAAGGCCAGGGATCAAACCCACAACTTCATGGTCCTAGTTGGATTCGTTAACCACTTCGCCACGATGGGAACTCCCATTCTCTAACTTTAAGCAAAAGCTTTTGCACATGTACATTTTGACTAATACAAATGGCAAGTTTCTCCTTTAAAACTTTGTTAGAAATAAAAAGCTGTGGATATGTATGGTTAGCTATACTGGGTAGTTTCACTGTTACATACCAGTGAACATACATAACATACATAAAAATATGCTATCTTATTTATTAGGGACATGTCTTTTTTTTTTTCTTTTTTTTTAAGTCTTTTCTAGGGCCGCACCTGCTGCATATGGAGGTTCCCAGGCTAGGGGTGTAATCTGAGCTTAGCCGCTGGCCTGTGCCACAGCCACAGCAATACCAGCACCAGATCCGAGTCGTGTCTGCGACCTACACCACAGCTCATGGCAACGCCGGATCCTTAACCCACTGAGCAAGGCCGGGGATTGAACCCACAACCTCATGGTTCCTATTCAGATTTGTTAACCACTGAGCCATGACAGGAACTCCCCTAGTTTTTTTTTTTAAGAGTCGCTTTATGTTTATGGCTGTGCCTATGGAACCAGGGAATCACAGTTGAAATCATATTTTTCTTAGTAATCTCTCAGGGTTTCCCAACTTCCTGGTTCAGTGATAATGAGCCCTCTCTTTCATAAAAGTAGATGATAGTAAGTACACTATACAATTGGGTGATGAAAGGATGTACATTCCATAGCATGAACTGTGCATTTGACAATGACAAATTTCTTGGTCCTCTCCAAGTAATTGGAAATTTCATGGCCTATAAAGAGCCACATGAAAATAATACTACTCATCCGCCAGAATGGTGGTTTACTTGCAATCTTATCTAGTCCTTGATTATGGGAGGTCATAATTATTGTCTTTTGTGTACTAGGGAAGACTAGAAACTTTTTAAGATTCCAGGGTACTTCTAAGGCTACCATGAGGGGAATGTTTAGCACACCTGGAATTTTTTAAAAAAGAAATCGAATAGCATCACTGAAATGTATGCATAAGAAGATATTTATAATACAGAATTTAACTGGTTAATGTCAGCCTACAATTACCTTTTATGCCTCCATTTGATACTGGACTTTCAGAATCAAAGAGTGCACTGTTTCACCCTTGTGATAACTGAGGTAAAGATGCTCATTTGCCCCACTTGCTGCACCTGTCCTTTTTTTTTTTTTTTTTTTTTGTCTTTTTGCTATTTCTTTGGGCCACTCCCGCGGCATATGGAGGTTCCCAGGCTAGGGGTCCAATCAGAGCTGTAGCCACTGGCCTACGCCAGCAACGTGGGATATGAGCCACGTCTGCAACCTGCACCACAGCTCACGGCAACGCCAGATCGTTAACCCACTGAGCAAGGGCAGGGACCGAACCCGCAACCTCATGGTTCCTAGTCGGATTCGTTAACCACTGCGCCACGACGGGAACTCCTGCACTTGTCTTTTAATTTGCACCTTGACCTTTAAATTTCACCTAATTGTCACCTGTGGGATATTTTTCAATTGAAAATTGTCATTTTTAAGCTAAAAGTTCTTTGATGTTTTATAGTTGCTTAAATCTTAGTAAAAGTGAACTATAGGAATTCCCTATGAATTTCTTTCTTTTTTTTTTTTGCCCTATCCCATGCCTTGTTCACTTACCTATTTAAAAAATTTAGCACCCTGGAATTCCCATCGTGGCTCAGTGGTTAACAAATCTGACTAGGAACCATGAAGTTGTGGGTTCCATCCCCGGCCTTGCTTAGTGGGTTGCCATGAGCTGTGGTGTAGGTTGCAGACACAGCTCGGATTTGGCATTGCTGTGGCTGTGGCGTAGGCTGGAAGCTATAGCTCCAATTAGACCCCTAGCCTGGGAACCTCCATATGCCGCAGGAGCAGACCTAGCAAAGAAAAAAAAAAAAAAAAAAAAAAAATTCAGCACCCTAGCAAAGAATCTACAAACTCTTTTGTCCTTATTTTAGGCTGGCAACTCATTCTGCTTATGTGTCCTTTTTCTGTGATAATTGTTTAACACTTAGTATTGTGAACTATGTATAGCATACATATGTATGTAATAAATGCTCCTCGAGCATATAGATGAAAGCATGATAACTGCATATGTGGAGAGATTGGATTAGTGTGAGCCAAGTAACTTAGGGCTCCTCTAAAACTTAAAGCTGCCTTAAAAATTTGAACAGGAGAGTTGAGGTTGCTATGAACAGAAGAGTTGGACTATTAAATCTTTGTTTATACATGGCTTACATTGCCACGTGTTGTTTTGAAGGACCATGTTTTTGAGAGAAGACATTTAATGTTTTTAAAGGAAGGAGAACCAGAAGCTTGAGGGCTGATACTGTGATGCAAATAATGAAAAAGTATGATCACTGTAGAAAAATGATTACTGAGATGAGTCCTTGAAAGCAGTCTTCAAGTACTTAAAAAGAGCTTTCCAGAGTTCCCATCGTGGCTCAGTGGTTAACGAATTCGACTAGGAACCATGAGGTTGTGGGTTCGATCTCTGGCCTCGCTTAGTGGGTTAAGGATCTGGCATTGTGAGCTCTGGTGTAGGTCGCAAATGCGGCTCGGATTCCTTGTTGCTGTGGCGTAGGCTGGTGGCTACAGTTCAGATTAGACCCCTAGCCTGCGGATGCTGCCCTAGAGAAGACCAAAAAAAAAAGAGCTTTTCCTGAGAAGAGGAAATAGAAGAAAATTGAAGTCATATAAGATCTGGAAGAGCATTTGCTATCACTTTGCCCATTGTCATCATTTTAACATGTTCCATATTTGGAGGGCAGAACCAGAGCCGATAGATTAAAATCATAGATATATAGACTTCTATTGAAGAGTTAATTTTGACAACTATATATTTAAAAAGAGTAGGCAGCTTGCAAATAGCAGGTTTTTGCTTATATAGAAGCATGGAGAATCTGGATAGCTCCCTGCTAGGAATGTTGTGCTACCTAAAGCTGAACTTTTTTCTAGCCTTCTGGATTACTTAACTACATTTTACTCTCAGGTGCTTACTTTTAAGCACCTGTATGTTATTAGTTAATTGCCAGTGATAATGAAGTAACGCTCTGTTCCTACAGTTTTTCAGTGTTGTGATAGAAATGAATTTTCACAATTTTGACTGCTGCCATGTTCTTTTTTGACATGCCAAATCTTTGAATGAAAATGTACTATTAGCGGTAAGACTAATCAAAGTATGTTACTTTACATTTTCATGAAGATTTAGGATTCCTGTTGCTTGGACCATGACAGTA